>NW_025335941.1:49024257-49088538 GCF_004798865.1 Varanus komodoensis
GGGGGGGGGGGAGATGGGTGCAAATGCGGGCGCACTGCAGGGGAGAGACGGGTGCAATCGTGCTGGGGGGGAGATGGCTAAGATCGCAATAGCGCTCCTGCAGGAAAGACAGGTGTGATCTCAGCCATCAACCCTTCCCTGTTCCCAGCGTGATCGCGGCCGCCACCCAATGGGAGTTGGCGACCTGAGTCAAAATTTTTATAAATTGTGTTTGCGACCCAATTTGTGAGGCATTCATGAGCTGAGGTACCACTGTGCTTTGAATCCCCCCCCACATACACTCACTCTCCTAATCTTTTCCCACTCTCTTGTTCTTGAATCTCTCTTCTCCTTTTCTCTCCCTATGTGGCTCAAACTGGCTTTTAGAAAGTGTGCTTACTGTGGTGTGAAAATGTCAACTATTGATGGGCATTCATTATGCCGATTCTGTTTGGGCAAGGAGTATCAAGTGGACAAGTGTCCACATTGCCAAGCCTTCACTAAGCAGACTTGCAAAAACAGGGCTGGCTGCCAGAGGATGGAAATGTAGGAGCCATGTGAGATCTCACTGATACAAAAGGTGAAGGCTCTTCGACTTCAAAGGAGGTCTCTAAAAAGTGCCCTTCCACCAGTGCTTTGGGCAAATTGAAGCCATTTGCTCTGACTTCTAACCCATCTGCAATCTCTGATGTGCCAAAAAACCACAAAGAGAAAAGAAAATACCTTGAGCCCAAGGATGCTAAACTAGCGAAGAAATGTCATAAAACTAAACACACCACCCGTACTGAGCTCCTCACTGATTCAAGCCTCGCCTATCCAGCACTCCCCAACTCCAGCTTAATTGGACTGCTGCATCCAGTCAACCGAGGTACCGGGATCGGCATCTTTTTTGCTTGGAGAGATGTGTGATTTTCTGGCTCCATTGCCACATAGCTTCCCAGCAGGACTGATGCAGGCATTGTGTTCCGATCCATGGAGCCAATCCCATGGAGCCACCCCATCCATTCCCTCTCCTCCAACCCGTCACCAGTTTCGCTTTGTCACTCTATTCCAGGCATTGAACCAGTGACGTAACTGCATGGGGGAAGCCCGCACTGAGGTGCATATCCCTATCCGGGACACTACTTACAAGGTTACCCATGGGAATACCTGGCAGACTCTCGATATTATGCCTGGCCACCAGTTCCACCTCCACCTTATGCTACACGCCACTGGTCCCCACCATGACCATCATCCCAAGCAAGAGCCAAGCGCTTCACAGAGCCTGCAGTAGCATCAGGAGAGTGCCCAGAGGTCACCTTCTTCATCAACTGGATCCATTGCACTGATCGGATGGACTACAGTTTGGATTCCAAATCCCATGCAGACTCCATGGAACTTTTCTTAACCTCCCTGGATAACACTGTTTCCTCCCAAGGCCCAGGATCCCCAAGGAAGAGACTTGGACATTTTTCGGAACAGGTCTTGCAGATGGCCATGTCCTTAGACATCCAGGTGCAGCAAACCATAGGCCAGATGGAAGATCCCATTTATGACATAATGCGAACCAAGGACTCTGTTCTGGTAGCAGTACGGTTCATCCCAACATCCAAGGCATCCCCTACCTCCTACACCATCCATGCCCAAATTCCATGATTGCCAAGTCTACCCAGGGTTGCCCTTGCAGGGAGCATTCCACACCAACTGACAAGGAGAGTTGAAGACTTGACATGGTGGCGCACTGCATCTACTTAGCAATGGATCTGGGCCTCTGCATCTTGAATTACGAAGCTATGATGGGGAGGTACCGGGTCTTCTGGCAGAAGATGGAGGCTCTGGCTGCTTTCCTACCAGACCAAGAGCGGGAACTGGCCAGAGTCTTCCTAGCTGAACCTATTTAGCTAACCAAACAATAAATTACCACAGTGCGTCATCACATTGACTGCGACTGGAGGGTCCTACATGTGTGGTGGCAATCCAACATCATGAATGGCTTTGGGTGGCCAACCTTTCCCAGGAGATGAATTTCCGGATAGAAGGCATGCTGTTTGACAGAGAAGACCTCTTTCATGCTTGCACTAATTAATGCCTGGACACTCTTTAGGAGGCCAAGGTAGCAATACTGGGCATCAGCCCATTTCAGCCCAGGTCACATAAGTAGCCATGGGCCTAAGCCCCTCAATACCAGCCACCCCAAGCTAGGCAACAGGGCTCCTACCTTAGTCGCCCTCACTGTGGACAATCTCAAAACTGCTAACACCGTCATGATGGTGCTCGATTCCATGCCCTTAGTTAGAAAAAAGGCAGTGCTGGTGGGCAATGGGAACCAGTCTCTCATACAGTATTCTGTCCCTGTTTGGGGACTGCCTAAGCCACCATGTATCCACCTGGAAATCTGGCACATCTGACCAGTGGGTTCTTTCTATCGTTCATCATGGCTGCGAAATTGAATTTGTGACCCTGCTTCATTTCGGATTGATGCACATCACTCCTCCTCCTCCAATCTGAATGAATGAAGTTTCAGCTTACTAGCAAAGGGTGCGGTTTATCCGGTAGACTGATAAGAAGCTAAGCTTGGTCTGTATTTGTGGTATTTCAGCATTCCTAAGAAAGATGGTCAGCAGCCAATTTTAGACTGAGGTGTGAACCATTTCATTCCAGTCCAAAAGTCCTGAATGGTTTTCCTCTAAGGCATAATGCCACCATTAAGAAAAGGGGACTGGTTCATATCCTTTGATTTGAAGCATACTTACTTTTATACAGCATCCATTCCCATCTACATCAATTTTCTTCATTTTCAAGTCAGCACCACCAGTTATAAATTCAAGGTGCTACTGTTTGGTCTTTCTACAGCATCGAGAGTATTTACCAAATGTTCTGATTTGTGCACATTTATGTCTGTACAGGATACATGTCTGCCCCTATTTGGATGACTGGCTTCTTGTAGTTGATACTAAACAAAACTTGCTGCAGGCAATTGAAAACACCTGCATTGGTCTTGACCAGTTGGGGCTGTGTGTTAAACTTGAAAAATCCATTCAAGATGCATCAGACTTTCAGGCTGAGGCGAAATCCATCTCTCTCACATTGCTGACCCTTCAAATTTGGGATTGGCACGTCTGGCACAAGATCACCCTGCTTAGCCATCCACATGTCTGGGATACACAATGTAACTGTGGATGCACTCAGCCAGATCCCATTCCAGATGCATGAGTGGGAACTTAACCCTTGTGTTTGCAGCAACATTTTAACTGCATGGAGCACCCCATCCATGGACCTCTTTGCCATGGAGGAGAATGCTACTTGCGGCACCTATTGTTTGAGAGCGGGGATCAGCGAGAACTCAAGCAGAGATGCCTTCCTCCTTCCGTGGCCAGGAACCTTCTTTTATGCCTTTCCTCCATTTCACCTTATCATGAGGACCATATGAAAAATGAACACACAGGCCATCTTAATGGCACCATAGTGACCCAGGCAGCCTCGGTTCCCTACTCTAGCTCTCCAACCACAACTTCAAACATCTGTCCACTCCGAACTTGCTGGCCCAAGCTCAAGGGAAAATACTGTGCTCGGCTAATCTTTTTAACAAATCTGACTGCCTCACTAGATGCTTGCATATCTATTCAAACTTTCATGAGTAGAGAGATGGTAGGCTCTCCCACACTAGAGGCATTCAAAAAGAAATGGGACAGCCATCTGAGTGGAATGGTGTACTTGGTCCCCTGCAACAGCAGGGGCTTGGGCCTGATGGCCTTCATGGCCCCTTCCAACTCCTAGTATTCAGTGATTCTGTGAGTACTACCCCAATTGAATCTGTCCCCTGGGAACATACCTCCACTACAACTTTCGTAGAAAGCTCATCCACTTACCTCATGGCTGCAGCCATGGATTTCTACCCTTGGTTCTAGGATATTTTAAAAACAGTTTTGCATCTACTTCCAGACACTTGTTTTCTACCAAATGGACACAGTTTAGTGGATATGCAAGAGAACACTCCTTTGATCCATTCACTGCAACCATTCAGAGGATACTTGAATTCATCTTTCTTTCATATCACCCAAGAAATTGTTCTCCCAGCATTCTACCCTTCACCCTCTATGGACATTGAAATAATATATACTTGATGTCTTGTGTGCATTGGCATTCTATCAGTTCCAAACCAAGTTGATTCACAAAATGAAATGGCTTTTCATAAAGTATGCGGACCACTCCAAGGAGAACTGGTTGAGTCCCAGCACCTTGCACACTGGTTTGTCTAAAGAATTGCTAGTGTACCAGCTAGTGGACTTGGATTTGCCAGATCACCCTAGAACTCATTCACCAGAGCAGTCTTGATGTTGATGGCCCTCCATGCTGGACTACCCTGGTTGCTTTCTGTAGAGCAGCAACATGGTCAACACCTTCCATATTTGTCCATCATTATCAGCTCAGTGTGAGAGCCAGGCAGAACTGTTCATTTGGTTGGGCTGTACTGTCCTCTATTCTTCTGTGACAATACCTTTAATGGCATGCTTGCTAGTCAGTCATACGTGTGATGCACAGAGACTATGACAAAGAAAGGCAGGTTGTGTACCCGTAACTCGAGTGGTCATCTGTGCATTGGCACAACCTACCCGCCAACCCCGTGTCAGTGACTTTTTACCTACTATTTACATAGCAATAGGACACTTAGGAGACCCACACATAGGGCAAACAACAGTTTACAGAGGGACTGAGAAGATGATCTGAACATGTATTTATATAACGGGGAAGGAGGTGGGGTTCCTGCCAGAAATGCTAGGCTTACAGGAATCTTCCCAAACACATTCACATATGTGTGAATGTACAGATGATCACTCGAAGAACAACAGTTACAGGGAGGCAACCTGCCTTTTCCACCCTCCCTGCTCAGGCTTCCTGCTATTGGCCTGCATCCCATTAGCTACTGTGTCTGAAATGCAATCCCAAGGTGCATGCCCCCTACCTATGCTGCCTGCCTATTCCTTACTGAGTCACACATAATGGCTGAATCGGTGAAGTGGCTTCTGCAGTTGGTGCTCTTTCCAAGGGACTCTAGTAATTGTATACCAGGACCATAGAAGCCGTTATCCTAGGTTCAGACCATACAACAAGCCATAAAGGAAAAACTATAAAACAAACTATTGTTTCATATTGTAGTTTCTAAAGATCAAGCTTATCATGGTAAAATACCACAATGGGATTTTGAATAGCACAAAAGGCCAACAATGTAAAAAAATTTTTTTGAGTTGTTTGAATTTAATTTCTCTGGGTATTGATAACTGAGACTAATACAACACAGGTCCTAACATAACTCTTTACCTACAGGATGAACTCAAAATATTACATTCAATCTCTAAAGATTTAGGCGGCTTTGGCTGCTGTTTTATATATCCCCTTATACTTTGAAATCATTTGAAGAGGCTATTATAAATTCTTTTGCCATGTAAAGTGGAATTTCATAACATCTAGAAATGCTTTGGTGGTACCAATCCATTACTGGAATTCTCTATTCAGTGGGATTTACTCAATTCTTTTTCCTGCTTTTAGGAGGCAGATGAAAGTTTTAAATTGGAAAAATGGTTCTTAAATCTTTGCTGTTTATGATTTGCTGAATATTATAATTTCTAAATTTATTTAAATGTTCTCTTGTAATTTCTGTGTCTTTTGTCATGATCAAAAACTAAAGAAAAGCCAGGCTGGCCAGATCAATGGTCCATCTAGTCCAGCACTCCATATACACAGTGACAAATGAACTGCCCACAGGTCCTGGCTGTAATACCTCCACCTGCCCAAGGTCCTTCCTCTGGTGTATGCAGGCATGCCACCTCAGCTAAAGTAGGTAACACATAGCCAGTTATGCTAGTAACCACTGATATCCTCCTCCCCTGTCAACCTATCCCGTCCCCTTTTAAATCCATCTAGATTGGTGGCCATTAGCACATCCCCAGTAGTGAATCCATAGTTTATTTAAATGCTGTGTGAAGAAGTGCTTCCTTTTATCTACCCTAAACCTTCCCTCAATCAGCTGCATGGGCTACCCCAGGATTGAGTTATGGAAGGAGAAAAGTTTTGCATGTTTTGCACTCCGTATGTTTTGCACTCTGCATAATTTTAAACACCCCCATCCTGTCTCCCCTTACTTTTACCTAAGCTAAACTTCCCCAGTTGTAGCTGCTTCTCATGAGTTTCAGTTGGTACAGCTTGAGGATATGGATAAAGTGCAACTCTGTACTAGGCCCTTGCTTCCCCTGGCTTATATAAACCAGTAATGTTTTATAAAACCACTAGCTAGGCCAAGGAGGTGATTAATGCCTCCTTGCTAGATGCAGTGGTCTCATGTCTTGTGGAAGAGGTGGCAGTGAGACCACTTCTGAAAAAGTCCTCCCTTGACCTGAAGATCTTCACAACTTTAGACTGATAGCAAACATCCCTTTCCTGGGCAAGGTTCTAGAGAGGATGGTTGCCAAGCAATTCCAAGCACTCTTGGATCTGGATCCATTTCAGTTGTGGCTCGGACCAGGTTTTGGCACAGAAGTAACATTGGTTTGTCCTGTATGATGACCTGTGCCAGGAGAAAGACACAGAAGTGTGATCCTGATGATACTCGTGGATCTCTCAGCACTTTTCAGTACCATTGGCCATGGTATCCTTCTGGGGCCATTTCCAGAAGATGGTGCTGGAGGAATAATGTTCAGCCCCATGGGTCCTTCAGCATGGAGTTTCTCAGGGGTTTGTTATGTCCCCCATGCTATTAAACATTTACATGAAATGCTGAGTGGGATCATCCAGAGTTTGGGAGTGCATTGCCATCAATATACTGATGATATGCAACTCTAGTTCTCCTTTTCATCTTTAGCAGGTGAGGCTGTGGATGTGCTAGATGGGTGCCTGGCTCTGACAGTGGACTGGATGAGGGTCAGTAAACTGAAGTTCAGTGCAGACAAGACTGAGATACTGTTGCTGGGTGGTTTTTTTGACTAAATGGCAGGTGTTCAAGCTGGGTTGCACTCCCACTGAAGGAACAGGTTCATAGTTTGGGAGTGCTTCTTGATTCATCTTTGTCAAGTCTCAGTGATGCCTTCTACCAGCTTCAGCCCAATCTGGACAGAAATATCCTGGCTTCAGTGAGCTATACTACGCTGGAAATCTCTAGATTGCTGTAACTTACTCTGTGGGGCTGCCCTTGAAGAGATGGTTTAGAAGCTACAGCTGGTGCAGAATTCAGCAGGCACATTAATAACTGGGACCTGTAGGTCTGAACATCATAAGACCAATTCTGGCCTGCTTGCAGTGGCTGTCTGTATGCTTCTGGACCCAATTGAAGGTGCTGGTTTTAACCTGTAAAGCTCTACATGATTTATGACTGAAATACCTGTTGGAGCATCTCTCCCGGCTGTGATCTACCCAGACACTATGCTCAGCTTTCCTTCGAGTGTCAACCCATGGGAGGCTCAGAGACTGGCAACAAGGGGGAGGACCTTTTCCATGCTTACCTCCCTCTATCTTTGCAACAACCTCCCTCCTGCAGCCTGCCTGATGCCAAATTTACCATCTTTTTGGGTCCAGGTCAAGACAGCTTTTTATGCAGCGACCTGTAAAGATCTCCTTAGTTATCCAGGGGCCTGAGGGGATTATTCAAGTGAGTCTTCTTCTTTGTTGGGTATTTTAATTGTATTTTTAAATGCATTTTACCCCATATTTAAAATTAATTTTAATGTTGCTTTTATGATATTTTTGTTGCACTTTATTGTTTCACTGTATTCTCTGGTTGTTTTATAAAGAACTTTGGCTGTTTGGCATTATGGAAATTAGATTTATTTATTTATCTGTCAGTATTTCTATTTACAGAGAGCTTTGGCTATTGCATGTTATATTAAATAAATAAATAACTGTGAACTTCCCAGAGAGCTTTGACTATGGGGCAGTATAGAAATGAAATGAAATGAAAGAAATAATAGGGGAGATGCTCTAGCCCCTTGATCATTTTCATTCCCTTCTCTATTCTTTTTCCAACTCAGTAATGTCCTTTTTCAGGTAAGGTGACCAAAACTGAACACTGTATTCTAAGTGTGGTTGTCACAAAGGGGTTGTACAAAGCTTTGTATAAGGAGAATAAGATCTTGGCAGTTCTGTTTTCCTTACTCTTATTAGTAATTAACTCTGGAATGAAGTTTGCCTTTTTCACAGCAGCTGTGCACTGGGCTGACATTTTCATCGAACTGTCCACCACTACCCCAAGATCCTTTTCTTGCTCTACCACTGCCAACTTAAGATCCCATCAGTTGGGATTTTTTGCCCCAATGAACATTACTTTGTACTTGCTTACAGTGGATTACATTTACCATTTTGATGCACATCTCCCAGCTTGAAGCTCCTCACAATTCCTTTTTGATTGGTTTAGTTTTAACCACCCTAAAAAGTTTGGTGTCATCAGAAAACATGGCCTTTTATTCTTTACTTCTAATTCCATTTATGCATAGGTTGAAAAGCATTAATCCTAATACAAATCCCTGTGAGACTCCACTGGTTACAAATTCCATTGAGAGAAATTGCTATTTATCCCCACCTTCTTTCTTCCATTCTTCAACCAGTTAGTGATTCATAAGACACCACCCCCCATTTTAAATTCTATGACTACTTCATTTACCTTGAAGCCTTTGGTAAGGAACTTTGTCAAAAGCCTTTTAGAAGTCCAAGTAATCAGTATCTTCTAACCAAGTAATCGTCTTCTGTCTACTGAATTGCCCCTGTCCACATGTTTGTTGAGCGTCTCAAACAACTAAAGTCTTTGGCAGGACATCTCCTTGTGGTGGTCATATTGATTCTTTTTGAGCAGGGCTTGTCCCTGTATGTGCTTATCTGATTCAATTTTTAATAATTCTTTCAAGCAGTGTACCCAGAACAGATGAAAACGTAACTAGCCTATAAATCCCTGGGTCTCCCCCCCACCCCCAATATTCCATTGTAAATTTAGTAAATAAAATAGTGAAATTTGAGTTTTGGGGATGAGCACAGTTATTGTCACAATAAAATTCATGGTTAAAGATCTTAAGTCAAAATTCTAAAGTAAATAGGAAGTGGGGTCCAATGAAGTAATTAAACACAAAGGTAAAGTTACTAGGCAAACACTACTCTATCTACCATAGGGGTGTCCAACCTTTTGGCTTCTCTGGGCTACATTGGAAGAAGAATTGTCTTGGGCTGCACATTAAATACATAAACTAATAAAAACTGATGAGCAAAAAACTGATGTACATAATATTCGTGATATCCGCTACCACAGATAAGCAAAAAAAGTCCTAATTATGCAGCACCCCATTTGGAGAGTCTTTTAAAATCATTGAGCAGATCCCAAATTTGCAATCCCTAATATAGAAAATGAACATATCTTAGCAATACAACATCATCAAATTTTAATATTTTTATTATAAAAGTAAAAGAGGGCAACATAAAACTAGTGGAATATTTAACATACTATTTGAGAAACTAATGCATCAATATCTGGTTCAATGGAAATAGTTGCAGTGAGTTCTCAGTTCTCAAGGTGCTCATTAGATATTTTGGTTCTAATTTTACTCTTAATGTGCTTTATTCTTGAAAATGGTTGCTCACAAATGGAAGCTGTACACCGTTGTAAAACTGAAGCCACACGTGCATACAAATAGCAAGAGTGTATTTATGATTATTTTACATGATATTGCAACACGATGTTGTCATCTACAAAGTTCATACTGGAGAACCACACAATTGAATTACAAAATAAATCTCAAAAAAATCTCATAATGTTTTAAGTAAGTTTAAGATTTTGTGTTGGACTGCATTCATAGGTATCCCAGGCCACGGGTTGGATATCCCTGATCTGGCATATAGTCTTTTCTCTGTGAAGGATCCTTTAACTTGTCCTAATTACCTTCTAGATTGTGTTCTGATAATGAACTTAGTCATTTTTACTTTTATCTTACTCATGATACTATTAGTTTACTGCAATTATTATAAAATATAACAAGCAGTACTTCAGCTTCTAAAATCAAAGAAGTAATTGTATTGCAGTACAGTATGATAGTCCAGTCAAAATTTCAGTGTTATAAATACCAGTGGAAGTACAAAAACAGGTAAGACACCTTATATTTTCTGATTTTATATCCTGTTGCGAAGTTTGCCAGTTCTCTGTCGTTATTTGTTTTTCGGCGCCAGGCGAAGACCTTTTTATTCAAACGTCATTTTAATTGCTAATATTTGCTTAATTCTTCGGCCAGGGCGACTTATTTTATAATGTTAATGTGTTTTATATTTTTAGTGTTTTATATTTTAACTGATGTTTTGTAAGCTGCCCTGAGGCTTTGGCAAATGGGGCAGCATAGAAATTTTTGAATAAAATAATAAAATAAAAATAAATAAATTTTTATTCAAGAAACTACCATGTTGGGTTTGTTAAAGGATAAACCATTGTTAAAGAGTAAACAAGGGAACAGGGAAATCAAACAAGTGACTACCTTGATTTAGCCAATTTAATCAGAATGTATTTGTGTGAAGGAGAAAAACATGATGGAAGCATCTGCAACATTTTGCTTGAAGACTAGAACTACCAAGTCTTAGTGCAATCATCAGGTCTGGGCAGACTGTTTATCAAGTATCAGAGTACAAGAACTTGTAACTAGGGTGAAAATGGTTACTGTTTTGGTCCTGCTAAAAATGGAGACAGAAATTTGGTTTGTCTTTTATTGCAAACCTGTCTAACAGGAACTTCCAGAATGAGTACATGAACTGAGACACAGTTTTTGCTTGCATTTCACTGAATTCTGCAATGCAGTTTTCCAATGAAAAATGCATGTATTTGGAGAAGTGCACAAACATAATAATTACTAAAAGCAATGTATAACGTTGTTGTTATTGTTGTTGTTATTCCTTTTTAGCAGTCCCCCATTGCTACAGTGGTTCTCACTGATCTACAAAAGAAAGAGGGCAACCTCTGAACCAAATTGACTTTCCTACATGGTCTTACAGGAATGTTTTAATCAAATGCTCCGACATTTGATATAGATTAGGATTCATGGAACACAATATAGATTTATCCTAAATGCAATATATTCTCAAGTCTTAATGCTTTCTCTGTTACCAAATATCAAAATGTGAATTACTTCATATACTAGGAGTGCATGATCCTTATCTACATTTGTAACTTTAATATAATCTTAGTTTAATTTAAGAATTTTGAATTTAATTTTTCAGTACTGGCTAATTAGGCTGTCTGAGAATATATTCAAGGCAAATTAGATTACCTTTCCATTCAGTGTGTCTGCACTGGATCCTTAAACAGTTGCATCCACTTAAGTTTTGTTGTATCACTCTTGGTAACTCTCTTATCTCTTGAGTAGTCAAAGGACTGGGGTAGGATAATTCAACATTCCACTGAGAAGAAAGTAGTTAAACAGTCTACCATCAAAGTACTTCACTGAACTGGAAGATGTTGCTACGTCCAGAGGAATGAATTACATTTATTATTTTGATGTATTATAAGCACAATAAATAAGTGGCAGAATTACACCTTTTATATAGTTCGATCCACAGTGATACTGAACTTCCTTCTTAACATGAAATTTTAAAAATGTACAGCAAACTATAATAAAGTCATTTGAATGACTGATTAGTTGTCTTAATATTGTGAGTTTGTTGAATAAATATGCATCAAACTTTCACAGTTGGATACCTCTACTTATGGAAATTTGTGTTAATGCATCACTTTTCCAGATGGCTCTCAGATGAATATATTCCTATCTTGTTTCGTAGTAAAATTAAAGAAGAATATTGTCCTGTGAACACTTAATTCAGAACAGCACTTGTGTTTGGTTTGAACAAGTACATATTGCTAGATTGTGTCTAAAGACTTTGGCCCTGTTTTGCCTTCCAGAAGATATATGTAGCCAGTTAGAAAAAGCTGTGTTGCAGGTAGCAGTGATTTTTGTGAAATATATGTTTACTTTGTTCTGTTTCATTTAATACTTACTTAGTCTTCTATATAACTTCTAAAAAATCAAGCCATTTGTGTTCTGGGATCCCACTAAAGTATACCAATTTTGGAACCAAGGTTATATGTACAATTAAGACTACAGTTATTAAAAATACCTTGCACAGTTACAGCTGCCCTTCAGTATTTTTGCAGTATATTGAAATAAAGGTAGGTGAAAAGCTTTGTGTCTTATACTTAATCTGATTGATTCAGTGGAATGTAGCACATAAAATTCTGTGGAATATTCTCTTCTTGCCTTAATTTTTAAAACTTGCCCTTCTGAGTTGCAAAGAAATTCACAGCTCATACAATAGTCTAAATTCATTGGGCTCCCCAAAGAGTTGCACCGGGCACCTACTTTGTCTTCTTTTTGGCATAAGACAACCCCCTTTTTAGTCTCCCAGTGTAAAAGCTGTTTAATGGCTAACCTTTTAACTTTAGTTTTTATATTGTATTTTATCATGCATTGCTGCTGTGCTCTGTGCTGATTTAGTTGCAACTTCTGTGGTCTTATCAGTTTAAATTTTGTTATTAACTCTTGCTATTGTTTAAAACTATTGTTGTTGTTTTTGTGAGCTTAAGTGGACAGGAAGGCCTGGAGGAATGTTGTCCATGGGGTCGCGATGGGTCGGACACGACTTTGCGACTAACAACAAATTGTTTTTAACTTCGTTAACTGCCCAGAGATCTTTGGGTATTGGCCAATATAAAAATAAGAGATTTCATTAGAAAAAATCTGAGCATTTTTCCCACAGGCTTTGACAGTAGAGCAGTGTGTTCTTTCTAAGGTATATCTTCTAATTCCTGGATGTCTTAAATCATTTCTGCTTGAATTTCTTCACGTTAATGGAGACAACTGCAATTTTTGGCCTTGCTGGAGGTGATTCTTTTGATATCAGTAACGCAAATATATTCTGGATTGTTAGAAACAATCAAGGTTTGAGGCCCGCACAACATGTGCAGCTGCCTTGCTGAAAGTCAAGCAGGTTTGGCTCTGATTAGTGCCTGGATGGGAGATTCCTTGGGAATGCCATGCCTAGATGTTCATTTTGAAAGAAATGGTATATAAATATGCTAAATAAATAAAGAGTAACCACTTAAGACTGTCTCACTTAGTACAGCTGGTTGCTTGTCTGCCCTGTTTTAGTTAATACATTTACAAGTAAACTGCAGGATATCCTACGCATTTTATGATTTCTTTGGTTTTGTAAAACAAATATTGAAATTTAAGAAAAAAAAACCCTCATGACTGTCAGCTTAATTTTCTGCTCCTTCCAGACTGGGGCACAGAACACCTTAAGGAAAGTTGTGTACTGAAAAATACGCTATTCAGATAATGGGTGAAATCCAGAGAAATAGCTGTTATATTCTTCCGGGTAGGCTTCTTTAGATCCAACTTCACATGACTGTTGCACATATTGTTTACTTTTCACTCAGGCAACTTTGGTACATGGATGGAGACACACACACAGAGAGAGAGTTGTATAATAGATGAAAGTTTATAGCAAGGTAGAGTATATGCTTGGCAAACAAAGTCCCAGGTTCCATCTCCAGCATTATGAAGTATGTCTGGGAAAGATTCCTGCCTGAACTCTGGGAGAGCTTGTGCTAATCAGTATAGACAGTACTGAACTAGGTGGACCAGTGGTCTGATTCTGTATAAGGCAGTTTCTTATCTTCCTACAATAGAAGATCAAAAGCTTTGTAAAACCTTAAGATAAATCTGCGCATCTGTTATTTGTAAAATGTCAGGCTACGTAAAGGCAACCATAGGGATATAGTAGATTAATGCAGCATGAGCTACAAAGTATTTGAAAACTGTAGATAGTCAGAAAAATATACTTTATAAGCTGCTGCAACATTCACCTCAGATTTTTTTTTAGCAAGAGGGAAAGAGTCATTGAGGCTGTGCATTTATCACAGCAGCTCATGGTAGGTCAATTTACCATGAGGGTAATAGCAGCATATAACCTTGTGCCATTTTTGCATGGTGACCACAATTGGGCAGCTTGCTGTAGCTTATTGTGGCAAGTAAATTCACACAATATAGCAAACTGGGTGCCTGAGTATGTGCCATGTAAAAATGGGGCTCACAGTCACCACACATAAAATTACAGTCTTAATGGATAATTAAGCCATGGCAGGATTGTAACGTAAACCAAGTGTACTACATCACTTCATATTTGGGTACATTGTCCTTTTTCTGTGACAGAACAAAAGGGCCAATTTTATACAGTATTGGTACTATATTTTTACCATTTTAAGCTGATGAGAAGAAATGCACCTCAAAAACTAATTTAGTTGTACAATAATTTATTCATTAGATTTCTATCCCACTTTTTAGCCAAAATGGCTCTCTAGATGGATTACAAAATTCTATATTAATAGAATAATAACAATATAGATAATAAAACATAATATAAAATAGCCAAAATATTATAAGAAAAAAGTCACAACATCAAACACACAAAAGGCCCCACAATAAAACCACACAGTAACCATCGCTCTTAAACACTGAAAACCAACCAGCATAGTAACGCCATATATAAGTACCATGAAATCTTCAAGATTACCTTAAAATATTGGGTGAATAAAAAGGTCTTTGTCTGGAATCAAAAAGAATAGAAGGTGCCAGGCAAACCTCTTCGGAGAGCTGATTCCAGAATTGGGATGCTACTGCCAAGAAGGCCCTACTTGTAGCCACCCTTTTTCTTCAGAGGGGACTCTGAGAAGGACCTCCAGTGAAGACCTTAGGGGCCACATAGGCACTTATGGGAAGAGGTGGTCCTTTAGATAACCTGGCCCCAAGCTGTTCAGGACTTTAAATATTAATGTTAACACTTTGAATTGGTCCTGGATTTCAATTTGTAAGCAGTGAAGCTGCTAGAGGATTGGCATTATATGTTTGTACTGGCTAGTCAGCAGCAGTCTCCCTGCCTTATTCTGGATGCAATGAAGCTTCCAGACCATCTTCAAAGGTATCCCCACGTAGAGAAGGTTACAATAATCCAAATGAGACATAACCACAGCATAAATTACTGTTGCAAGGTTCTGCCTGTCCAGATAGGGTCATAGTTGGTAAATCAGCCTAAGCAAAAGGTGCTCCCAGCTACCAAATCCACCTAGAATTTCAGCAATGATTCAGGATCCAGGAACACCCCAAACTATTCTTTAAGGGGAGTGCAGCCTCATCCAGGACAGGCATAATCTGGACAGAGGTTCAACAGCACCTCTGTCTTACCTGGATTAATCATTTTATTGGCCCTCCTCCATTTCATTATCAAGTCCATGCCACTGTTCAGAATGGCCACTGCTTCACCTGCCTACTGACAACATCTCAACCTGCACCTCTGGATAAACACTCCCTGTGGTTTCATGCAGATTTAAATAACATGGGTGAATAATAAAGAGCCCATATATGTCATGTTGCAGACTAATAATCCCCCAGCAGCACCACCTTCTGGAACTGTCCAACTAAGTAAGAGTGGAACCACTGCAGCACAGTTCCTCCAACTCCCAGCCTAGCCAGAAGTATACCATGGTCAATGGTATTGAAAGCCACTGAGAGGGTTAAGAATACTCATGGGGCCACACTTCCCCTGTATTTCTCGTGGCAAAGTTCATCCCACAGGGTGACCAAAGCTGTCTCCATTCCAAACCCAGGCCCGAATCTCAATTGAATCAAGATGCCCTGTTTCATCCAAGACTGCCTGGAGTTGCTCATCAACCACCCACTCAACTATCTTGCCCAAAAAGGGATATTGGCCACAGGCCTATACTTACTATAGGCCTATAGTTGTATGTTGACAGCAGGCTAGTAAGTTTGTAACATTTACTATTTTAAATCCTTTTGTGTGTAAATAACTTAGAATGAGAAAGTAGGATTCTTCAGAATCCTCCAATTCCATTGTGAAAGCAGGAACACTGCTTACAAAGAGGAATTTAGCACTTTCTAGAGCAAGCCTCAAAATGAACGCATTTTCTTGTTTCTGGAAGGAGGCAAGAGAGCAAAATTCCCTTATGTTACGTGGTTCCATCAACGTGCTTCCTTCATTTTGGGTTGCCTCAGAACTGCTAAATCATTGTTGCTGAAGCAGTAGGAGCCGCTTGCACAATGATATTCATGATGCATAAGACAATCAGCAGATACTGTTGGATTCTTCCCAAGGAACAAGTACAGGAATATAAGGAAGTCATAACAAAGGGTGTTTGAGATATTCTGAGTTGACCTAATTAATATATTACATTAATATGGGTTTAGGAATTTATCTTGTTTTCCTTTTTTTTTTCATGTCTTCTAGTTCAGATTGTTGATGCAGTGCAAAGGCTAAGACTGATTTAACAACATGCACTTTAGAAAGTACATAGCATAGGAGAACAAGAGAATACTCTGTTTCATTTGAAATATTCTGATCATTTATATAAAGCCCTTGTGTTCCAAACCTGTAGCAACATTCCTCTTCGACATACATACTTCATGTTGTTATGAAAAGATGAAATTTAGTAATATCCTTTTAGTATACGTTTTGCTGTGCACGTATCTATGGATTAAACCATACATTTATGCTTATTAGATATTCTTGAACAGAGGACTATAATGTATAGGAGACTATGAACAAAACTAAGCCATAAGTACCTGCAGTGGCAAAGAGCTTCTCCTTTCCCTGTCATTCTTGCACATGTATGGCGTGGCTTAAGAAGTTAAAGCTCCAGAAAGACTTTTAAACCTGCTGCCACTGTTGGGAGTGGAACCAGGACACTGGCCTTATCCTGGTGCCTGCTTCAACCAAAGGTAAGAATAAAGAGATTCAGAAAGGATAATGTGAAGAACTTGGATGTCAGTATATTAAATGGAAGCTGAATGAGTTATGAAAATTTCATGCAATTGTGTTGCTTTCCCTTGGAAACTATATACAGTGGATTATATGGTGCCCAAAAATGTAGATGTTTTTTCTTGCTTGCCATACCTGGAACACTAGCACTTTGTTTCCCTAATTATGCCTCTCCACACAAGACTGTGGGAGTTTAGGATTCTGCTGTACATTTTAGAGAAATAGCTTTTTGCATTGTATGTTATATGTGAATGTGAAATATAGGAGTTCATCCTCTTGATCAGATTTGTTTTCATCTCGATTGGAAGGTTTGCTGCAACTGCCATAGTACTCATATAGGAGCATTATTAGAGGAGTATGGGCATTAGTTCTCTCTTGATGAATATGACCTTTGTTTCAGAGCTCATTAACAGCTGCATAATTTTAGAATATCAAAGCACAAATAAAACAATCCTTCACATTTCTGGTAGGCATAATGTAAATTCTGCATTGAAAATGTGACTTTTTGAAAAAGCCACCCAAAACATGCATATAATGGGAAGATTATAAAGGAACCTCTTCCTGCTTATGCAAACCATTTGTTTCATTGGAACATAACATTTCAAGTAGTATTGAGAAGAAGCCAGATTGACCTTGAACTTGTCTCAGGTTTAGAGACTTGCCAATGTATTAACTTTCAGAAAAAAATAATTTCATGCCTATATGAAATTTGGTGCTTAAAAATCATGTCACATACCAGCATTTCATTTTTTTCATCTACTAGTTATGAAAGATTACATAATACAAAGAGTGCCTGTTATTCTCACTTTAGCTAAATTCAAAATCTAAACTGCAAGCACAACTTAGCTTCTGCAAGAAGTATTTCTGGCCTGTCCTCACTTCCCTTACTCAGAAAAGCTGAGGGAAATTCAAGAACAGGATTGGATGGGGGTTAGGGGTTTAGGGGTACTGTAGCAGGACAGGAAATTGTTAAAATGTTTGTGGGAAGGGTGGATCTCCTGCCTTGTGTAAGGCATCCTTTTGGCTTTAAGGCAAAGTTTTTTGGGCCCAGAGGTGTCTTTTAAAGGGATGTAATTTGGCCTTTAAAACATGCCGTTTTTATTGCAAGTTAAAATTACAGAAAAAAGACTAAGTAAATTACCTTGCGGCGTTTTCACTTTTGCAGATACTTCTGTTCTCCTAAAGCGCTTAGTAAAAGTGTTATACTAAAATCTTTGTACAGTTTTGTGAAATCGTATTGCAGCTTATGGAATGGCAATTGTAGAGAAGATAAAAAATTGGTATACTTGCTGTTTGAGGAGGCAATATTAACCCTTTTCTCTTTAAACCATCTTTAAAACATTTACCCCTTTTTCATAACTCCCAAAGAGCTGTCACACAACAAAATAATAATTGCATTCAAACAAATTCACAGAAGAGTAAACATTTACATTGTTTTTTCTTGTAAGAGAGACAACTCTATTCCATCTATATTGCCTTATTTTGTCTATCAGAGATTAATTTTGTGAATAGTTTAGCTGTGCAAACTTAGGGAAACAAATGTCTGTCACATGAAACGTAGTTGGGTGTGATATGATATCATTGCATTAAGTGTTTTCCCTGCCTACCCCTGCTTTTTCAACTATCACTTGGAGGGGAGTGGAATGCTAATGTCATATCACATCTTGCTTTTAGTTTTTCAGAAAAGCATGATACTAGGAACATGGATTAATTTCCCCCTAATGTATAAACTGGTCCTTACTGTTTATGGATTTTTTTCTTAGGTGTATGTCAGTGTTTATATACTAGTTGTGCTTTTTTTTCCTTTTGGTCCCTGAATGCGTATGATGTCAGTATTGTATTTGCTTCGGTGGCTATATTTTTGTTAAAAGAAGTAAAATTTGCTCCTGAAGGGGTAATTAGGATAATTGTTCAAAATGAAGGATAAATTCATATGCAATGGGAACAGACAACTTTTTGGCAAGTGTGACTCAAGTACGAAATAGTTGCCATTGTAGTGGACTCCACCATATAAGCTATATGAGTTGTGTTGGGTTTCTGTGCAGTCTCTTCAGCTAGAAAGCAAGGTCATTGACTTGGACAGGTAAAGAGAAGTAATGGCCTGTCTCCATGCTCTATTTCCATATAATCCTTTTTTGCTTTTGGCCAGACTTGCCAATATCTAGTGTCTATGGCATATGTGGTAGCTGTGTGGCAGGTTGACTAACCACGATGTAAATTTGAAAATATGTGTTATCTTTATGCCATTACTGTTCATTGAGTCTGACCGGTATTGAAGCACTGAATATAGCTTTTAAGATAATACCTCCTGGGTTTTCATTTATATACCCTCTCCATATAACTAAGGCAGGTAAAGTACATGTGCATCTCAGAAAAGGAATTTTTCCTTTCTGTGTGGACAATTGTGGACGTGTTCTGATTGTGAAGCAATTCCTTCTCATGTTAAGAATCTACATCAGTGGAACAGGCTGTTCTGTTCAACTGTTGTATTAAGTAATTTTCATGCAAATTTTATATTCAGGTGGGTGGAAATTCTAATTGAAACTTTTAAACTGAGTATACAGCTAGGCCTCAATTAGAGTGGATAAAGAATCCCATGAAGTGGTTGCATTATTCAGAGATTCACACTATTTTAAATTATATGTAAAATAATTTAAATATATTAACAAAGTCACAGAGTAGTTACAGAGCATTGCTGTTACACACTACAGAACTAGATGCTTTGTGATTTAACACTGTAGTTTTTGCATGGCCTGGTAAACTGTTGACTGTAAACCAGTTATATAATGGATTTAATGGCACACTTCTCATCTGTGCAATGAACTATCAAAAGGATAAAACCAACTTCTTTTGAGTCTGCCCTGAATTGCTCTAATTTGTTGCCACTTTTATCTATGATTCACAAGGTTTCTCCATACAGATGAAGTGGCAGCAGATAAAGCCTTTTCCTATCTTAATTTTCTATGAAAAGGATGGAGAGAGAACTAGAGTAAATCGTAGAGTCCAGAGATAGGTAGAGCAACACTGAAGTAACGTCATCTAAAACTGCACATGCACTAGCCTCACATTAACTGAATTTGGCTTACACTGAACACAACCTAGCATAATTGTATAATTCACACTAAATCAGATATCTCATTATTTGAGCTCACATTAATCATAACCCAGCTGTATTGTTACAGGCCAAGGTTTAAGCAATGCCAGTACATGATACCTTTCATATGGAAACTCATATTATCACTTCAATCAGTTTAGGAAAAACTATATTTGTACTTGTCTACAATATTCTGGCCCAATGATGCAGAAATCACATTCACAAGTGCAGCTGTGCATAATAAATAAATTTCCAAACAGTTATTGGAATCCAGGGGGGTGACAGAACTGGAAGCTCACTAAGGAAGGTACTGTACAGGTAAACCAATTGCCCAAAATAGGGAAAGTTGCTAAGTAATCTATATTTGAACTCTGCACACTTCGGGTAATTTTGTTAAACAAAAAGAAGATTGACTTCAGGTAATGGTGGTTCAGAAAGATTAACGAAGCAATTTAAAACAAATTAACATAATTAAAATAACAAAACAGTAATCTTCTCAGATAAGCATTTTTAGCATTTTTTCAATGGCAGTTTTACATGTTGTACATTAACTGCATGGTAGGCTTAATTGGGCTTGATTTCCCATTCATTTTTGAGAGCAGCTAATGCTCCAATTATTCCTCACTGTTATTTCCTGTTCAGAGTGAAACTAGCTTGCTGCTTATGAGGGTGGCATTACTGTCCAGTATTCAAAGCAAAGATATACCTGTGGTGTGGGGTTTTCTTTTGCTGCTTCATGATATAAATAATAGTAGGAAACAAGTTTTGGCATATCCCTCTTCCCATTTTATTTTCCCATTTTTTTTTGTCAAGATTCGTTCTACAACATTTACTAGACAGTCAATAAAGAAAATAATGTTGAGTAATGATGTAACAGATGCTGTTAAAATGTGAAGAGCGTGGAAAGCTGGTTGTTGTATTCTTTAATACCCAGAAGGACTTATTTTTAAACTATGCTTAGTTCATAAAATGAGAGGAACTCTTTGAATTGAGAAGTGATGGTAGTTTGATATACAAGCCAAACCAAACCAGATTGCACCAAACCAAACCAAACTAGTTGTTTTTCTTTGTGCAATAATTGATTTAGTTGAAAAGGGAATACCATCAACAGACTGTATCTCTCTTTCAGCAAGGCTTTTGACTTAGTCACACATGACATCTTGCAAAATAAACATCAGAAATGCGGACCGGAAAGGACACAATGGGGATACACAATTGCTTGAAATGCTGCACATAAAAGGTAATGTTTTAATGGGTTGATACAAGAATGTAAAATGACTACTATGTAGTTTTCCAGAAATCAATCATGAGTTCAGCATCTTTAATGGTGTACCTGAGCAAGCAATAGGCTACACATGGAATGTTGGAGATTATGCCTGATGAAGATGTTTAATTGAACATGGCAATTTGGTTCTGTTTGTGAATATTGATAACACTGAGCACTTCACAGCACCAAATAATTCAAAGCATGGTATCTCAGCTATCCTTCTGAAATGTTGCAAGGGTGGTATTATCAAATGCAGATGAGATTATGAGAGAATAGCTTGCCTAAGACAACTCATGTGCATGGTCAAAGTGTGGTGTGAACTGGTGGTGCTGGTATTTCTAGCTGGTGTTCCTAGTTATTAAGCTGTACTAGGGATCATGGATGGTGGTGATGAAACTTTTAATAGCAAACAATAGTAAGGGTTTTTTTTTTTTTTCTAACACCCACAACTGTAACACTGTGAAAAGGGTGTTGGGATTGTAGATAATTGAAATCATCTCACTATTTTAATATTACAGTATCTGGGTTAACTGCCAAACTCCACTTAGATTGTATTAAGCCAGGAATCTTATCAAACAATGTCCTCTTCAGTTGCTGATGCACTGCAAAATATTTAGTTCCAGAGATGTCTTGCATAAATGGAAAAACACTTTGGCTTGTGCGAGGCAGCAGGCCAAGTTCTGCCACTTTTGAAGTGCTGTGGTTCCCATGCACTGTTCTGTGCTGTATCAGGGAGTCCAGTGACACAGGAAGTGGGGGGGGGCAAGTCTGATCTGGATCAAACCCAAATCATGAGACTTGGCATGTTTTATGAGAACAGAGAAGTCATGTATATAGACAGGATGAAGAATTTTTTGACTGCCAGAAACAACAACAACCCTAATGAAGCAAATCAGTATTTTGCAAAGGAAAGGTTGCACAACCAGCCTTAACAGGAATTTATGCAGCTGGTTACCCTGTGACAGGCAGCATAATCTTTTGTAGCTCATCAGCCAAAGGCTAGAAACTTTAATCTCTCCCTTACGTTCCACTTGCAGACCCTTCAGTTCCCTTGTTTTTGAAAGTTACAGTGCAGTATTAACACAGATGCTGGTGAAGTAGACTTTACTCCAAAAGCTCTTTAAGTTTTTTAGTATGGGTTTGTTAAACCTACATTCCCCTTCACACCAAAATCATATTGCAGAGTTAGCTGCACAATGCTAGTGTTGCAGTTTGGTCCTTGCACCAAGTCAAAATGGATATTTTTTTCCTTTCTTGTGGTGCTCGGGTGCATTTGACACTGCAGTGATACCTTGGAGTAAAAGATAGGGCTATAACATTAAGGTCTTAAGATGAGAGACTATGTGTTGCTCTTAATGGGATGAGAAACAAACTGCTGTACAGTTTCTCTTACTATGGCGCCATTCGTTAAGTAGTGGTACGTATGAAAGATGCTTTCCTCTAGCTCTATAGCAAGTTGTTGTGGATTACTTGAACCTAGTTCAGCCCTTCCCCAAGCTGGGATCCTCCAGACTGTTGGGTCTTTGGCTCCCATCAACCTGCTCAGCACTGTCAGTAGTCATGGACTGGCAACTGTAGCCCAAAACATCTGAAGAGGAAAAGAAAATCAGTTGAGGCTGATGTTAAAAGATTTGGCCTGCTGGTTTCTTAGCATAACTGGTATTTGCATATTGATATATTTTTAAACAATTTAGATCAGGATGTTTAATCAAGACTAACTTGTCCCATTGATTTCATTGGGTCTACTCCAAGGATGACTGACTCCCACCACTTGATACTACCGTGCCTTATTTTCAGTTTAAATTGATTTTTAAACAAGTGTTGGAATTGTAGTTTGATTCTGATTTTCCAGGATAAAACCCAAAGTGAAGAACTGTTCCATGAATTGTCCAACTTTACCTAAGTAACATCATTAATTTTATAGTAATTTATTATATATTTTTCTAGGAAGTTAATTGACTTACTCAGTTAACACATCCTTTTTTTAAAGAATAGTATCTGATCAGTAGATGATTAAACCATCTTTTCTGTTTTAATAAAATTAGTACTTGTTCTGTTTAATAAAATCAAAGCAAAAATCAGTAAATGTTGTTAAACAAGTGTGACTGAGAACATTTAACAGGTCAGGTGCCAAATTCAAGCACTGGAATAAATACTTCAGTTAGGGTTTGTAGAATGATGTTCCGGACCCATGAGCTGGGCCTTGGAAGTCCACACTGCAGTTCATGGATTGAATATTCTAGCAAGATAGGTATAAGCCTTTAAATTCAGAGGGCTCATCCAATGAATAGCAGGAGGGGCTCAGGTTATCTTTGCTCACTGTTGCTCTTGAATGGCATTTTAGTTGGTTGGGTAGCTTCAGCTGCCTAATTGATGGTGTCTGGAAGAGAGAAAGGAAGCTGAGGAGGCATTAAGATACTTTGTATCTTGCCTAGTCCACCACCCTGCCATGTGCTCCTTTAGTCTTCTCAAGGTTGCTTTCCCTAGGAGAGAAGCTGGTTGTGTATACTTTGCTGCTTTAAGAAAAGTTTCTCCATAATTTGGGATTAGTTGGTTTCCAACTGTTTAAAGAAATGGAAAGACATTCTGTGTGCAGTTATTCTGCCTATTTCAACTGCTATTCATGTGCATAGACAATAATGGGCCTGGTTAAGGACATGGATGCAGCACCATCATCTTCCCCTGACCTCTGAAGCTCCCCAAACCTATCTTTGCAACCACATGGACTTAGAAGCAGAGGAACAGTTTTGTGAATTTTGTAGCCAATACTTAATTTGGTGCTTGAGCAGAATGCACAAAGCCTGTACCACAGATTGTTTGGCTGTTCTTCAGGCACATGCAGGCAATGCTTTAAACTCTTTTTGTGACCACTTCTAATACCAGAAAATGAACGGAATTATAAGCTAAGGTAGCACTTGAGTTGTTTTTCTGCTAGCCTTCATGCTGTCATTCTCTATTTATAGATGCTAGTCAGTGGGAAATAGGAGGCTTATCAGGCTTCCCACAGGTGTATTTTGAGAGGAGAGCATTACTAGGTGCAAGGGAAAGAAATAGCTGATAAGCCATGGAGGAGTTCCCTAGAAGGCATAAAGAAAACTTTCCTGTCCTCCACTACTTTCCCTGGGGAGTGTACTTGCATACCCTAACTCTTGAGTAAAGGACATATGAGGAATATGTTTATGAAGTGTCAGATGATGGTAAAACTTGCCCTCTTGTTAAGCTATAATTAGATTTTTTTTAAAATTTCTAGGAAAGAGTGAAAATGCTGCAGTGCTCTTGAAAGTATAAATTACCAATGCTTTGTCCCAGGACATATAGAAGAGGAAGAGACTTCAGTTTCAGGTATGTGTCTCCACCCCCCACCCCCCAACCTCCTTTGGCTAACTGCATACAACAGAGTTGAATCTTTTGGCTAATCACAGCTGAGGCCCAGGAGTTGACTCTAGACAGCCCACAACTTTTCTTCAACCACTGATAATGTAGTAGTTTTGCAACTTTTGCTCAATTTCATCCCTACTCTAAAAGGTTGAAATGTCCCACCTAAGGCTTTGTTTCTTACAGTAAGAGCTTCAAGCTAGAACACATTGGCATTTTTGGTATTTTGGCCAAAACAACTTTGTCTTCACCCTGGCTAACAAATGGAATACAGTCCAAAAATATTCTCTGGATGTTTTGATACTGCTGATTTGCCTTCCTGCTTTAGAATGACTATTAAGTTGCAGTAAGTGCACAGATTTAGCTACTTTATTTTCTGTAAAGCCCTGCCAAATACCATATAACTTGCCAATTACTCCGGCTGCCCCATGTGAACCTTAGATGTGACTTCTTGCTTCCCTAAAGCTTGGCTCTTGGGTTGGAGTGAGTTAAAGCTTCAAAGAATGATCTTCCAAAGTTTTGCATCATCTTCCTTTGTGTGTGAAGGGAGGATGAGTGTAACAGGTGTACACCTCAGTGTATGCCTTAAGGGAGTGGCTCCTTGAGGGAATGGCTGTTTCCTTTTCACCTGCTGCTAACCAGTTGTAACCACAAACAGTGGGCAGAGCAGCAGAATGCCAGCAACCCGACTGGTGGTTTGAGGAACAGTGTTCTGAGACCCATGTTTGTGCCTGGCAGTGGAAATGCTATTATGTATGTAATGGAGAAGGACAAGTTCATAAAGGAGTATGTCAGGTGGCCATGCTAATGCCTGGCACGTGGCCCCTGATATGCTTCTGTGGAACCAGTTCAGTTCTTGGGCAAAAATAGACTCTCCAGCCCTTCCTTAACAAGCACTATTACTTGTGCAAAGCAAGGTGCCTGATTTTTTGCCAATGCTTGGTTGCTGGCTTAGAGTATTTTTAATGTGTTTTCACTGATGTGCTTTAAAGGATGTGGCTAGTTTTTAATAATGTAACATTGGAACTGTATTTTTATTGCTAGCTACCATAAGCACCACTTTTACTAGAAGGTGCAATATAAACAAATGAACTAAAAACCCCATCCCTTCTGAAAAGTATGTGTGGGTAGGCATCCTTCTGAACGGAACATGATGTTGCAGGCAGAACTGCAGTAGGTAAAGAAAACTGGCCAAATGGGGTGTCAGATTTGTGTGAGCTGAAGCATGTTTCATTAAGACAAAACCATAATTGTATGTAATGCACCATTTCTGAGCATATAGGTATTAGGAAGCATCACTGACTTTTTTCTTTCTTATTACTTATGCCAGATGTTTTTCAGGATGGTTTCATCATGCGAAGGGGTAGACAAGCAATTACTGTGCTGGGGTAGTATAAGGTTAGTCTAACAAAAAAAAAGAACAAACCTTCTGAGAAGAGTAAGTAAAGCTGTCAGACATAAAACAAAAGTATTTCCAGTGTAGATCATGTTTTTAGTGAGTTTGGAATGCAAATAAATTCTTGTGACACAGGATTATTTGCCAGATTTATCTCTACACTAGAGCTTAACATAAAGTCAGTATGCATTCTTGTACATTCCTGTTTTATAGTGCAAATGTGAACTTAAAATATGGTGATAAATTAACTCTTCTGTGACTGTTAATGTCTTTATATTGCAAATTATATATCCACTAGGGCTGAGGAGAAAACCTTTCAGTTATATGTGGGGTATATGATGGAATCTCAGAAGCTACAGGAAGATGTAAGTTTAGCTCCACTATCCCAGAGGTGCCACTTAGGTGATCTGCCCTTGTTTCTCCCTCAGGCTGCTACTTTCTTCCAGACACTCACCTTTCTCTGTCATCTTCTCTCCATGTAATAATTGCTTTTCTTCTATCTTTGAAATCATTGTCCTGGAAGTAGAATGTAATGTGTTTTCTTGTATTCTGCCCAATCTTTCGCTTTTTTCTAAAGCTTGCCTGTACACTTAAATAGGTTGTCTCCACTTTGAGAAGAGTTCACATTTGTGGATTACTTTGTTACTAGCACTCCTCAAGATTCATCAACCAGAGATATGTGTAAAAGACTTAGAATTAAGGAATAGCATGCCTCTGCATGCATTCTGAACTGAGGAATTCATTTTAGCTGGAAATAGCCATTTAGTCATTCTGCACGAATTGTTAAACAACTGGGAATAAGCAAGCCTTATGGGTCTTCTGCAAGAGAAGGAGGTCTGTCAGTAGATACCAGGCTACTTTTTGTTCACTCCTGTATCAGGTGATTATTCTGAAATACTACTGAATCATTTGAGAGATTTGGTTCATAACAGCAGGGTACAAATTGGTTTTTCAGGGGATTGGACTAGATAGAACCTTAGAAGTATATTTCAGGACTAGTTGTCAGAAGGGAAAAAGGCCAGATGGCTTAATGTACTGGTCCTGAACATAAGCAGATTATTGTTTGAGGAGCAAGCCCGGAGATGGTATCTAGAAAGCAGTAAAGACCTCCTTCCTGAAATAACTTGGGGTGGAAAATGGGATAAATCTCTGTCTCTACCCCTGCCCCTCCTTACCCAGTATAAACTCACTATATAAGCTGTTAGGGATTTGAAAAAGATAGTGTCTTCCTCTGCCCATTTGTCTTCAGTTTTCCTCTGTTTTAATTGACAGCATAATGTTCATGCTTCAGCTTTTCTCAACCACAGGCTAGATTTTATAGAATCGGCTATGCACAATTTCTGGTTCCTTTATTATAGAGAGAATAATGGAAGGATTTGTGAAGAAGCATGGCCAAAAGTTTAGATTTTTTTTCTCTGCAGCCCAGTTCAGAACCCCCCATTTTCTCATGCTGCTTCAGATTGGGTATCTGTGTATTGAAATGTGTGTGCAATCTGGACAAGGTAATAGAGGTTTTAAAGGCTGTCTGCTGGAGACTACTACATTCATAATATTTTGGGTTATTTAATTTTAAAGGTTGGAATAAATCTATAAAGTCAACTTGACTTTTGCCCTGGAGATCCTTTCATGGAAGCTACAGCATCAAGTCTTCTTGACTGGATACAACTTTTGCTCCCCATGCAAGCAAGGAAGAGATCTTAGTAACTCTGGTAATCACAACAGGCATGCAGAATGACCAAACCAATAATGTATAACTTTCTTTGCCCATGCTCCTTTCTCCACTTTCCCATTGTCTGTTTTAAATTGCATGCTGTTTGAAGGCAGAGACTTACATATTTTTACTATGAATTAGGCATTGTGTGTATTTTGGACAGTATGTATTAATAAATGGTTATGAAATGATACCTGTGTAATCATTCGATCAGTTTTGCCTATGTGTATTTGGTGTACACATCAAATCTTAATAGAAAAGGCTGAATCTGCCTTTCTGGTCCTCTCCATATTGGTCTAAAATACTTGCTATCTCCTTAAACAACCGCATTACATATAAAATGACTTTGCTAAAATTCAGCATAGAAACATCATTTATTGTAAGCTTTATACCATTTTTTCTATTTTCACTACTACCTGATACAGTATAAACATAAGGCGAGGTTTGTCTGACTGAGCTTAGTATAACAGAAAGAAATACTGAAATATAATGTATGTCTTACATTTTTATTAGCAGAGGACTGTTGTCAGCAAATAAAACGGGTCCTTTTATTAGGGCAACAGAAAAGTCCTTCAAGAACATTACACAAACACAATAGATTAGAATAACTTTATACACATGGTCTGTTTGAAAAGGTTAATCTCAAAATATTCAGATAAGTATTTCCTACCTGTACCTGTTAAATCTTTTGAGTCCAGAATGCTAACTTAGTTCTGCCTAACTTTGTTCAGGCTTTCCAACAGACAAGACCCTCATTTTGAGTTTATGCACAAATTATCTTGGTTCCTTTATTAAGCAGGAGTGCTGCCTGCCTACATGAGTAACAGCAAATGTAGTTCTGCTTACTGAAAAAAAGATAACTTAAATATAAACATTGTCATTAGAACATTTAACCTTTAGAAACAATCAAGGTCTTAGTTTTTTAAAAATGTAGTTTATCTTAAGGAGGTGTTTGCACCATTCCACATTGTGGAAATGCTGAGATACGCAGTCTGGACTTTACAAATTAGAAATGGAATTACAATTATTGGCACAAATACAGCTATACTGATTTTAAAAAAAAAAAAAAAAAACATGTTCATTTTCTGCTATCTACCATCAAGAGTCACATGACAATGCAAGTCAAGTCCAAGTAAAGAAGAAACTAGTTGACGCATTAACAGAGTATTGAATGTACCAGATGTCCCAAACTGCTTGATCAGACTAAAAAAAAAAAGGAAAAGTACTCCAATTAAATAATACCATCAAATAGTGTTAGGTTCAATGAGGTCACTGTAACTGCACTCGATATGCACCGATCAGCAGCTTTACCTGCAAGAAAGAAAATGATGTTGACTATTTTTTGAACAAAATGCATTAAATCAATGACTTACCCCTAAATGAATGTATGTTGTACCCTTTCAAAACTCACTTGGCCCCTCTGGAGTGAAGATTAAAAATGGTTCCTCAGAATGTAAAACAATTTCCTTATCCATAAGTTACACTTTTGTCTATGCATGCAACACATTTTACTGATATATAAAATATTTGTAATGCATAAAGGAAGCCTTGATGGAAAAAGTTTAAGCAGTGTCTCCTTTATTTTGTTATGACAGTACTGTGGATAGAGGGAAATTCACTAAGGCCAAAAAGTAGTGTTAAAATGGTATTAAAAACATAGCCATGGAATACAGTAGACAAGAACCTAGTGCAACACTGAACAAGGCTCCTGTAAAGCAAAATTCTGAAGTATCTGTATGCATCTACAATATATACACCATATTTACATTTCTCACCTTGGCAGTTGGAGCTTCTACCAACCGTATGAAAAGTTTATTAAGGCCTTGAATAGGACTGAAGGAATAAATAAAGTGACTGTCCTAAAATAAAAAAGAGAAAGGAATTGGTTGTGTGTCTTACATTTCAGAACATTGTGCTCTTGGCCAGCCAGACAGCAAGGGAAATTAAGTATTTTCTCACCTATGCATCTTTTTTGGTTTATATATGTTTATGTGTCTAAACTAAGTCAAGGCCACCAAATGGTAATCTTTTGTTTACCCAATGACAGTGCAGGACTCTGGTATGCATGCAGCACCTGAGAATGTTGGTCAAGATGAAGGCATATCACAATTTTTAGTACGGGTCCTCTGTGCTTCAACTCTACTTGTTAACCTAGTAATTACTCTAGTGCTGGGCCATGGGAGCTCTGGCACACATGAGAGCAGATGTAGCTTCCAGGAGGCAGGTGGTAGGGCTGACTATGCCTCAGAAATAGTCGAAGACAGTGAGCCCAAGTCCTACCAATGCCATTTGCTTGTAAGGCTCTACTCATGTTCTTATAAATGTAGGCTTTAAACAAGTCCATATACATCTGTCATGGATGTATGGAACCATCTTGTCCAAGGGCAAGTGCTAGTTGCAAGGAAACTATCATGGGAAAGAGCTATTACCTTCATGTGGATTATTCTGAAGCACCTGCCTGACCACTGGAAACAGGCATGTATGTATAATAACTGCCCAATCTTTAAGCCACTTACATAAAAATGAATTAGCTAAAAATAGAAGATAAAGCCATAAGACCATAATCAATATAGAAATACAACAAGAAAGCTGATAACCTGCAATTAAAAACACAGGTTGCACTTAAAATGCTGAACTAGACAGTTAGTGTGATCTAGCAGAAATCTTTTGTTCATAGTGGTTCTGTTCAGTAGAACCCAAGTTAACATGAGTGGGAAACGGTCAAATGTTTCTTACAAGGCCCTGTAATGGGAAAAGTGTAGTATGCTGACTAAGGCTTTGCCAACAAGAAATAAGTCCTAAGACTTATCAGGGTTGGCACTGATGCCAGAGAAGCTAGTACTAGCCTAGCCACTCACCTGGAAGATCCGCTGGGCAAGCTGCTCTGTCCAGGAAGGATGGCAGGCTCTGCGGGGCTGGGAGGGAGGGGGAGACGATGAGAAGGAGGTAATGGGTGCCTGGCTACTCTAGGCATGGAGCTGAAGGACAGGAAATTAGCAGCAACTCTCTAATGTTAGGAAAAGAGCTGCTGCTTATATTCCAGCAAAAAATCATGTGCTAAATCTAACAAATCTAAAGGCGCCTCCTGCCCATTCTATATTTGAGAACCTAAGCATAAAATTAAATAGAACTATGCTACATCCTATGATACAATCTTTTTAGCAAGATTTTTTAAAACTTCAAAATTGGAAGTGTATTCTTGTAGAATGCCACAGCAATGCAGTCAACTAAAAGCTGGGCCAACAATGTGGCTGCCAGGAAATATAAAATACATATTCTAGGAAGTATCTTTTCTCTTATTTGATAAACTAACATTAAGGAAATATTTGCTTGGCACTATTCAATAAAGTAAAAAACAAATTTCCCCTACAAAAATTATAGGCAGCCATGCTGGTCCATTTGCAAACACAGCAGGAAACCTGATGTACTCCAGCTATTGTGGACTTCAGATCCAACATAGCCAGGCATTTACATGCCAAGTCAAAACGTCTGAAGCGTATGATGGTGCCTCTCTTTGTAAGAGGCTAACATTTTTGTTCAGATCAACTAAAACATTGCAAAACTCAGCACCAATTTTTCAGGTTCTGCAGTGGTAGAGGGGAAATTCCAGGCATCATGTTGAAGCCCCATGGTCCACAGCTTGTAATAATGATAAAATGTTGTGCAGGAGGTATTGGGCAGACTTAGAGTCATAACATTAGAAGGAATACTGCAAATCAATTAAGGCGACCCTGTGCTCAGTGCAAGTTCTGCAGTGCAACAGGCAGCTGCAGCAGGGATGAGCAATCTGTTGCCCTGCAGGTGTTTTGATCTACAACTTCCATCACGTTTTGGTATTAACTATGTTGGCTAGGTCTGATAGAGTCAGGTCAAAGCCTCATGTAGGGCCTGAAGTTGCCCACCTTCCCAACTACAGCCTCCCATGCCCATACAGCCACTGCTTAAATACCTCCTGTTAGGAAATGTCTTTTAATGTTAAGCTGAAATCCATTTTCCTGTGGTTCCCAATTGCTTCTAGTTCTAGCCTCAAGTGACAAAGTATACAAATGTTCCCTCTTCTGCATGACACCCTTTGATTTACTGGAAGGTCTCCACAATATCTCTCCTTCTGTAAAACAAGTATACTTCGTTCTTTCCCATAAGAATTGGCTTCCAAGCATACAAGGCCATCCTAGTTGTTCTTAGATGGACATACTCTAGTTTGTCAGTGACCTACCTGACTAATGGGCTCAAGTATACGGTACACGACTGTATACAACACTTGAAATCCTATGAGTAATGCAGAATGCAATGGAATTATTCCTTCCATAACCTGGATGTTATCCTGTATTAGCTTTTTTAGCAGCAATATGGAGGATTCATACTCAGTTTGTGGTCTGCTAAGACATATTGGTTCTTTTCATATGTAATATACTAAGACAGCTTTCTTCCTGCTGTATCTATTCCTTTTTTTTTTTTTTTGGCACCTAAGCATGCATACATGATGTCTGGTATGTGCAAGAATGTTAAAGACTTTTCCTAGACTTCTGGGAAAGTATATCAGCTATTCCTTTATCAGGCAAAGGCTGGGGAGCAGAGGGGTTTGCTTGTTTGGATACTGCTGTGTAAAGGCATCCAGGGTACCAAGCAGCCAAGCCAGCATTTTCCTTATGCTCCACTGGTGCCCGAGATAGCATCATGTGATAATCTTCCATGGTAGGAAGCTGACAACTACCGTTTTGGGGTTGGAAATCAAGGCTGGCCAAATATGTAGATGGCTGATCTGAATCACGGCTGATTAATGCAGTTTTGTTTTTTGTTTTGGTAACAACCACCCATCAGTATTTCCCACTCTCCAGTTTGAAAGTATCCTAAAAGAGTTTGCAGAGCTAGAACTGATAGAGAAGTAGTAATACAACATTTAATAAAATGAAATGTAAAGTACCCTAACATATTATATATGACAACTGGAAACAATTACATTCTCTTGCAAGCAATGTTGTCCATGGGGTCACAATGAGTCGGACGTGACTTTGCGACTAGCAACAACAAGCGATGTAAGATATGATGGGGAATAATTAAAAATTGGACAGTTGAGATTCCTCAAGTACCAGGCCCAGCAAGCAACTGGGAAATCCCTGTGCTCCAGCACAGCTGAAGAAATTTGAATGAGCAACCAGTGGCAGCCCCATATAGAAGAGGGACAGAAGTGCAATGCATTATTTTACTAAAGATGTTCCCTGCATAATTATTACATAATGCATCCAGCTACAGTTTAAAACTGAATTCTTTAGAAATACTTCAAATACATCTTTTTGAAATAAATATTTTGCATTTTTGAGGAAGTATACAGCCAGTCAAGAAAATGAAGCATTTACCAAGAACACAGGCAGCTGGAACTTGTCATTCAGAACCACAGCTTGCACACTACATGGTCCACAGAGCCGAGCAACAACTTCTTTCCCAAAGAAGTTTGCATGGAAAATGAATAAAAGAATTCCAGATCCTATAAAAAAAAAACATCAAGCATTTAGAAAATGTAGCAAAAATGTAAAACTGGCAATCCCTTTAAGTTCACCTTTAACCTTACAAATATTTCAAAAGCTTTACCATTTCATTTATTTGCAGGAAACATTCTTAAAACAGCAACAATTTTTACCAAAACTGGCCTATTGATTTAAAGAATACTCATGCCACAAAGGATGAAAAGTGGCTCCAGCATGTATTTAAATTCCGTTAAGCTCTATAGCTGGATAAATCAGATGTTCCTGATTTCTAAAATGAATACTTGCTCCAGAAAGTAACACTCGGAAACTGAATATTGAAAGTTTTCAACTGCATCTGGGGGCAAAATCTTAGTTTCCATTGCTAAATCTGAAAAAGATTTTTAAAGCACCATTAAAGAAAGAGACACACATAACCCCTGCCCCTGCAACTTTAAATTCTGGCCAATCCAATTCTGTTCCCTCAGATTTTGATCCCAAGTATTTTAGGGCAATTTTACTGTAATTTTACTTTCATTTTCTCACAACCCGATCTCCCCACTATTGTAAACTTCAGCTCAAATTAGACTGGCAGACCAAGCATCTGGAGATGACAAAAGCGTAAGTATAACATAATAACACATAAGCACTATAAAGCTTAAATGTATCTTTTTTCTCAAGCACAAAAGAACTTCTGAGATGTGTAACTATTGATCTAATTTTGGGCGGTTTTTATTTTTGTTTGGTTGGCTACCAGTTACTATAGTTGTTACTACTACTACATTGAAGAGTTTAAAATGTTAGATGTTCAATTATGAGCTACCCAGAGGGTGGATGTATGAGTACATACATGCGTGTGTGCACATGTGTGTGTGTATGCACGCACACTTTATTTTCAGTGCAATGCTTAATAGAAGAATTCACAACCTTCAGGCACATTCTGTGGGGGCTTATAAGTGAACTCTGTAGAATAATCTGGTCCTTCACATAGTCGGTGACATGCAATATCAAATACAGGTTGCATCAAACTAAGGCGAGTTTCAAAGTAATCCCTTATTGTCTCTTCTGCCACACGTGAGAGCCTAGGAAAGGAAAACGAAGAAAAACGTCCCACTTTAATTTTGGTCAATCAATTCTTACAGAAGTATCCATATTTTATTCTTTAAAGAGGAAAGTCGTACTTTTCAACAGTTGTCACAGTTTAATTATTAATGGATTGGATCCAGTCTGACCATGCCAGAAGCGGAAGGGCACCTTCCTTTCACTGAACAGATCAAAATACAGTGGCAGTCCCACGCTGGAAGAAGTGTAGGAGAGAGGAGACATTTTCTGCAGGGTCCCTCTTAACACCTGCAAGCTGTTTCAGAAGATCCCCAATCCTCTGAACCAGATTGCAGTGGCTACAGTGAAGGAAGTAGGAAAGAGTCATTAGAAATCTCTCACCCAACTCTGACATTAGCAGAGTGTTGCCACCAATCCTAAATCTGAATTTAATCCACTATGTTACATATAATATCCAAAATCCAAGATCCATGCAAAAGCTATAGAAGGACTTTTACTATCAAAATTTGTGTTAAATTTATATTTTATGAAAATCAGCATGGAATGCTAAGAAGCCCACTAGTAAAATTCACAACCCTGCATATAACTATTTCCCAAAAAGTAAGAAGTAAAAACACATTACAATCTATATAAAACATGTAAAATCATTTTTTCTTAAATAATGTAAATATGCTAATGAAAAATATTAAAACAGGTTATAAATGAAAGTTTGTAATGTTTGATGGAGCAATAGAATGCATACACTAGAACCCAGGCACTAGAACTTGTTTTTTAAAAAATCCTTCAGACACAAAGAATGAAAGCCTAAGAATTTAGAAAGATAGCTTAAAGGTAAAGGTAAAGGTTTCCCCTTGATGTTAAGTCCAGTCATGTCTGACTCTAGGGGGTGATGCTCATCTCCGTTTCCTAACCAAGGGAGCCAGCATTTGTCCGCAAACAGTCTCCGTGGTCATGTGGCTGGCATGACTAAACACCAAAGTGCACAGAATGCTGTTGTACCTTCCCACCAAAGTGGTACCTTTTCTTCTACTTGCATTTGCATACTTTCGAACTGCAAGGTCGGCAGGAGCTGGGACGGAGCGATGGGAACTCACCCCATTGTGCAAACTTGAACTGGTGACCTTTCGATCAACCAGCCCAGCAGCACAGCAGTTTAAACCACTGCGCCACCTGCATCCCTACTCCAAACTATTATCCAACAGTGCTCCCTTTCCTTTCTAATGACTGACCATGATCAGCACCTGAATCTTAGCTTGCATCCTTTGTATCTTTTAACTTAGCGAAGGTGGATAAGAATCTTCTGTTTGGCCTTGGAGATGACTTACATGCCTTTCCCCAAGCTTGAATGTAATGTTTATTCCTCAGCAAAATAAACCAACACATGGGATCAGCCAAGAAACATTTTTATGATACTGAGGTCATCAAATACAGTCTCTCCCTTCTCTGAGCCCCCAAAACCAAGAAATAACTACAGCTTTTGATTCACTACAGGAACTGAGCTATTTTTCAAGCAAGTACTTACGTAGCCAAGTGATTCCTAAGGAGTTCATGTACCAACAAATTATTACACTGTTTGGCAAAATGGAGTGCATTGCTCTGGTGCTTTGATGAAATGTTGCAGTCTGCTCCACTTTCAATCATAAGACGAACAATATCATAATTTCCTCTCTTACAAGCCTATATATGGAAGTTGTGAAAGGAACAGGTAATATGTAAAAACATGTGTATACCTTGTATATGGTCTTTAGAATAGAAACACTTGTAAAGAAAGCAAAAGGGTACACTTGCAACATTCCTAGCCACCTTGCAGGTAGAGACATTACAGCTTTAGAAGCACCAGCATCCCCAACTCACCCTCAACACAGTCCTAGAGGAAGAGCATGAGAGAACAGGGAATAAGCTAGGACTCAGGAGTTGCTGGAGCTGGTGGGGGACCCTTATCCTACATCCTGACAAAGAAATTACATTGTTGAAACAGGTCTAGTTCTGATGTTAATGCTCTCCTTGGGAAGGAGAACATTAACGTTATGTTTTGGGAGGGCATGGATACCAAGTGACTGCCCAGAATAAATGCAAAGTTCATGCAAAACAAAGAGCTATAATATGAACAGCATCATTTAATGATTTAACATGGATTAATGCCACATGTGAGGACTTCAGATATTTAAAGGATACCCAGATTGACCACAGTTAGGTTTATTCATGATGATAACATAATAATTCATTAATTCATTTATTACATCTCTGTACCATCTAATAGCCAAAGCTCTCTGGGCAGTTTACAAAGATCAAAACCCTTACACCTACAAAACTGTAACAATATTTAAAAAACATTTAACATACATACACACACTTTTAACATTCAACAATAAGAAATCCAAAGACATGTTCAAAATCCTGTCATGTGTTTTCAAATGGCCAAGGTCTTAAGAAACGAAACTGCTGGTGGAAAGCAACAGTGCCAGTGAGATAACTCAGAAGGTCCTTTCCCTTTTTGCCACCTTCCAAGGTTCCCCTGTGAAGCGGCCTCGGATCAGGAGTGTAAGTGAATATATGGGCAGGTTCCTATGACGATAAGTGCTTCTTCAGGTATAGTGTTCTATAAATAATATATAAAGCTATGTAAGGCTTTATAGGTCAATGCCAGCACTCTGAATTGGGTTTGGAAATGTATAGACAGCCAGTGACACTGGGCCAGAATGGATTTAAGTATTTGAGTGTTCTGGTTCTCATTACAGAAACACAGAAATTGAGTGAGTCAGAAGGGGTCTCCTGGGCCATCTAGTCTGACCTCTGGCTCCATGCCTACCATGTGCATATCTAGCCTATCCTTGAACACCCTCATTATCAGGTTGGTCATACCTTCCTGGCAGGTGTTCCATTTCCTGCTGCGCCACAGACAAGAATCCAACACAAAAGTGGTTCCCTGAACCACTCCAAGGACTTGCCAACCTGTACCAGCTGAAACTCATCCAAGAGAACTGGACAAGGCTGTGCTCTAGATACACGCATATTTATTTATTATTTATATCCTGCCTTTTTCCTACAAAGGGCTCATGGCAGCTTACATCTCCTCCTCCATCTTATCCCCACAACAACAACCCTGTGAGGTAGGTTGGGCTGAGAGTCTGTGACTGGCCCAAAGTCACCCAGTGGGCTCCATGGCTGAGTGGGGACTAGAACTCAGACCGTCTGAGTCCCAGCCCCATGCTCTTAACCACTACACCACACTGGCTCTCCAGTGATTCATGATTTATCTGCTGCAACAATAGAGTCTAAGTCCCACAAAATGAGATGCTTATTTGTAAGTGCCTTACAAACACATGAGTGGGTCCCTGATGAATCTTGGACTTTCCTAGGGTCAGAATATTAGCCAATAATTCTTAAAAGTTCTGTTGGGCAGCTAGCACACAGAGGATTCAACACTGATAGAAAAATATTGTTTCCTAGATACCACTGCTGTGGCCCTTGAATATATCTGAGCATAGGCGTACATGCATTTGAGTGCATCCACTAGGAGTTTTTACTTTTTTTTGTAAACCATATGCATTTGAACCGTCTCCTGTTTGGTTTCATCACTCTCAGCCCCATGCACTCTCTAGTATAGAAAGATTGCTCAAGGAATCATGAAAGCCACTAGAGTAATCCCTCACATCAATCTTGGTTTAGCCAGAACCTCCCACCAAAACCCTCTTGAACCTATCCAGATGCATTAGATTCTATGGGAGGACAATATTAATAGGTCTGCCACCCTTGCAGAAGGGAAAAGCTGTTGTAAGTTAAAACTTCAGCAACAATGACTTGGCCATGACAAAGGCCTTGATTCAAAGTCTTCAGCTTTAGATTGCCATTGCCAGCTGAAAAAAACAAGTCTAATAGTATGCCCTGCTACATGTGTTGGGCCAAGGACATGTTGGGATGGTCCCCTAGCTGTCAAAGAGGCCATGAAACCCCGAGGTGGCCCAGACAGGGCACCCTCAGCATGCATGTTGATGTCCCAAGCTCACGCCCCTTGCAAAACAAAAAAAAAAACACTCATGGGGGATCTCAACAGCACAAGCAAGACCGCCTCCGTTAGCTCAGAGAGACTGCTGGACAGCAGAGTATGTGGGACAGCAACGGATCCCCTAATCTGCCTTGCTGGTTCAGCACTACAGATGGTAGATGCACCACCTGATGGACAGGAAGCCGGCAAGAACAGATTCTGCTGTATCAGAGAAGCTGCCCACCCCGGTCAAGTCTTCCCTGCTGTTGAACCAAGTACCACAGTGGACACAGCTACCGCCTCCTTGCTCATCCACCTATGTCTCATTTATGCATATCAGATCAGTCATATCTCATCAACATATACCTTCATTAAGGCTGTTTCACCACTATTTTGCTGTAGATTCACACATGCTCCAGCTTCCAAAAGGATGGCTACAGTAGTTAGATTGTTCTAGAAGAAACAAAATAGTTGTGAAAAGATGTATATTCTGACAGTAAATCAAACATAGAATGCTGAACATTTTAGTGTATAACCATGAAAACTAAAGCAGCCCTATAAAGTTTTCAGAAATGAGATTTACGTTGTGTCAGCTTTAGTAAAGGTAAAGCATTTTTTTCTGGTAATAGCAATTCAGGGACACTAAAGACTCTTAAGAGAAAAAGGCTAGCTGATTATTTTTCACATTTAACATCTGGAGTAGCCCAAGGGTACAGTGAAAATAATGAAGCATACTACTGCAAACATCCACTGATTTCTCAGATACCAAGAGGCTGAATCAGCACTACCTTTTTTAAAATCATTCCAGTTACACACTAATTTCATTCCTTGTACTGGGTGCAACAAATGGAAAAATCCCTCAGTAAATGAAAACAAAAGAAGCAAACAGAAAATTAACCAACCTTTTCAGCAGCATGTATCAATGCAGTTGTTCCATTTTTTTGCCTGCAATTAACTTTAGCTCCTTTCCTGATGAGAAGTCGAAGGATATCGTCATGACCTCCTGCAGCAGCGAGCATCACAAGAGTCATTCCACTAGAATCCTGAAATAGCAGTTTATTAATGTTCGGCTTTCAATACAACTTTTGCCTAAGCTGCAACTCTAAGAAATGAATACTAAATGATATACAGCTCTGTACCGAAGGGTCATTCAGAAAGCGATATGGTCAGATGTTCCCCAACTGGCATTTAAACATTTTGCATAGGTTGCTATTATTATTAAAACACAGGAAGAAGGGAAAGATAGATGCTTTTTTCATCTCTGAGAGACTATTTAGATGCAGGATAGAATTCCAATCTCACATTGTTTGCAATGTGCATATTTTACTTAATCAGTCAACTTACATCCTGCTTTTTGACAGAAGTCTTCAAGCATGATCTGACATTTATAAAATACATGGATACATAAAAGCCATGTAAGTGATCATGAAACAAAATGGCTCTGGCAGACAAGGTACCTGCTGTCATCGCCAGGCTCCTCTTTCCTGGAATCCTTCCTACAGGGTGGTTGACATAAGATGGTCTTAGAGTGGTGGTGGTGCTGGTGGTGAAACCCCAGGTGGAGCTTAGATGCTGTTATTTTAAAGTTTGTTATCCACCTTATCCAGGAGGTAGCTAGCAAGTCTAAGACTATTTAATGCAGTTGGAAAACATGGGAACAATTCTAGTCAATCTTGATGAAAAACTATGAACTATCACACAGTTACTCGCATTTGAAAATATGGTTTTATAGAGATTTTCAATATTTAAGCCACTGAACAATCAGTGGTTCAAGCACTTCAGAGACACGTGCATCAAAAGTGAACATAACCCGAAACGCCAAATAACTATCCCAACTCATATTAGCAAGTTATTGATCCCACCTTCAACACATCCATCATGAAAAAGTGACCTGATACAGTATGTCAACCAATTAAATATATCTTAGTTGAATGTTTAGGTTTTAGTCTGAAATCCTACTTGTACAATAAAGTAGGTCCCACTGAATTCAGTGGGAATTACTTTTGAGTTGAACTGTATAGGATTGTGATGTTAACAGGTTAAATCTAACTTTGCATTAAAAAAAAATTTTAAAGAAAAAATACTGCTAATGCTTGCTGTGAAATATGCATTCACTTTTTGCAGGGTTTCAAACTCTTATGTGAAAATTAACATTAGCTGATTGAGGAACTTTTAGCTGATCAAAAGCTTTTAAATTAATTACCCGATGGAAGACTGATTTTTAAAATCAAACAGCCAGTTTGGTGTAATGGTTAGAGTGTTGGACTGGGACTTGAGAGAGCGAGGTTCTAATCCCCACTCAACCATGAAGTTCTCTTGGTGACTTTGGGCCAGTCACTAACTGTCAGCATAACCTATCTCACAGGATTCTTGTGAGCATAAAATGGACAGGAGGAGAATTACATAGACTACCCTGGGTTCCTTCCAAGATTAAAAAATGGCATGATATAAAAGTAGTAACAATAAAATTCACTTCCTGGGGAATAAGGCATCTTGAACACATTGGTATGTATTTCTGTACAACATCAACAGAATTGTGCTATAAAGATCATAATTCTGACCATGAGAGTATAGCACAAGTATATGGTCATTGACAGAATTAAGAATTTTATGTATAGTTCATTACTGTTTACTTACATAAACATGAAAATTACTTCATGCCTATTGTATAGGAGAATACTAAACTATTTATTTCACAAAAAGTTACCTCCTGGTCGAGATTATATTCTTCATTTGAATTAAGTGCCATCTTTACCATATCATAGTGCCCATTTTTAACAGCATCCCGCAGCTGAGCTAGAAGAAAGAAAGTTCCATTGGAATGAATCAACTTCAAAAAGGGAGATACGAAAATTTTCCATCTTTGTAGTTGTTACTTACTAGAAGATACTGCTTCAACTGCCAAGTGATTTTCATCTTCTCCATCAAGGTGCTTCTGAAAGTCCTCCAGCGTCAGCCACTCTAACTGCATGTCCATGCCCAAGCTCACAGTTTGTTGCTTCGCATCTAGCAAGTTGATATTTTAGAAGGGATAACGACAGTTTTGCCTTCATTAATTAAATCATCATTGTATACTCTCCCTTGCACCTGTCTCTTAATCCAACTCAAGCAGAAAAATAATTCATTGTAATGGTGGGCTATAAACAGGATGAAAGCCAATAAGTGATGCTCAGTTCAAACAAAAGCAGTTTTGTTGGTGAATTATTCATCTGCTCAGGTTTATCCTGGCGTTGTTCACCCTGCATTAGATGGGATTGTACTCCACTGAGGGAACACTTCATCATGATCAGATCCAAAGGCTGTCTCCATGGCACAGCAGTCCTTTTACCAGCTTCATTATGTTTTAATGAGACTAAAAGATCAACTTATCATTGCAGACTTTCCTACAACTACTTTTAGCATTATCAGGTAACCTTGGGAATCAGGTCCTTGGATTATCTAGGCCATACTCAGTAAAGAAACTGAACTCAAGTGGTCTTTTGCATTGATGTCACACTCTCAACTTACCAGAACTTTCTTCAACTATGTCACGGTCATCTTCTGCAGCAATATAAGCCCAAGTATCTGTCTCATCTCTTGAGCTCCTGCTATATAACTGTCTGTCTTTTGATTTGAACTCTTCTGTAGATCTGAATTCATGCCCAGACTCTTCTCTTTTACGATTGTCTAAGTATTCATTTTTTTCTTCTGAAGAGATACTAAACACATCAAATGCACTCTTGATCTCTTTCAAACCTAGAACATAGTTAAAATTAATGTGTACTGCATGACATCACTGAATGTAACATTCATTATTAAAAATACTGTATGACAGTAACTAATGTTCAATAGTTCAGCATTTAAGATAGGAACGTGTCAAAAATACATTTATTTTCTGGACTAGAAAGCTATTTAGTTGCATCCCACAGTGCAACAGGTCTGATAGAAGTGGACTTCCCTCTGTAAATTCCCATTGCAGCTCCTCTAACCATCTCCCCACTCAGATGGCCAGAATGTAAGCACTGAAACTGGTCAGCCTATAGTTCACCATAATTATGCAGGTCATATGCCAAGAAACAGAAATTCACACCATAAAAGAGAAAAGGTACAACCCAATGTTAGTGATTACAAGCATAATGTATTAGCACCAAAGCCTCTACTACAATGCATTTACCTGCAAGATCGCAGTGAGAATGTAGGATAGCAACCAAATGGTGATGACTTACTATAAACTAACTGGACTGTCTCAGTAAAGGAGGATGTCAAGTTCTCTGATCTTTGCATAAAAGTAAGACCTCAACCTTTTCTAGTCAATACTGGGCAAAGCTTTACTAATGTGTCCTGTTCTGGAGCCAGATGACCAGACCTAAACATCTCCTCGTCTTCTATCAACACAACTGGTGAGAATTGTATTTTTGTTAAAATAGGAACATGTTGCAGAAATCTGTTTTCAACCAAGGTAGTATTTCAAAGATACAAGCCATTCCCTAAAATTTCCTATAATACTCAGATTGTCTAAACAATTTACTTAAGCCAGTAAACCAATGTAAGACGCTCAAGAGTCAAAAATTTCAGCAAAATATCTTGTCAAGATGATTATATCTAGAGCTTAACCAACATTAAACTCTGTAGTAATGTCTTGTTCTATTTCCTAATACACTATGTCATTTGGCTCATCCATCCATCCATCCATCCATCCATCCATCCATCCATCTATCTATCTATCTATCTAGACATTTTTATACTGTTCATCAGCCAAAAGAGGCTCTCTGGACAGTTTACCGAACTAAAAATATATACCAACAATCAATAACATATAAAATTACAGAAATAATAGATTAGAAAAATGACAATAAATCCACAGTATGTCCATGGCAAACCCAGCAACTGCAACCAAATCATTCCAGAGTCATAGCAGCAATACACAATAAAATACAACAGCATGAGACAAAATACAGTACAAATATGGATAAAAAATAACTGTTAAAATATTGGGTAAATAAAAAGATTTTTCTATGCTCATATCTGTGGTTCCTACTAATTTCATCAATTGTTTCATAAATTACATTTGCCTCACTCCACAGAAGCCCTGATCTCCTGACAAAAGTTTTCTGTTTTTGTTTTTTGTTTTATCAGAGAGCTTTTGTTATATTAGAGTGGTCCAACTTTTTGTACTCTGAGGGCTGCAAGAGGGCTTCAAAACGGAACCCAGGGGCCATGCAATGAATGACATTTCCATACCATAAATTGCCATGGCACAGAGCCACAATCCCCCAGCACCATCTTCTGGAATTGGCCAGTCAGGTAGAAGTGGAACCACTGCAATGCAGTGCCTCCAAACCCCAACTTGGTCAGCCTATCCAGAGGGATACCATGCTTGATGGTATCAAAAGCTGTTGACAGGTCCAGGAGAAGCAGCAGGGACACACTCCCCCTGTTCCTCTCCCTGCACAGGTCATCATACAGGGCACTGTACCAAGGCAGTTTCTGTCCCATAACCAGGCCTGAAACCTGATGGTCAGTTTCCTCCAAGAGAGCTTGCCCAGCCACCACCCAGTTGAGCACCTTGCCCAAGAACAGGATGTTAGCCACCAGCCTATAATTGGCAGCCCGCGCCGCCAGATTCCACCACCTGACTGGCCCGCCACACCCGGCACGGGTGAGAGGCGTGACCGGATGCGTCGGAGCGTCGAGAGCCCTGCGCCCTGAAAAGCGGCGGCCGGGGCCAGCGACCAAAGGGTGTCAGCCAAAGGGCGGTCGCCGCCCTTTGGGTGCCGTTCGGGGGCCGAGCGGGGGGCTGGGCTGGCCAGGGGGCTTTGTTTGGCTGTGTTATAATTGGCCCTCCTGCTGGGCTGCGTTTTATTGTGAGTTTTTAACTGTTTTTATAATTTTATAGTATTTTAAGCTGTTTTATGGAGTCGTCCCTGGCCACGTTGTTGGTCCTGGGGGACTTCAATCTCCATGCCGAGACTGATCTGACCGGGGCGGTTCAGGACTTCATGGCCTCCATGGCGGCCATGGGGCTGTCTCAACATGTCATCGGCCCGACCCATGAACGTGGACACACTCTGGACCTGGTTTTCTCGACGGGGCAGGAAGAGGGTGGTCTGAGGGTGAGGAATTTATGCTTGACTCCCCTGTCATGGTCAGATCACTTCCTGGTGAGGTTTGTGCTCGAGAGTGACCTCTCCCTCTGTAAGGGTGCGCACCAGATTGTGTGGGTCCGCCCCCGGAGCCAGATGGATCCGGAAGGATTCCTGAAGGCCCTGGGGGAGTTCCCAGCTGACAAGACGGGTGCTCCTGTCCACGCTCTGGTCTAACTGTGGAACGGGGAGATGACCAGGGCTGTAGACACGATCGCTCCTAAGCGTCCTCTCCCACCGGGCAGAGCCCGCTCTTCCCCTTGGTATACTCCTGAATTGAGGGCGATAAAGCAGGTTGGGAGACGGCTAGAGCGTAGGTGGAGGAGATCACGAGATCAATCTGACCGAACACACTTGAGAGCCCACTATCGGGCCTATGCTGTGGCGGTGAGGGCGGTGAAAAAGAGATTTTTTTCCGCTTCCATTGCCTCCTCACAATGCCATCCAGCGGAGCTCTTTCGAGTAGTGCAAGGCCTGGTTCATCCAGGTCCGAAAGAAGACCTGGTTCCACCCTCAAAGGCCCGCTGTGACGACTTTGCCAGGCATTTCAGGGAGAAAATTGCTCAGATTCGTCACGAGCTGGATTCCACTATCGATTCAGAGGTTTTAAGGGAGACGCCAATGCTGCCGTCAGGTCCAGCTTTATTGGACGAATTTCAGTTACTGCGGCCTGATGATGTGGACAAGGTGCTTGGACGAGTACGTCCCACCACTTGCCTATTGGACCCTTGCCCGTCTTGGTTAATAAATAATTGCAAGCATGGGATTGGGATCTGGATCTTGGAAGTGGTTACCGCTTCTCTGAGGGAGGGTCGGGTGCCTGCCCCTTTAAAGGAGGCGGTAGTCCGACTGGTCCTGAAGAAGGCGTCACTGGATCCAGAGATGGCCACTAATTATAGACCAGTGGCCAACATCCCGTTTCTGGGCAAGGTGTTAGAGCGGGTGGTGGTGGGACAACTCCCAAGCACTCTTGGATGAAACTGATTATCTGGACCCATTTCAGTCCGGCTTCAGACCCGGGTACGGTACTGAATCTGCCTTGGTCGCCCTGTACGATGACCTGTGCAGGGAGAAGGACAGGGGGAGTGCGTCCCTGTTGGTTCTCCTGGACCTCTCAGCGGCTTTCGATACCATCAATCATGGTATCCTTCTGGATAGGCTTGCGGGATTGGGGGTCGGAGGCACTGCTTTGCAGTGGTTCCGCTCCGATCTCAATGGCCGGTTCCAGAAGGTGGTGCTGGGGGACTATGGCTCTGCGCCATGGCAGCTATGCCATGGAGTACCGCAGGGGTCCATTTTGTCCCCTTTGCTGTTCAACATCTACATGAAACCGCTGGGAGAGGTCATCAGGAGGTGTGGGCTGCGGAACCATCAGTACGCTGATGATACCCAGCTCTACCTCTCGTTTTCCACCAATCCAGGTGAGGCAGTGGCTGTACTGAACCGATGCCTGGCTGAGGTAATGGGCTGGATGAGGGCTCAATCCAGACAAGACGGAGGTCCTGTTGGTTGGTGGATTGGGCTTTGGAGAGGGTGAATTGAACCTTGTTCTGAATGGGGTTGCACTCCCTCCTAGGGACAAGGTCTGCAGCCTGGGAGTGCTCCTCGACCCGGAGCTTTCACTGGAAGCTCAGGTGACAGCAGCAGCGAGGAGCGCTTTCCTCCAGCTTCGGCTGATTCATCAGCTGCACCCCTACCTGGAGTACGACTGCCTCGCGACAGTGACACATGCGCTGGTGACTTCCCGTCTTGACTTCTGTAATGCGCTCTACGTGGGGCTACCCTTGAAGATAGTCCGGATACTTCAATTGGTTCAAAACAGAGTTGCCAGGCTGCTGACGGGGACTGGGCGTTATGTTCACATGGCTCCAGTTCTCCGTCAGCTTCACTGGCTTCCCATTGAAGTCCGTGCCCAATTCAAGGTGTTGGTGATGACCTATAAAGCCCTAAACGGCTTGGGTCCTGGTTACCTGAAGGAGCGCTTACATCCATATATGCCCGGCCGCCCCTTGATATCAGCGGGAGAGGCCCTTCTCCGGGAACCCTCCGTGAAAGAAATTAGGAGGGTGGGTACTCGGAGGAGGGCTTTCTCTGTGGTGGCACCTAAGGTATGGAATGCGCTCCTCAGAGAGGTCCGCCTGGTGCCGTCGTTATTTGTTTTTCGGCGCCAGGCAAAGACCTTTTTATTTAAGCGGCATTTTAACTGTTAATATTATTGGATTTTATCTGGCCAGGGTGGCTTATTTTATATTGTATTCTTGTATTTTTAATTTAATGTTTATATTTTTAATTTAATATTATAAGTATTTTAATTTATTGTTGTAAGCCATCCCGAGGCTTCGGCGAATGGGGCGGCATAAAAATGTTTTAATAAATAAATAAATAAAAATAAAATCTCTGGGTGCAGGTTCACCCTTTTTAAGATGGGCCTGATCACTGCCTCTTTTAAGGGGGTGGGGACCTTCCCTTCCCTTCCCTTAGAGAAGCATTAACGATCTCCTGGACCCAGGTACACATCCTGACCTTGGCTTTAATGAATAGCCATGAAGGGCAAGGGTCAAGTAAACCGGTAGCGAGTTGGACTATTCCAAGCACCTTGTCCAAATCCTCAGGCCACAACAATTGAAACTCATCCAACAAAGATAGACCAGATGGCGCTCTAGACATTTCCTGTTCAGGTAACACATCAACCATGGAGTCCAGCTTGTGACAAATCTGAGTGATTTTATCCCTGAGTGCTGGGCAAAGTCATCACATCACACCACCAATGGTGCAATAGGGTAGTTTTGTGGCCCGGAGTGTAACAGGCCCTGCACCATCCAGAATAGCTCAGCTGGACAGCAATGTGAGGATGCAATGGAAGCAGAGAAGAATTCCTTCTTGGCTGCCTTCACTGCCACAGCATAGGCTCAAGAATGAGCTCTCAGTTGTATTTGGTCAGATTCAGCATGGGGTTTCCTTCACCTATGCTCTCCCAGCCTGCTGCGTCTCCCACAACTCAGGAGTATACCAAGGCACCACATGGGTCCAGCATGGCAGGAGAAGACATTTAGGAGCCATCATGTCAATCGCCTGGGTCATTTCTGCATTCCAGAAATCAACCAGGGTATCTATAGGAGCGCCAGTCCTATTAACCAGAAATTTCCCCAGAGCCCTCAGGAATCCATCAAGATCCGTAAGTCTCCAGGGGTGGACCGTTTTAATAGGGTCCACACCTTAAGGAGGGGAAAACTAGCTCCAAGTTCAAACCTCATGAAGAGGTGCTCTGACCATGTCAAAGGGATTAACATCAAATCCCTCACTTCCAGATCGCTGTCTTCCTGCCTCATCAAAAAGACCAGGTGCAGAATGTGGCCTTATTCATATGTTGGGCCAGTGACATGTTGAGACAGCCCCATGGTGGCCCTGAAGTCCTGAGCTGCCCTGGTCAGAACAATCTCGGCTTGGAGATTGAAGTCCCCCAGGACAACATCCTGGCAGTCCACAACACCAGGTCCGAGATGATCTCTGTCAGTTCAGGCAGAGAGTCTGTTGGGCAGAAGGATGCATGGTATACCAACAGAATCCCAAGTTTCTCTCAATCACCCAACACCAAGTGCAAACACTCAAGACATGGCCTCAAAGGGACAGGAAGCCCTGTGAGGGAGATTGAATCTCTGTGAATTAGGGCAACTTCCCTTCCCCCTTCCCTCTAGGAGGGGTTAATACTGCACCAGATAACCAGGTGGGCACAGCTGGGTGAGCACCACGCCCCCTGCTTCTCCCACCCAGGTCTCCGTGATACTTGCCAGGTCGGCCCCCTCATCCATGATTAAATAATGGATGAGGGATGTTTTATTTTGGATCGACCTGGCATTCAGCAGCGACATCAATACCAAGTTAAAATGGAATATACATATAAAATAGGATGCCATGTAGTTAAAAAGGAGCCCTAATGTAAAAAATGCCTCTGGCTCCATTGGAAGAGAAAAAGATTCCCAGCAAAGAGTACACTAGTACAAAACAACTACCCTGCCCAGCCTCTCCCTGTCCCAAACTACCAGGGTCCTTGGCCCAACCCAACCCCGAATGACCTTGAACGGCCCCAAGCCACTTATCACTCTTTGACCACTGCCCTTCAGCCATGGCCGGCAAGATAAGGGAATGTGGCTCCACCTTGCCTCCCACAAGTGCAACCCCCCCACCCCACCCCTGACATCCTTTCTCACAGGCCTCAGGCACGGTGAGTGCACAGATGGGAAAGTTAAAACGGAGCTGCAGCAGTGTGGCCCAGTTACTTGCTGCCTGTTAACTTTCTGCAGCAAACCTCCTTTGAAAGCAGGAATCATAGGTCCTTTTCACACTGATCAGACCCATTCAGGTGGTGCCGCGCAGGGGCAGGTCCCTCACACAATTGCCAGAAGGTTAGAGAGGTAAACTCTCCCCTGTACCCTTGGCAAACACATGGTCTTTGCCATGGGTCATTCCCCTCCTCCTCCAATTTTAGGACTAAATGAATGAAAAAAGAATCAGAGATCATAGGCAGCTCCTTCTCTGACTGCAGTCAGAGCACAATGACTGCTCCTCTGGGATGGTCCATCCCTTTCTTCCCTGTTTCTCTTGTCCAGAAACCCTCCCATGTGACCCCTCTTACCTTCTTGGAATTGGTGCACTAAGCCTCTTGTACCTGAGCCAATGAACTCTCCCCAGCTTGCCCCACACCACTCCAGCTGAGGAACACAAAGGCATTTAGCTCTTGCGTGCCTTTGTGCTCATCAGCTGGAGTGATGTGGGGCATGCTGGGACAAGCTCTTCTGAGGCTCAGGAAGAGAGTAGGACAGGCCAGCAATCTCAGGAAAGCTCACTGCAAATCTGTCCATACCATACCTGGAATCCCAAATGGGGAAAAACAAGGAACTCCAAGCAGCAAGAGCGTGGCAGAACAAGGCCTCGGGGGCTGCATGTGGCCCATAGGCTGCATGTTGGACCACCTCATGTTAGATAGTCATCCTTCACTGAGACAATGTCAGTAGCCCCTCAACAGGAATGTCTGGGTTTTTCTCCCCCGCGACTTCTAGGAAGGAACTCCCAATCCCTTTTCAGGGTGTCTCAAGGACTGCCATTGGGAAGAAGGATTTAAAAAGTTCACTTTCACCAGTCCTGTTGCACATGACTAAATCTGGATTCAACCCATTAGGATTAAATAATCTGGGGCAAAATTATGGCTATACATAGACAAGGTACAATATAAATCATACTTAGACAATTGGGACTACATACTCTATGGCAGGATCTATGGGTAGATCACTCTGATGTTCTAAAATGATTTTATAATTTGTGCAACAAACTTTTTATACATACTTTTGAGTCCTTTGTGTTCTTTTCTGCCCTTTTCTTCCTTTTCAGAGTCAAATCTTTTCTGGAGTTTCTCTTTTGCTTCACTTCTTTTGGCTTCCTTTTCCTGCAAATATAAAAACAGTGGTCTCAAACACTTACAGCAATAGAAGTGCAACCAAGTGCAACACTTACATGCAACCAAGTATTTGTTCTACTGAGGTAAGCAAGGCTTGGAAGCTCATTTGCATATACTCAAAAAAGCAAGCTTGCAGCTTAATTCTGATCACAAATAAACACATCACACAGCCTGCTTAAATATTCATAGTAAGACCAAGGTGCAAAAAGCTAATTTGCACATGAGGACTTAGGTCAATGGAATTTGTAATCTTAAAACAACCAACTCTAAGAGATCTTCAGGCCATATCACAAATTTGCTTTTAAATATTTGCTTTTGAAATTAAGGAGGTTGCCAACTGATGGGTAGAAGATGAAAGGGGCTGCTACCTGAGAAAACGCAAGTCTCCAACACTCTCTGGCACACAGAACCAATTGTGCAGGGTTACTGGATCCTGGCAAAAGTATTTTCAGGCACATGATGAGAAACTGATACAGGCTTTAAGAAAGTCTCTTTAACAATTAAGTCATATAAATGAACTGTCCAGTTAAGTATGAGGTACAAAATGATAAACATTGCACTAAAGCAAGTATCTCATTTATATAGCAATATCTTCATTTCATCCCACTTTTGATGTCTGCCAGCTGGGCTTACTGTGTCTTGGAGGAAGTTGAAGAGGTTTCTGACAGATGCTACATCCAACAACACCCATTACCCTGTCAAAAACAACTTTTAAAAGGGGACTCAGAAAAATGGTATGGGATGGAATTTTGCACTTTCTGGAGTGCAAGCCACTCTGTAAGCATGGCTCTGAAAGTGGGAAGAAGTGGCCATCTAAATGTATTGCACAGAGGGAACAGTGCAGAAGCGACCATCACTTCTGTACTTTTCTGATCCTGCATAGGATATCGATAATCCTCTATGGTCAGGGGGTTAAAGGCATCCTCATAGAACTGCACATTTAGTCAACTTTAAAATTCAAGAGAAGGGACCCATGCTATTTCTGTATTTTTCAAATACAAAATTTATTATTTTTGTGAGGCGGGACATCAGCATTTATTCTTGTAGAGATCAGTCTATATTTCTGTTCCTTCGTAATACTAATACATCTTACTTTAAAAATTAGTTTGTTTACATGGACTTTGTAACCTTGCCTTGAATTCATTGCCATTATCTGTCTGAAACTACATGAAGTAGTTTGTGTGTGTTTTGGGGGAAACAAGAAATAGGAGTATTTGTTTATTCAAGGAAAATTATTTATTACATTTCTAGATCACACTACAGCTGAAACTCTTTGAGTTAAATAACCCTCTCTTCTTCTGACTTATCACTTCTCTGTTGTACATTGCTACAGATAAATAGCAGCTACGGTTCTCATGTTGGTTATCCACCCAAAAATGTGGCCAAACAACTAAGCAGCAAATTAGACATGACAATGAGAACAGTACTACAATTACTGTTTACATTTCTGTTATGTAAATAGCGGCCATGAGGAAGCCTGAGCAGCTCCTCACTTGGACATGGAAAGAACAAGTAAGTTCAGATAAGCAACTTTTGTGAAGACTACTGCAGAAGGGAGGGAGCTAACCTTCCCCTCTGCATGCCCCAAGAACCTGAGAGTTCTATTTACATAATCCTCCACATTAGTTACATTCAAACCATTGTTTTACCCTAAAACCACTAAGGAGAAAAAAAAGCTGGGGAACTGAACATGACTTGAAGGGTCTAGAGAAAAATACCACACCAACCACCACAAAACCCAACCCAAACCAAACATTAAGAGTTGGACATAAGAGTTTATTTATTATAACTAAGTAAATAAATAAGAGATGTTCAGAAAAAGAGACACGGTAAGGAAAAATTTAATCTTGCATCATCCAATTTAGATTACCTTAGATAACATGCCTCTTTCCTTTGGGATGTCCTCAGCATTTAAATCACTTTTAGATAGACTCTTCTTGCTGACTGTGCTCCCTCCTCTATTGCATTCAGAATCCAGGACAAATTTTTCAAAGATACTCTCCCCTACAGAATGCTGAGAAGATCTCTCTTTCATTTTCTCATCATCTGCTCTCCAATTTATATTTTTCTCTTTTCCTTCAGCAACTGTTGACTTCTGAGGTACATCCTTGGCATACAATTGGCTTGATTTAACCTCTCTGCTTTTCAATTTTGAATTATTGCTTACCTCCCCTGCTGAATCAACAGACTTGCGTCCTCTTTCATCAGCGGAAAGTTTCACACTTTTCTGCACTGGAGTAGCTGGTCTCTTATTGTCAAGTTCAGCAGGAGCCTTTGCTTTCTCTGAAGCCTTCTGTTTTTTGTGTGCACTCTTCTTTTCCAAATGCCTGTCTACTTTTCTACTTTCTTCAAGTTCTTCAAACTTTTTGTATTTCTTCTTTTTCTTCTTAACCTTCACTTCTGAACTATCATCTGTGCTTGATGAACTATCTGGCTGCTGAACTGAAGCCCAGAGTATGCTTCTTTCTTCCAATTGCTCTTTTCCAGGAGATGTCTTGTGTTTCTCTTCACTGCTGTCTGAGTCCAAGTCCACACTTTCATTATCAGCAGCTTGAGAAAAAGCATCATCCAGAACACTGGATTCAGCATCTAACTGATGAGCAATGGTTTTGGCTTTCTGCAGATGCTTCATTTCTTTGGACTCCTCTTTTAATTTTTTCTTTGCATCTTTAACTTCTCCCCTCTTTTTGCTGGTGTCTTTTGTATCTTCCTTTCTCTGTTTTTTGAAATCTTTTGTGTCTTCTTTTGACTCTGATGTCCTTTTCTTTGGTTTTGAATCTGAGGCCAAACTATCAGAAGAATGTTCACGTTCAAATCCAGGCCTCTCTTTACCTTTTGCTGATTTAGACTTTTTCTTTTGCATCTCATCTTGGCTTTTGTCCTCTTTGTCTTTTGATTTCTTCTTCTTTTTCTTTGGAGATAAGTCTCCTTTTGTATCACTTTGCCAGTCACTGTCTGCTTCAGAGTCCGCTTCAAAAAGATCATCATTTAATGGAAGCTTCTAGAAAAGGAAGACAAAAGAAGGGGTTTGTGAGATTAAACTTAATGTACAAATCTGAATTAATAGAAGACTACTGAAGCTTCAAAATGCTCAGTCTGATGAAAACATTGCTTTCAAACTGATCCTTAAATTACCATGTTAGAATTTTTGAAACAAAGACAGACAAATGCTGGGATTCAAAGGCTTGAGCCTTCACCACATGATTTTTGACTCTTTGCTCAGACATGCAAACAACTTTTGAGAGAAATCACCATTTCAAATGAGAATTATCATGTGCTGCTGTTCAATAAACAAACCAAAACCCAACTACTCTGAGCTGTGCTAGCCTAGCTGCATGCTTTTTTGGTTAAAAACCATCAAATTCCAAAAAATCATCAAGAAATTTTAAAAAGTGTACAATGTGATCTTTAGTAAATAACTTTGATTTATTATTAAGGAATTTATAAACTACCTTTCAAAAATATTTTTCTCACCATATATCTACAAATACAAATAAAACACATAAATGCAATATTTGAAACATATGTCATCATTAAAAATTTTAAAAATAAGAAAATCATTTGAAAATAACCATGAACATGAGATCTTTAAAAAAAGGCACTAAGAACAATAAATCATTAGTCTACCATTTAATTAGAGATAGTCTGAAATTTAAAAAAATGTTATAAAGACCACCTAAAGGAAAAGAGGGAGGACACTAATCATATCTACAATGGTGGAATATTCCATAAGTATGGATCACCACTGAAAATGTTCTCTTTTTTGTAACCACCAGTATAACTGTCCCATCTCCTATTTCCTGCCATTAACACACTACCACAGCCTCCATAGATCATCTTAAAATATGGTCACCGGGGTGTTCTTAAAGTAAGTTGGTTCCAAACCATTAGAGCTGTAAAAGTCAATTCCAGCACTATGAATGAGGTCAAAAAGCAAAGAGGCAGCTAGTGCAACTAATGCTGAATTGCTGTAACAATGTCAAGATGCTTAGCCTTCTCTTAGGCATTCTTTTCATTTTAGTAGATTTAATCTCTAGTGTGTGTTTAGAATAACTGTCTTGTACCTCAGGAACACTGAAAACCTGCAGGTTATAAAGACACACAGGTGGCCACTCAAGATGACCAAAATACTTTTTTTTTAAATTTCCGATTTATATCCTGCCTTTTTCCTACAAAGGGCTCAAGGCAGCTTACATCATTCTCCTCCTCCATCTTATCCCCACAACAACAGCCCTGTGAGGTAGGTTGGGCTGAGAGTCTGTGACTGGCCCAAAGTCACCCAGTTGGCTCCATGGCCGAGCGGGGACTAGAACCCAGGTCATCTGAGTCCCAGTCCCATGCTCTTAACCACTACGCCACACTGGCTCTCTTAGCAAGGTCCCAGTACTTCTGTTTTAAAATCCTGATCCTAACAGAAGTCAGTACAACTTTCAGTAGGCTAAAAAAGTCCTGGTCCTGGGGGACTTCAATCTCCATGCCGAGACTGATCTGACCGGGGCGGCTCAGGACTTCATGGCCTCCATGGCGGCCATGGGGGTGTCTCAACATGTCATCGGCCCGACCCATGAACGTGGACACACTCTGGACCTGGTTTTCTCAACAGGGCAGGAGGAGGGTGGTCTGAGGGTGAGGAATTTATGCTTGACACCCCTGTCATGGTCAGATCACTTCCTGGTGAGGTTTGTGCTCGAGAGCGACCTCTCCCTCTGTAAGGATGCGGACCCGATTGTGTGGGTCCGCCCCTGGAGCCGGATGGATCCGGAAGGATTCCTGAAGGCCCTGGGGGAGTTCCCGGCTGACAAGTCGGGTGCTCCTGTCGAGGCTCTGGTCGAACTATGGAATGGGGAGACCAGGGCTGTTGACACGATCGCTCCTAAGCGCCCTCTCCCACCAGGCAGAGCCCGCTCTTCCCCTTGGTACACTCCTGAATTGAGGGCGATGAAGCAGGTTGGGAGACGGCTACAGCGTAGGTGGAGGAAATCACGAGATCAATCTGACCGAACACACTTGAGAGCCCACTATCGGGCCTATGCTGTGGCGGTGAGGGCGGTGAAAAAGAGATTTTTTTCCGCTTCCATTGCCTCCTCACAATGCCGTCCAGCGGAGCTTTTTCGAGTGGTGCATGGCCTGGTTCGTCCAGGTCCGAAAGAAGACCTGGTTCCACCCTCGAAGGCCCGCTGTGACGACTTTGCCAGGCATTTCAGGGAGAAAATCGCTCAGATTCGTCACGAGCTGGATTCCACTATTGATTCAGAGGTTTTAAGGGAGACGCCAATGCTGCCGTCTGGTCCAGAATTATTGGATGAATTTCAGTTACTGCGGCCTGATGATGTGGACAAGGTGCTTGGACAAGTACGTCCCACCACTTGCCTATTGGACCCTTGCCCGTCTTGGTTAATAAATAATTGCAAGCATGGGATTGGGATCTGGATCTTGGAAGTGGTTACCGCTTCTCTGAGGGAGGGTCGGGTGCCTGCCCCTTTAAAGGAGGTGGTAGCCAACCGGTCCTGAAGAAGGCGTCACTGGATGCAGAGATGGCCACTAATTATAGACCAGTGGCCAACATCCCGTTTCTGGGCAAGGTGTTAGAGCGGGTGGTGGCGGGACAACTCCAAGCACTCTTGGATGAAACTGATTATCTGGACCCATTTCAGTCCGGCTTCAGACCCGGGTATGGTACTGAATCTGCCTTGGTCGCCCTGTACGATGACCTGTGCAGGGAGAAGGACAGGGGGAGTGCGTCCCTGTTGGTTCTCCTGGACCTCTCAGCGGCTTTCGATACCATCAACCATGGTATCCTTCTGGATAGGCTGGCGGGATTGGGGGTCGGAGGCTTGCGGTGGTTCCGCTCCTATCTCAATGACCGATTCCAGAAGGTGGTGTTGGGGGACTATGGCTCTGCGCCATGGCAGCTATGCCATGGAGTACCGCAGGGGTCCATTTTGTCCCCTTTGCTGTTCAACATCTACATGAAACCACTGGGAGAGGTCATCAGGAGGTGTGGGCTGCGGAACCATCAGTATGCTGATGATACCCAGCTCTACCTCTCATTTTCCACCAATCCAGGTGAGGCAGTGGCTGTACTGAACCGGTGCCTGGCTGAGGTAATGGGCTGGATGAGGGCCAATAAACTGAAGCTCAATCCAGACAAGACGGAGGTCCTGTTGGTTGGTGGATCAGGCTTCGGAGAGGGTGAATTGAACCTTGTTCTGAATGGGGTTGCACTCCCTCCTAGGGACAAGGTCCGCAGCCTGGGAGTGCTCCTTGACCCGGAGCTTTCACTGGAAGCTCAGGTAACAGCAGCAGCGAGGAGCGCTTTCCTCCAGCTTCGGCTGATTCATCAGCTGCACCCCTACCTGGAGTACGACTGCCTCGCGACAGTGATACATGCGCTGGTGACTTCCTGTCTTGACTTCTGTAACGCGCTCTACGTGGGGCTACCCTTGAAGACGGTCTGGATACTTCAATTGGTTCAAAACAGAGTTGCCAGGCTGCTGACTGGGACTGGGCGTTATGGTCACATGACTCCAGTTCTCCGTCAGCTTCACTGGCTTCCCACTGAAGTCCGGGCCCAATTCAAGGTGTTGGTGATGACCTATAAAGCCCTAAATGGCTTGGGTCCTGGTTACCTGAAGGAGCGCTTGCGTCCATATTTGCCCGGCCGCCCCCTGAGATCAGCGGGAGAGGCCCTACTCCGGGAACCCTCCGTGAAAGAAATTAGGAGGGTGGGTACTCGGAGGAGGGCTTTCTCCGCGGTGGCGCCTAAGTTATGGAATGCGCTCCCCAGAGAGGTCCGCCTGGCGCCATCGTTATTTGTTTTTCAGCGCCAGGCGAAGACCTTTTTATTTAAGCGACATTTTAACTGTTAGTATTACTAGATTTTATCTGGCCAGGGCGGCTTATTTTATATTGTATTTTTGTATTTTTAATTTAATGTTTATATTTATTGTAATTTATATTATAATTACTTTTAATTTATTGTTGTAAGCCGTCCCAAGGCTTCGGCGAATGGGGCGGCATAAAAATGTTCAAATAAATAAATAAATAAATAAATAGGCCAGCTAAGAAAGCATTTTTAATATGACCACATTTGCATCCATAGAAAAGGTCCGTGAAGACAGCAAATACTTACTATACAGCATATAAACTCAGTATCTCACCAGCTATAAAATGGGCTTTCTAAAATACAATGGAAAATGCAAATTCTAGGTTTTTTTGTTTGTTTTTAAACTACTCTAGGAACAGAAATGGCATAGATCACTACAATAAATTGATTTGTCCAAAGACTATCACAGAACATAAATATGTAGCAGATCATATACAAGGATACTAATTACAGTGTGGTGATGAAATTATCACCATCAGTTAAACCTGAAATCAGTACTAATCCAATTATAAAAACTTCAGTCTCACAACGTAGAATACCAACATCTGAGAGCAGTTAGGGATAAGCAGCTCCCACATTTCCAATACTCTGTCAGACTGTTGCTGGCAAGACAGGTCTCTGGGCCCATCTAGTGCAGGAGGGCCAGGGATAGGAAAAGCATAGGATTTCTCATACCCAGGCAGCTCTTCCACACTAGAATTTCCCCTTTTCAAAAACACTACCAAGTTATCCAAGGCTGCCTTTACAACCTCAAAAATAAAGCTTGCATAGTTCTTTCTGTGGTGGCTGCAACTGATAGTATAGTTTGGTTCCAAGGCTGGGACTACCTACAGCTTCAAGAGTGGGGTTTGAATAAACCCTATGGTCCCTGGGATTCTATGACCCCTCCAAGGACCATAGGGTTGTTCTCTAAAAGGTGAAGTTCCTCAATCGCAGAAAATAAAGTTAAAGTGAATTATTGTGGGGAAGATAAGGCCAAAATTAAACATACCTGTACTTCTTTTTTAACTGTTTTGGGCTTAGTATCCACTATTTTCTTTCGGAACTCCAGAAGCACTTCTCTACAGTCTTCTAAATGTTCCTCTGGTTCCCAAGTATCATCTTCTGGTGAATATCCTTTCCATCGTACTTTGTATACAATTTTGCCCTGAAAAAGCAAAAAAGAGTTATCTAAATATACAATACTCAAGATTTCTCATTGACTTGAATGGCTTTCTCTTCGTGAGATGACAAATAATCATCTAGTGGGGAGGCACCAGTGAACTCAGATATGCCTTTACAACTATGCCCAATCCTACTGCTAAAAAGAAATGGCTGAGAGCAGTTAACGGAAGAGTAGAAGGTATTTCTGCTAGCACCATTGTGTGACCATACATATATATCTGTATTCAGATTGCAAGGATACCCAGCCACTATTGTCCACCACTGACCTTTACATTCGGGTAATAAGACTGAAGGGGTTGGGCAGGAGAGAGAAAGAATTGTGTTACTTTTGAAGACTAAATCCAAATCTGCAGTACAACTTTTAGTAGTTACTTAAACATCAATGACAACTCTTTTTAATAACAGTAAATTCTCTGATGAGTAAACAGGAACAAAATACTGGCATTAGTATTAATTTAGTTGTCATAGCTAGGAACTGTAGTTTTGCAAGGGTGCTTGGCAGAGGAGCCTAGGAACTGTAGTTTTGCAAGGGTGCTTGGCATTCTGTTAAGAGATGCCTAATCCCTTCAAAGAACTCATGTTCCCACAAATTACCACTAAATGAATTTAAATTTATGCTGCTGATATACTCTAACGCAGTTGCCTCTATAAGCAACAGTATGTTTTAGTGTTTCCCAGATTTTCAAGATGAAATAGGTTGTTTTTCTGAATTAAACCAATTCAGAAAATTACATTATTATTATATTGTGTTTATATCATGCCTTTTCTCCCCTTGTGAGGAACCCAAAGCAGTTTACATAGTTCTCTTCCACTTCATTTCATCCAAACAACAACAACCACAACCACCCTGTGAAATAGCTTGGGCTGAGTGACCAGCCCAAAGTCACCCACTGAGCTTCATGGCTGAGTGGATCTAGAACCTAGATTTCCCAGGTCCCTTGTCCAACTCTCCACACCACATCACTGTTATGCTCTAAAAATATTTACTTTGAGAATGTGTAAGAAAAACAGCTGTCTACTCCTGCGCTTAGGCATTATTATCTGGGAGAGTGCACCTTCCTAGAGGAGACAAAAAAGCTCTCAGAGATAGAATGGGCAACTATCTCCCAAGAATAGTTCTGCCCTCATACAATCATAGAATAGCAGAGGACAAGGGGGATAGGGACAAGAAGCCCGTTGGAGTCCAACTCCCTGATGTTGCAGGTCACAAATTTACACCAGCTCATTCAGATGACTGTCCAGTTTCTTTCTAGATGTCTCTAGTGTATGAGAGCCCACAATCTCTCTAGGTAACTGGTTTCACTGTTGTATTGCTCTGACAGTGAGGAAGCTTTTCCTGATATCTAATCTGAATATGGGTTATCACAACTTGAGTTGATTACTGCATGTCCTATACTCTGGTATCAAAGAGAAGAGACCTTGACCTTGCTTTTTGTGATGGCCTTTGAAGTACTTATAGAGTGATATCATGTCCCTGATCAGCCTTCTCTTTTCAAGGCTGAACATACTCGGTTTTCTCAGTCTCTCCTCATAGGGCAGTGTTTCTAAACCCTGAATCATTTTTGTTGCCTTCCTCTGGACCCTTTCTAATTTTTCTGCATCTTTCTTAAATCTTGGTGCCCAGAACTGGGCACAGTATTCCAGATGAGGTCTGACTAGTGAAGCGTACAGGGAAATTACTTCTCATGATTTGGAAGCAATACTTCTATTAATGCATCCCAAAACAGCATTTGCCCTTTTTGCGCCTGCATCACATTGTTGACTCATTTAGCCTGTTGTCCAGAATAACTCCAAGGTGTGTTTCCTTTTCAGTTCTGTTCAGCCACATATTTTCCATTTTGTATTGATGCATTTGGTTTCTTTTTCCTAGGTGGAGGACTTGGCATTTGCCCCTATTGAATCTTATGATGTTGCTTTCAGCTCAGCATTTGAGTTTATCAAGATTGCCCTGGATCTTCATTTTGTCTGCTAGGGTGTTCATGATTCCACCCAGTTTTGTATCATCTGCAAATTTGATCATCATTCATCATACTTCCTCATCTAAATGATTAATAAACATGTTGAAAAGCACTGAGTCTAGGACTGAACTCTGAAGCACCCCACTAGTTACCTCCGTTCAGCTGGAGAAGATGCCATTGATGAGCATTCTTTGTGTCCAATTTAGCAGCCAATTTTGGATCTACTTAACAGATTTTGTATCTAGTCCACATTATGCTAGTGTGCTTATCAGGATGTTATGGGGCTCCATGTCAAAGGCTATGCTGAAGTCTAGGTAGATTATGTCCACAGTGTTCCCTCTTTCCATTTGGGAGGTTACTCAGACAAAAAATTGAATTGAATTAGTCTAACAGGGTTTATTTTTGATAAAACCATGTTGATTCTAATTAACCATTGCATTTTCTTCTACGGAGTGTAATTAAATGACCCTCAATGTTGGCTACTTTACTTAAATGTGTAATACTATGCATGTTTATAAAGGAAAACTAAAGCCCTACAATTCCCAGCATGCTCCAGCCTTATGGGTATGGCTGGGGCATGCTGGGTGTTGTGGACTTTTTCTCATGACTAAACATAAATAGAACTGCACCATAAATATTTCTCACGTGTTTCTTGCAAATAAGCATACCACTCTGGTTTATTAGTTCTGTAATCTACCATACAGACACAGGATTTTTTGTGGACCTGGTAAGTAAATTATTTGTTCTTAGTCTTCTGTTAAAATACACTGCTTTGTAAAGAAAGTTAATCAGATCTAGAGTGCCTCTTGGTAGTTCACTCACTTTTCTCCTCAGGATAAAACAAACAGAAAGGAACACTTCCACGGTGGAACAACAGTGGAAGAAGCTTCCCTAGTTTTTCTCTTTAGGTTCCTCGTAGGTTTCCCATTCTTCAGCTATAGGTTAATACCCTCGCCCACGCTGAGGAACCATCCACCATTCTCCTTCAAGAGAGAAAAAGCACCCCCCCCCCCCGGTGAATGAAGTCCGCTCTCCCCTGCAAGGCCTCCCCCCCTCCAGACTCACGTCTTCATCTGTTTTCACGTCCAGGATCTTCTCCACCTCGTATACGTCGTCCTCATCCTCTTCGCTCTCGCCGCCGCCCGCCGCGGCTGTTGTGGCCACCGTCGCCGCAGTTCCTTCTCCCGCCTCACCGGCTTTCGGCTTCTCCTTGGCAGTGGCTGCAGCTGTCGCCACCTCCTCCTCGGTCCCGCTCACAGCAGCCGCCATGTTTGGACCGAATTTTCAAACGACAACCGTAGAAAGCGGCTGTGACATTCAAAGCCTTCGCGCACGCGCCCCGCCCCCTATTCCTCGGGCCGAGCCAGGGAGGCGCCCCACTGGCCGCGAAATTAGCGGTGCTGGCATCCTCCACCGATCAGCTCCTTAGAAAGCCCATGACGCACTTACAATAGCCACCAATCAGAACGCTTCTTGGAGCCAACGGCCAATAGGGTGCAGCTCGAGCAGCCCACTAGTCAGAAAGCACCCGAGGAAAGCGGGGTGAGAGACCGGAAGGGGGATGGAACTATAGATAAATACAGTACGAGAGAATCCCCCCGCTTTAGATTTCTGGGTGGGATCACTTTTTCCCCCTCTCTCCCCTTCCCCCGGGACAGTTGCTAATAAATAAGGATTTAAAAATTCTTTGATAGTGTGGTTGGGCAGGTGACCTCTCTAACAGCAAGGTGATAGCAGGAATGTCTGATTTTGTTTTCTGATCTAGCATGGTTTTTCTTAGGTTCTTATGAGTTCCTGCTTGCATCCTTCTGTTTTCTGAATAGTTATTACACTCAATAACAACAACAACAACAACAACAACCTTTATTTGTTCGATTGTTCATGTAATAAAATTATTTCATATATTCTAAGTGCACTAGGTCTTGTCTAAATGTGGGGAATTGAAGGATAAACACGCTAAACTTCAACAAAGAGCTTATGCATCTCGAGGGAATGTGGGTTGGAACATGTAACATACAGAGAAACCAATGCAGAAATGCCACAACTGTAACACTGATTTTTATTTGCATAATGAGTTTCTGATTGTTTTATTTTATGTGAGGTGCTTAGGGAGAGCATTACCATAAAATGTGACATACAATTGTTGCAATATGTTTATAAAATGTTATGGTTTGGGAGGGGACGAACCAGTACCTAGTCAGAGCTACATCAAACACTTGAATTCTCCATTGATTTCTATGGTCAGCTTGCACTTTCACCCTGGAAAATATTTAATATGGTATCTCAATGTGAAGGATGAAATATTGTAGCTGAAAATAAATGGTGTCATCTAAAACTTTCTAATCTCTGGGGATCAAGCCCCGTAATTGTAGGGCTTCTTTCCTGGCTGGAGTTTAGAAGGGGCAATGACATTTATGATGCAGAACAAGCTTACATTTGAGGTACCAGAATAGAAAACGCTAAAATACAGCAGGGTAACACTACAACAAATAAAGATATTTTATTTGATTAACAGTAAGAGGTTTTTCACCTTTTCTAGAAATATTTTTCTCCCTGCATTGTCATTTCCAACTGGCCCAGGGGTGTTGAACTTTTCCAGCCTAGTGGCCAAATTCAGTTTTGGCGCTCTCAAGGGCCAATACCAAAATATGTTTTAACCACATTTTCACTTAAACTCTTACAGCTAAGCATCAAGAGAAGCATTTCAAAGCATTTCATGGGGGAGGGAGTGCATAAGCTGAAAAACCAGCAAATAATTAATGGTCAGGGGAAAATGGGGTATGGCCATCTGAGAAGGCTGGATTAGGGCTGCGGGCTTGAGGGTCGACACCTCTGGATCTAGCCTCACAAGGCATTTTGATGGACTTGAAGGCTTGTTCCTATCTTTCTCCCGCTGCTTGTTGGGTTCCTTTCTCCCGGTCAACTTGACTAGCTGCAGTTTTATAGAACATACCTTCTGTCTGTTCCAAAGAAACTTTTTTCTCTTTCCTCCTTATGGCATCACTGCAGGCCAGTTTTGTTTTGCATACCACTACATTTTTTCCAGCATCAATTTCCCAGTGCAGCAATGACTTGAAAACTTACTGTTTTTTTAAAGATTACACAAATCACCAGAAAGAAAAATCAAGAGAAAAACTGCAAAATGACTACATTTGAACAAAGCTCAGGAATCATGGCAATTTTTAGCATCTAATTAGAATATATATGGGAGTTAGGTAAAAATCCCAGAGTGTTGTTGGTTACATTCTGAAATACCAGAGCTACATGATCAGAGATACGGTTATGAAGAAAAATAATTGTGATTACTGAACACTTGCTAATTTGTCAATTAAAAACTGATATCATTAAACAATAAAGGATGATTGGGGAAGGTGTGGGTCCCAAATTATTCAATATGCAGCAGCTTCTTAGTGAAAGAATCCCAGTCTTTCCCGAGTTCAAGGCACTGGCAAATAGCTGGAAATTCTCGGTCAGTTCTTCTTGCCCATTCAATGGCTTTCTGTACTGGATCCAATACCCTGTTTACAGTGCAAAAGAAAGATCATGTTGATTTGAAAACAGCAATTCGACCACAAAGTCAAGAAGAAAATGAACTGTTATCTACAGTCTCCAAAGACAGAACTAATTCTAATAGGCTTAAGGTTACAGAATGGTAGATTTATAAAAATCATGGTGTAGGAAGGGACTTCAAAGATCATCTCATCAAACCCTCTGCTCAAAGCAAGGTGTAGCTACAGCATTGTTGACAGATGGCTGTCCAGCTTATGCTCCAGTATTTGGAGAGATGGTGAAGGAGAACTCACCACCTCCTCAAGGCAATCCATATGCTCACCACGGAAGTTAGGAAGTGTCTCTTAATGTTTAGGCAAATTCTGCTTTCTTTTAATTTCCACCCACTGGTTTTAGTCCTATCCTCTGGAGCAACACAGAACAAATATGCATCTAATAATATTATAATTATACCCAACCTTTTTCCTTTCAATGAACTCAAAGCAGTTATTATATAATTCTCCTCCTCCTCTCAATCTTACCCTCACACCACAACAACCCTGTGAAGTAGGCTGGTCTGTGAGTTGGTGACTGGCCCAGTCACCCAGTGAGCTCTATGGCTAAGTGGAGACTAGAACCCAGATCTCCCAAATCCCAGCCCAGCATCCTTAACCACTATACCACACTGGCTCTCTCTTCTGCATAACAGCCTTTCAGATATTTCAGGACTACTGTCATTTCACCCTTTAGCAGGCACTATGATTCTGCTAATGCACCCTAAGATGCTTAGTTTTCTTAGCTACTGCAACAAACTCCGTCTTATATTCAGCTTCTGATCCACAAAAACTTAGGTGTTTCCTATGTACTGCCACCTAGCCAGGTCTCCAGGATCCTTTACTTGTATCTTTGATTTTGGTATACTTAAATCCAAGACTTTACATTTATCTCTGTTAAATCATCATTAGTTTTTTTTTCAAGGCTCCTTTTTGAAACAGCTGCACTGCTTCAGTAGGTTTGAACAAATTTCCCTGATGGCTTGGGGGGAAAAAACCTTAAAAGGT
>NW_025335941.1:49088638-49126947 GCF_004798865.1 Varanus komodoensis
GAGACCTTGGTAGTGGACAGGATATAAACGTTTTAAATAAATAAATACAGAGAAAAAAATAATCGGCGCACATTTACATCAGGCTGGCAAGGAGCTCCTTGTGTTGTTGGTAGATACTGCATATAAGGTAAGATGTCTACATCCTCCTTGGCTACAAGTTCCAAAACATCCATCGTATCGGCCTGTTGGTAGTCTTTCGCATCCTGAATGGAAAGGGGTAATATAACTACAATATAGGAAATATGTACTGTTTACCCTTCAAAAGCAAAGTAATAAATTACATCATGTGCATAGTTTTGCTGGTTTTCTGGAGAGCAGAACATCTATTTCTTGGCATTTTGGACTGGGAAACTCATCACAGCATGTCAGATTACTGGTTTGCTCTGCATAACATTATGTATATTTTTGGTGTTCAAATAGTAATAAGTGCAAGCATTAATACTAAGAGCAGTGATAAAAATGAAATGCATAAATGGGTGGGTGAAATGCGTAAGTTACAACTAGCTAGTAGGCAGAAAATTGTTTAGTGAACATACATACCCTTTTTGCAATTGCCACAAAACTTGTAAATTGGGTGACAATGGAGTTCTCCTGGCTGAGCTGAATGATCCAGGATTTCAACAGCTGTTTCTTTGCCTAAATAGTTAAGATACATACATTTTATAAGGGTGTTCCTTCTCCTCTCCAACCCATGACTCCACCCCATTTCAGCTGTTCCACTATAAGGTCTTCCTCAAACTGGCACCCTCCAGATTTGCTGGCCAACTCCCTTCATTCCCAATGGCTGGGATTTATGGCAGTTGCAATCTACCATATCTGGAAGGCATGAGGTTGGGAAACCTGGCCTAGAGTGAGTTCACCAGTGATACAGCAGTGGCATATATGGTATTCTACCAGTATAGCAGAGGTGTAGGACAACATTGAAAGGATTATTCCATCCAAATCTGTTAATTTGCTTCATCTTCCATTCTGCTGCAGAATCAAGATCTGAGCACAATAAGGAAAAGTGTTTCTTTTCCTGCTTTTCTATTACCTAAACTCTAGGTGGTGTTGAAATAAAGCAAAACAGGAGAAATGCACTATAGGAAAGACCCATGTCTTTCCTCCATCAGAAATAAAAGCAGGTTGCTTACCTGTAACTGATGTTCTTCGAGTAGCCACCTGTGCATTCACACATATGGGTGCTGCGTCTGCACAGTGCCTAGGCCGGAAGATTAGAAAGCTAACGGTTTTGGGCGGGAAAAACTCCGCTCCCCTCCCCCTCAGTGGTATAAATAGAGCGGAGTGTCCGCCATTTTATTCAGTCTTGAAGACTGAACGTTCGCCCTCTAGAGGTTGAGAATAAAATGAACGACAAGCATCACTGTATTCCAATGGTACCAATGAAGTTATAGTAAGGTACCGAGAGAAAAAAAAAAACATCCACTCACCAACACCGAGCGGGGCCGGCGGGTGGGTTGTGTGAATGCACAGATGGCCACTCGAAGAACATCAGTTACAGGTAAGCAACCTGCTTTTCTTCGTCGTGGCCTCTGTGCATCACACATATGGGTGATTTGCAAGCTTACCAAACTCGGAGGAGGGAGGAGTCATGAGCGAAGAACAGATGAAAGAACAGCTCTGCCGAAAGAGCAGTCTTGTCTGGAACGTACATCAAGCTGATAATGCTTGGTGAAGGTACATGGACCAGCCCACATCGCAGCTCTGCAGATATCTTGTAGCGGAACTCCTGTGGCAAACGCAGACGAAGTCACTACTGCTCATGTGGAGTGACCTCTTGGAAAAACAGGTAAGTCTATTTTCGATAGCTGGTAAGCCAAGACGATAGTCTGGACGATCCAATTAGAAAGTCTTTGGGATGTGATTGGTGATCCTTTGTCACACTTGGAGTACTTAACAAAAAGTCTATTAGTACTATGGAAAGATTCTGTGCAAGATCTGTAAAAAGCCAAGCAACGGCGAACATCAAGAGTGTGTAGAGCACGTTCTATCGGGTTCGAAGGCGATGGAAAGAATGCTGGCAAAACAATGTCTTGACTCAGGTGGAACGGTGTAGCCACTTTAGGAAGAAAGGAAAAATCCATCCGAAGAACAACTTTCTCCTTATGGAAATTCAGAAAAGGTGGGTCTATGCGAAGAGCACAAATTTCACTAGTTCTCCGAGCTGATGTTACTGCTACGAGGAAGGCCATTTTCCACAACACGAGGCGCAAGTCCACAGTTGCCAAAAGCTTGAACGGTGGTTTGGTAAGTGCCTGGAGCACTACAGAAAGGCTCCACGTTGGCATAGCAGGGCAGATAGACGGATGTAAGTTCTGTAGTCCCCTAATAAAGCATCAAACCAGCGGTTGAGAGAAAACTGATGATCCTTGGATAGCGCCACGATAATGGGATATGGCGGCTGCATAAACTTTAACGGATGATGGTTTGAGTCCCGTGTGATGCAGTTGCAAGAGAAATTGCAGAATATTGTCAACTGAAGCCGTCTCAGGAAGAAAAGAATGGCACTCTGCAAACGAGGAGAATCTTTTCCATTTAGCCGCATAAGAACGACGAGTGGACAGTCTCAATGCAGATTCGAGAATCGTCTGAATTTCTTGGTCAGTAGGCGTCAGTACCGCAGCGATTGCTGTCGAATCCGAGGTAGGAGCTGTATGTACAGACTGCTGAACAGAGCCCTCCGTAGAGCGACGTGGTGTCGGTATCAACTCAGTGAAATGACTCAGTTGATCCGCCATGCTGTCAACTTCAGGGAGGTTATATCCGGATGTCGGATCGCTCCATCTCGCTGTGTTAACACATGAGGAATAGTTGGTAGGCGAAGAAATGTACTTCTGGATAGTAGCAAGAGAGTGGCAAACCATGGTTGTCTCGGCCACCACGGAGTTACTAATATCCCTGTGGCATTGTCTTGGGCTATTTTCACAACCACTTTTGTTAGAAGTGGGATTGAAGGAAACGCATAAAAAGTCATGTTGTTCCAAGGGATCATAAGAGCATCCCCCATCGATCACGATTCGATGCCCGCTCTGGAACAATACTGGGCACACACTCTGTTGCCTCGAGTGGTGAACAGGTCCGTGTCTGGGTAACCCCACAAACGGAAGAGTTTCTTGCAAATTTGTCTGTCCAACTCCCATTCGTGGGTTGTTGACATCTGTCTGCTTAACATATCTGCTTCGATGTTGTCGGTTCCAGTCAGGTGAACCGCCAGGAGCATAATGTTCCTCGGTATGCACCAGTCCCAAATGTCCATCGATAGGCGTGCTAAGGCTGGAGATTTCATGCTGCCCTGCTTGTTGATATAGAAAACAGCAGGTATGTTGTCTGATGCAATCTGGACAACTTGACGGCATAGCACAGTCTCGAAGGCCTTGAGGGCGTTGAAAATCGCTAGAAGTTCGAGGAAGTTGATGTGCTTCCTTACTTCTCGTTGGTTCCAAGTACCTTGGACCCGAAGTCCCGAACATGTTGCACCCCATCCAAGGAGGGATGCATCGGTGTACAGGGTTGTTGTTGGCTGAAGCGGTCGAAATGGGACGCCGATAGACAGGTTGCCTGGGATGGTCCACCAAGTTAGAGTACGAAGGATCACAAATGGAATCCGGATCAGCTTGGTGGCAGGATCCCGTTGCGGGTGAAATGCGGTGTTGAAAAACAGTTGCATGGGCTGCATACGCAGTCTGGCATACGGGACAATAGCAACCGCAGCAGCCATATGTCCAAGTAGTCTCTGAATGGATACGGCTGGGACTGTTCCGTGCAGCCATATCTGACAAATGTGGTTGCATAAGGCACCTTGATGTTCCGGTGGAAGAAAGGCTCTTTCCCATGTCGAGTCGAGTCATGCCCCAATTAATTCGATGACCTGTGTGGGAATAAGGGACAATTTCTCGCGGTTAATGCACAGACCAAGAGCGTCGAGTAGAGCACAGGTCACTTGTATAGCAGACAGAAGACCTCGTTCGGATTGCGAAATGATAAGCCAATCGTCTAAATATGAGTATATTTGCACTCCCCGTGTTCTTAAGCGTGCGCATACCGGCGCCATACACTTCATAAAAACTCGAGGTGCGGTAGCCAGGCCAAAGGGTAGAACATTGAACTCGAACAGATCGGACCCAACAGTAAAACGTAGGAAGCATCTGTGTGAAGGATGGATAGAGATATGAAAATAGGCATCCTTAAAGTCCAGTGAGGTGAACCAAACCTCCCTCTTCAATAATGGAAAGATATTCTGTAGTGGTCATCTGGAACTTCCTTGGTTTGATGTACTTATTAAGAGTTCGTAAGTCCAAAATTGGACGAAGACCACCGTCCCTTTTCAGGACCGTAAAATATCTGGAGTAGAATCCATGCAATCCTTCTGAGCAGGATAATTGTCGAATCACTCCCTTGATAAGCAGCTGGAAAACCTCGTCGCATAGCACCGATGAAGAAGGTATAAAACGGATCGGGCTCGATGGAGGGACGACATCGAATTCTATCCTATATCCAAACTGAATGATAGATAACACCTACCTATCAGATGGGGAGCTGGCCTTGGAGCCGGTCCCCAGAAGGGAGAAGGGAAGGTGTTGTTGGAAGAGGAAGGATGTTCACCTGGACCGTCAAAGTGGGAGTTATCGGCGTCAAAGCGTCGACGGCCTTGGGAAAAACGCTGTTGCAGTTGCTGCCTCCAACGTTGCCGTTGCCAATATTGTTGGCAAGGGTAGTATAGTTGGTTCCGATAGGAAGACCGAGGCCACTGCCACTTACGCTTTTGTGGAGGGAGTTCCATGCAGCGTGCAGTCCGGCGTGATTCGTGTATTGCTTTTAACTTGCAGTCGGTCTTCTGATGGAACAGGCCGGTACCATCATATGGCATTTCTTCGATTCTGCGTTTCGTCTCGTTGGGAAAATTACAATTGCGAAGCCACGCATGTCAGTGTAACGAGATGGCATTGATGAGAGCCCTCGAATCAGTGTCTACATGGTGTTGTGAAGTAGACAACTGTTGCACCGCCACCTGCATTGCTTCTTTAATGAAGACCCTGACGAGGTCGGCTTGGTGATCTGGAAGGGAGAAAGCAACGTTATCCAGCTTCTGCATGATAAAGTACTGGTAACATGCCAGTGTTGCTTCGTAATTCGATATACATATGCCGAGCCCAGAGGCCGCATAGACCCGGCGCGCAAGCATATCGATTTTCCTCCCTTCCTTGTCATGAGGGGCAGTATGTCCCCTGGACTCCCTGCCCTGGGAGGATTCAACCACAAGAGATTTCGGTTTCAGGTGACGGAGCAAAAAAGGAATATCATCATCACGAACTCTATACATGGCCTCATACAGGCAGGAGGTAGCTTGTGGTTGAGCCGGTTGATCCCAGGGCTGGCCCATAGCCTGGCGAAGTGTAGTTATTAGTGGCAGGGCTATGGATGCGGACTGCTCTCCCCGAATGACATCATAAAACCGATCCGTGGAAGGACCTGGCTGCTGATGAGCTTTGATATCTCAAGGGACCGAATGAGATGGGACATGAGCTCCGTAAAAGAGAGATGTGGTTCATCAGGTGAAGCAGGCCCTTGGTATGCAACAGCCACATCGGGGGATGTCGAGTCGACCTCCGACTCATCAGAGTCTTCATCGTAGCGACGGCGGTCGCTTGAGGAAGAGGTTTCAGGAGAAGTTGGATGCCTACTCTCCACACGCCTCGAGGTGGATGGTATGTCCCTCTGGACCGATGGTGACCTACGATCCCAAGGAAGGTAATGGTATGGTTGATAACCACCCCAGCCGGGGGGAGCACCATATGCAGGCATCAACCAATCCTCATCCCGATGTTTGGACGAATGGCTGCGACGCCTTGGAGGCAATGGTGAAGCTACATGGGGCTCAGTTGTGGGCATAGGCGTTGGCGAGCGTTCCCTCGGCGGGGAGTCTCTAATCTCACCATCAGAGATGGACTCCCGAAGCGTCTCCTCCTGTTGTTGAGGGGGCACGCTCTCAGGCCGAGTGATTGGCCTGGGGGATCCCAGCGGAGTCACCTGCATAGCGGATTGCAAGGCCGGTCCCGAGGGAGTCGGTACCGTGGCGGCCGTCGGTACCGAGAAGCCCGATGAGCCTGAGCCCCGGTGTTTTGGGCGGTCAGGTTTCTTGCTCTTGTGAGCGGGCTTGTCCGCCTTTTCCTTCCTCAGCTTCTTACGGGTGGAAGGTTTATCCAAGACAGTGTGCTTGTGCTTCTCCCGTTTTTTAGCTGGGGAAGAAGCCAGCAATTGAGTCTCCATAGAAGTGGCGCCTTTGTCCGAAGGACGCTGCGGAGGATCGGCGGAAGTCGAAGTGGGGCGCTTCGCAGGAGCGCTCGTGGTGGAGGAGGAGTGCTGAGGAGGTGTGGCTGAAGAGGAACCAGGCTGTAAGAGCAGTTGGCCAGACTGCATTAATGACTGGTCCCACAAGAGTTTTCTAAGACAATTCTCCCTGTTCTTTCTCGCTTGCTTGGTAAACGCCAAGCAATGGCTGCATTTGTCGGTTCTATGCCCCTTGCCAAGGCAGAGGAGGCATAGATCATGTGGATCGGTAGGCGACATTTTGGATCCACATTCGGTGCATTTGCGGAAAGCCGCTCGCAGCGCCATCGTGGAAAAGGAAGAAAGAGAAGACAGTGTAGAGGGTAAGATAATATTTTTGTTTTTTGTGTTTTTTTAAATAGAAATGAAGGGATTTAAGAAGAACTGGGAAGAGCAACAAACTTGGATCAAGAGAAGAAAAGTTTAGGAGATAAATGCAAAAAACAGACAAGGAGCACAAGATCTAAGTGAGGGACGAACAGGCACGAGGCACAGTGAACGGCAGTCGCAAAGACTGAATAAAATGGCAGACACTCCACTCTATTTATCCCACTGAGGGGGAGGGGAGCGGAGTTTTTCCCACCAAAAACCGTTAGCTTTCTAATCTTCCGGCCTAGGCACTGTGCAGGCACAGCACCCATATGTGTGATGCACAGAGTCCACGACGAAGAATAACCCATTTTTTGCTCTAAAGAAATTCAAGGAAAGTGAGAAGTTCATATTAGTATTGCAAATGGACTTTTTAATCTTTTTAAAATGTGCCCTATTAATCAGGAAGCAAATGGACGGTGCAATCCAAGAGCCTCCATGCTTCATGCACATAATTGGGGTAGTGGTGGTGACTTCTGTCACTCTGTTTCATGCCTTGCATTCCAGCTGGATGGCCATTGTCTTTGTACCGCATCTTTCTAGAGGAAGCTGGGCACCATTTGGATAACACAGAAGCCACTAGCCTGGCACGGTTCCTTCTGTGTCAGTTACTGTGGGGAGGGTGGGCACAGAGGCACCATGGTCCAGGTTCCATTTCCAATGAATCCCATGACCTCTAGATGAATGTGCCCTTAAACATTATAAAAATAAAAGTGCTTTTTAAAAAGGAAGGTCATAAGTGCCATCTTCTAGAAGAGAATTTTATCCTTCTCTCACAACCCAAAAGGAATGCCTCTTCTAAGATAATTTTATTTATTTATGAAACATATATACCACATATACTACAATGAAATTCCCAGGCAAGAACCACAAGGGAAAATGCAGTATCATGAGCCAAACTAATGATAAAGCAGGGAATAATAAATGGCAGTTAAGCAATCACAGAGTGAACCTAATCCACAAGTACTCACAAGAAAGCACTAAGTTCAGTTGCACTTACTCCTGAGTAAGTGCATCCAGAACTGCTGGAAGCATCATTTTAAAATAATGTCTGCTCTTTTTAAAATAAGTTTTTTATTTACATCTAATTTTATGCAAGTTATCCAATTATAGTGAAAAGTGATTTTAAGAGGTTTATAAAGTGATGGTGAATGGGTGCCTATCAGGAATGCTGTAGCAGATTTCCTGCATTAGCAAAGGGTTGGATTCGATTCCGTTTGAAGTCCATTCTGTTCCATTTCCTTGATTCTGTGCCTACTCAGAAGTAAGTCCCATGAGTAGAACAGGGCATACTCACAGGTAAGTGTATATTGAATTGCAACTATAACTTCATATAAGGACTTGCATAAGCAGCTGACAGCTCTAATCCAAACTGCTGTCCAACACAGAGCTTCACTGCTTTGATTTTCTTTTCCTTAGCAATATACCTCATGTTCTGTTTCATTTTCATCAATCATCCCTTGCTCATGATCCCTAATGAAGGCTCTTGCTGCGAGTTTGTGGAGCATCTGTGTACAGAAGAGGGAGAGAAGAAGAGGGAAAAGAAAGCCAGAACAAGAATATTAGAACATGTATTTTTAAAATTCTAGTTTGGTTACGAGATCTTGTAAGAATTAAAGAGAAGTTACTCTATTTTTAAAAACAAAAACAAAAGCAGTCATGGAGAAGCACCATCATGTTTGGGACTGTGATGTGCAGGAAGGACTTGTTTTTTAACCTTTCCCCCCGCCTCATGCGTGGGACTGACAAAAATGCCTTTGAGCCAGTACCCACTTGTCTCCTGGACCAAGCAGCATCACTGGGGAGAGTGATTCCCTGGCCCTCTCCCAGTACTGAGGAAAGCAGTCTCCACAGGGTTGGTTTCACTCCTCCTTAAATTTATTTATTATTTATTGCATGCATTTATACCCCGTCCCATCACTTCAAGCGCTCAGGATGGCTTACAGAATGTATAAAAATACAATAAATTCCTGTGGTTTAAAAGCAATCAAGATTAGTAGGGCATGATCCTATGCACATTTAGACAGGGAAATGTCGCACACCTCTGAGTGTCCCTCGACGTGTGCTAAGGACTGAACACTGAGCCTTTATTACACAGTAGCACAATGTACGTACAACTTAAGTGTTGACAGCAGGGGAAGGGGGCCCCTCACAATGCTAGGCTCCTGTTACCATGTCCCTCTTTTTCTACAGAGTCTCTGTGCACTGGGAACCTGCCTAGCATTGGACTAAGAAGGCATGCAGCAACAGCAGATCTTGCATGCGTGTGAGAGAGAGCGCACTGCACATGTGCGTGGGAGACCATGTCTGTGCGTGCACAAAAGCCTTGTTTCTTAGTCACACTCAGCTTTCCGTGGCCTTCAGTGCCCCAGTCCACTGGAAGAAAAATGACAGACAGGTTTCCATACTGTGCTTATGGTTCGGGTGCACATATGCGTGCAAATCAATCAGCAGTGTTCACCATGGAGCCAGTGCTTACACTCCTAACATGCGCAGCACAGTCCTATGCATGTTTGTTTGCAGATGAGTCCTTATGTGCATTCCTCAGAAAGCAGCCCAAGTAAAAGCACATTCACATCAAAAGGATAGGGCTTCTAGAAGCATGCTCTGTTTATTTAGATTTTCTGGAATGCACTAGATAGTTGCTTTGCACCCATAGTTCTGGCTGAACTCACCGTTCCCGTTGTCTTCTGCAATTCAGTTGTAGATACCATTGCCTGCAGTTCTTGGTTGTCCACTAGTGCATTTAAAGTGGCCTTAAAGAAAGAACAAAAAACATCCAATTTATCAAGTTCTGGTGAAAACATTGATCAATGCTTTGATCAACTTCTTGTGAAATCTGTACCAAAGATTCAAGAGAAAGGGTCAGTGGAATTTACTATACTGCTGCTTCATCTTTCTTTAAAATTCTACCCGAGTCTTCCTATTGTCACTTAAGAACTCATCCTATTCCACAATAATTTATTAATTACATTTCTATACAAACCAAATAGCCAAATCTCTGAGTGGTTTATGGAGAATAAAAACCTTACAAATACAATCTTGCACACAATATAAAAGCAGGTTACATGCAAACATACAAACAGAGAGCACACACAAACACTGTCTATAAATATCTAAACAATTTGAATGTTTAACAGTAAGAAAACCCATGACCTGATTACAAAATTTCATCATATGCTGCCAAAAGCCTGAGAGTAAAGGCTAGGCTTTTAGCCTAGCATCAAAAGATAACCATGATGGCGCTGGACCAGCCTTGCTGGGGACTCCTTGCATAATCACAAGGCCACCACAAAGGCTGTTCTCCCACTTAGTGCCACCTTCTGAAAATCCCTCAGAGGAAGCACCTGGAGGAGGGCCTTACATGATGAGCACAGTATACAGCTAGGTTCATGCCGGGAATAATTCTAAAGCATTCAAATGAAAAAAAAAAGTTATGTAATTGCTGACACTATAAGAAACCTTGAAATATGGGATAGAACAAACTTCTCTCCGGGATTGTTACCTGAGTACAGCGGGAAATAAATCCATAGACTAGAAGACACTCATTATTAAACAGAGCCTGTATCTGGGCAGGAGCGTGCTTTAGCTCATCTGTTTTCATATCAAACTGATGCCATTTAATGGAAATGGCATTACATCCTGGGGAAAACATTCTAGTTGTCTGATTTTTTACCTGGCACAGGGATGGAAACAGAAAGTTAACATTTATCCTTTTTTCAGGTTCCTTTTACACAGGCAAAACACATACCTCCCCCCCACCCCCCACCCCATCCTTACATGTGAACTATACAACTGTCTGTCTGTCTATTTTGCAGGAAACTTCATTAAGCAGTTTTTCTCACCGCCCCTTTCCTTAAGCTGTTTATACATAAATTGCATTTTGGGAGGTACAATTCCAATATGCTGAAAGGAAAAACAGTGACTTTATTATGCTTAGCACATTCTATGCTATGCAAAATACTGTGATAGAGAGTGCAAAAATTATATTATTATTAACTGTATTTTTATACCACTCAACAACTGAAACTCTTCGGGTGCTCCACAAAAGCAAATAAAAAATAATGATACAATAAGAAAATGAAATAATAAACACATAAGTAAAAATACAATACAGAATTTAAATGTCAAGTTTAAAAACGAATTTTAAAAAGTTATGATAGCTTATGCATATTAAGTCACAAGACCTGTAAGCAGTTGAAATAATGCTCCAACATAACATAAGGCTAATTAAATGCCTGTTATTGAGGACAGTTCTAACCTAGACCCAAAAACTAACTAACCTAGACCCAAAAACTAACTAAAACTAACAGTTCTAACTAGACCCTGGTTACCTGAAGGAGCGCTTACGTCCATACATGCCCAGCCGCCCCCTGAGATCAGCGGGAGAGGCCCTCCTCCGGGAGCCCTCAGTGAAGGAAATTAGGAGGGTGGTTACTTGGAGGAGGGCTTTCTCAGCGGTGGCGCCTAAGTTATGGAATGCGCTCCCCAGAGAGGTCCGCCTGGCGCCGTCGTTATTTGTTTTTCGGTGCCAGGCGAAGACCTTTTTATTTAAGCAGCATTTTAATTATTATTATTAATAATAAATAATAAATAAATAATTTTAAATGTTAATATTATTGAATTTTATTTGGCCAGGATGGCTTATTTTATTCTATATTTTAATTGTTATTGTTTTAATTTATTGTGTATTTTATTCTCTGTTGTAAGCCGCCCCGAGGCTTCGGCGAATGGGGCAGCATAGAAATGTTTTAATAAATAAATAAATAGAAATTAAAATTGGTGCCAGGCAGGCCTCAGTGGGAAGTTTGTTTGTCCCCTCTCTCTCTCTCTCTCTCTGTGTATCTGTGTCTGTGTGTATTTGTTCTATAGTTAACATACCTCTACACATGGCAGTGGCAAATCTAATGCCATGAGGTAAGAAGGCTTAAAAGAAAAGGGAGCAGATGAAGAAAGGCACAGAATCTGATCAACATCTTGTTTGAAGACTTTCCATGGTCATCTGATTGACACCATGGCTCTTGTTCAGTTCAGTGGGACTTAAATTCTATTTAAATATGCATATGGAGGCTGTGAGACTGCCTTCTTGGCTCCAATTAGATTTTTTTTAAATGTGGAAATAGATAATGTATCACAAACCATAAAACTTCATAGCTCTTAAAGGTTTTTATGGCACTGGAATGAGCAGGTGGACCTCCTTAGTCTAAACCGATCATCATCAGTACAATCTTGCCTCCCACAGTAAAAAGCAGTGTGCATTTTCCATGGGTTCCTCTGACTTACCTATTTCAGAAGCAGTCATTTCTATCAATTTTCTGGGTTGTGCTGGTTTGCACAATCCTCCTGTTACACTGAATATGAGGTGCCCTCCAGTGGAGGCTGGATGTCCATGCTAAGCTTCAGTCCAAACTTTCAAGGAGCTATTCATGGTGTTGAACCAAGTCTGGGCTTTAACACCATGGATACTTCCTTAAAAGTTCAGAATTAAGTCTGAAGTGGATAAAAAGACCTACTGACATTGGAAACACTAATTTCCACTGGCAAACCTCTGTGTCACTGCATTTGCTTTTCCTACAGGGTCCAACTGCCCTTATTTCAACCCACAATCTTGGCATCAATGGGAGAGAGAGAGAAAAAAAATCAAAACTTCAGAAACAAACAAAAATGGAAACCCCAAATCTTCCCAAAGCACTACCAAAGAAAAACTGACTTTTCTGTCACCATAGAAAATGTTAAAATATACTTGCCTTTCTCTTCCAGTTATACTTTGATTTTACGTCAAAATATTCAAAGGCTCCAGCTCCATACTGGGCTAAAGATCTCAGCACATGACGATTCGCTGTGGGGCTGACACAGTATGTAAAGATTTATATGTAAAGAAGCTGCAACAGAGGATCAACCTGACCAGACAAAATTTCATTATTTTGCATAGCATATCCTGGATATACTTCAATCAGGCCATATGTATAATCTAGTAATGGAAGCCAGGCAAAACTAGCCAAGACATTTGAGGGGGCTTGTATCTTCTTAGGAGCCAAGCATGTTTTACACACTGAAGGTGTGACCTCTGGACAGAAAAATATACCACAATTCCTTGCTGGGAATTGTAGGACTTCTTTCTGTCTAAGCAGGCATAGCGGCATCTCCATAATGATTTTTTAATATTTATCTATTTATAAAATTTGTATGCCATCCAATTACTTGCGTCTCTGGACGGCTAACAACATAGGTAACTGAGAACCCACTCTGGTTGCAAGTTAATAAAAAGCAACAATAAAATTCAATATTAAAATATATTAAAATATTGATTATTTTTATTTATTTATTTATTTATTAAAACATTTTTATGCCGCCCCATTCGCCGAAGCCTCGGGGCGGCTTACAACAATAAGTTAAAAATAAATAACATTAAATTAAAAATATAAACATTAAAATTAAAAATACAAAAATAACAATATAAAATAAGCCGCCCTGGCCAGATAAAATCCAATAATATTAACAATTAAAATGCTGCTTAAATAAAAAGGTCTTCGTCTGGCGCCAAAAAACAAATAACGATGGCACCAGGCGGACCTCTCTGGGGAGCGCATTCCACAGTTGGGGCGCCACTGCAGAAAAGGCCCTCCTCTGGGTATTCTGTCTCCTGATCTCTTTCAAGGAGGGTTCCCAGAGGAGGGCTTCTGTTGCTGATCTCAAGGGGCGGAAGGGCAAATAGGGAAAAAGGCATTTCTTTAGGTATCCTGGTCCCAAGCCGTTTAGGGCTTTATAGGTAATAACCAGCACCTTCAATTGAGCCTGGACTTCAATGAGAAGCCAATGGAGCTGATAGAGGACTGGGGTTATATGAGAATAACGCCCAGTCCCTGACAGCATCCTGGCAGCTCTGTTTTGAACCATCTGAAGTATCCGGACTGTCTTCAAGGGCAGCTCCATGTAGAGCGTGTTACAGAAATCCAGCCAGGAAGTAACCAATGCGTGTGTTACTGTTGCTAGGCAATCCTCCTCCTTTTATAACAGAGCCATCATTTGGCCACTAGGTAGCATTTAGATGGCCATGGGATACTTTGAATTCCCAGCTACAAGGTCAGGAAAATACTCCAACTTTCTAGCTGGGAATCCAAACTCTGATTTCCTCCCTAGAGTCACAGTTGGTATAGAAAGAACCATGTTGGTTGCATCTTTGAGGCTGTAAGAATGACCTCGGAGAAGGGATTTTGGGAGCATTCCAAAGGGCAGGGAAGGAAGGAGATTGGCGTTGTCATGATATGATGCATTCTGGTGCTGGTTCCGTCTCTCTTCCCTCCTGCTCTGAAGTGTGCACTTAATGGCTGCAAAGAAGCATAGCAGTGAGCTTTGCCTCTGCATTCCTCCGATCCTGTACAGGATGCCTGTAGTCCTCCAAGCTCAGACAGCTGTGGTCATTCTCATCAGATTGTGCTCTAAACTTCTGAAACTTTATTTTAAAAGTACATCAGTAAAGATCACATGTTCAAACACCTCCCACACCCGTTAAAAATATCTCAAGTAGGACAAGACCAGGAGAACTGCTGCTAGTCATAAGGAACGATCCTGCATGAGTTGGACCATTGATTTGAATAAGGAAACTTCAGAACAAACTGAAATGGTGCACTACTGTCTCCTCCCAGGGTTCAATCTGATCCTTCTCCAATATTGGTCAAGTCCACAAACTCAAGTGCTACTGTGACAAAACACACAATTAAAGTCATTCATGTACACTGCAGTCTTTTAACTTTACCTTCATGTGGAACAAAACAGCTTTGTGGTCCCTGATCACTGAACATATTTATTAGTACTTGCAGTAGTGTTATTATTTTATTACATTTATATCCTGCTTTTTTCCTCTTTGAAGGAGCCCAAGGTAGCATCCCATGATCTGCCTTTCCATTTTATCTTCACAACAACTCTGTTGAAGTAGGCTAGGCTGAGGTTCAGTGATCAGTCCAAAGTCACCCAATATGCTTCATGGCTGAATGGGAACTACCCAGATTTCCCAAATCCCGGTCCATCATTCAAACCACTACACTACCCTGACTCTTACAGAAGAGAGTGTAGGGTGCAAGATCAGATTTTTTTTAAAGCTTCAAAAATGATTTTTAAAAAGGGGCTGATAAGAAAATGCCTTCTAGTGGTGCACCAAATTTGCTACCTGATGCAAATGGTTACTCTGCCTTATGGCGGAGCTGAGCCTAAAGCTTTCTTAAATATGCTTTGCAATTTCTCCTGAACAGAACACAAGTTCAAATCTCTTTGCACTTACCCAATTCCACATGTGAATATTCTAGTGTGCTGTGCATTTTGCTTCACCATCTGCAAAGTCATGCCTTCATTCTGAATATGTCCATCAGATATAAGAAAAATGTTGCGCTTGCATTCAGAAGGATACAGTAAATTCAGGTAGCGCAAAGTCTTCCATAAATCTGAGCTTCCCATTGTAGCTGTAGCAGACTAAGAAGAGAAAATTTTAACAATAATGGGCAGTTTTAGATTAAATGCTATTGTCTAGGTTTTAACAAACCAGTGATCAGGTTGGACAGAGGTGTCAATTCCTCTGCTTAGGTGTGATAAACCTAAGGGATGGATGGATGGATAGAATTTGGCTCCTTGGCCTCTCCAGCCAGATGAAATTAAGCAGAGCTGGTTTGGTTACCTTGCTTTAAAATGAAAAGTAAAGGAAATCATGTTACATTAGGGAAACACTTTACAGTATTGGTATAATCCAAAAGGTAGTCAACACAGAATAAAAAAAGCACATACCGTAATAAATTTTTCCAGAGCTGCAAAATTCATTGTGAAGTCTTTAGGATGGGAAGGAAATTCTTCAAAATCTGAACCATAAAAAAAACCTCTCTTAAAACATGAAGTGCTATATTTTTATAAGAAACAGCTGCATGATAATAATCAGGGTAGCAAGATTTATAGCTTAGTCCTATACATGTCAAAAGGAAAATCTACCAAGTTAAATAGAGCTTACAGGACTGCAGCCTGAACTGGGAAATTCAACGGTTTACTTAGGACTGTACTTTAATTGAAAAAAAAAAAAAAGCTCAATCCAGTGAGGTTGCCCAGAAACCTCTGAACCCAGAGGAATATGGGCATCTTTGAAGGGTGGAAGAGGCACGGAGGTACAGGTTGCCTCAGCATTTCTCCCACCCTGAAGAAGACTTAGATAGCCAATTTCATCTAAGTGTGTTGTCCTGAGGTGTAGGAAGTCTGAACCACTAAAAGGATATTGCATGTACTGGTGAAGCCTGTGCCTCCCCAAAAAGCCCATCTCCAAGGTTGTTCTTAGAACCTAAGAACAGAAGCCAGTGCAAGTTCTTTCCATTCCAGCTGCCAGAGCAGAGGGAGAGCACTGTGAATTCAGAGTTGCAGCTTCAACCTTGGAGCAAGTTTCCAATATCATAGCTGGGACTCCAAATAAATCTACAGTTCTCTAGAAGAACATAGGATTGTGCCCTTTGATAATCCACTGAATTTGCATAAATATTCAGAAAAGCAATGGATTAGCTTGAAGTCTTAGAACTATAGGTCAGGGACATCAACTACAGGCAAATTGCACAGCCCCCTTGGAAATATACTAAAAGGAAACATGCAATAAGAAAGAGGAAGTCTTACTTGTGCCAAATTTGAAAACACTTAGTTTTGTTGAAAACTGGCATGAGGCTACAGCACATAATGCAATCTGCTTAGCTTGTTGAATGACTGAGCCTGCCATGGAATTGGAGCAATCCAGACAGATAACCACTTCACCAGAGACGCTTAGGGGGTCAAACGATGCTCCAAATTCTGGTTGAAAGACAAGCATGCATGCCTAAAGAAAGGAGGTAGGCAATATCAGTGAAGCAGACAATTTCTGACTACCCAAGGTGCCTGGAAAATGCCCACAATGCTGAGACAGTGGGCAGAGACATGGCTAGCGGAGAAGTGCAGTGATTTGGGCATTTTGTGGGGTCCACAGATTGACAAAGGATCTGCCAAGCCTTTTTTGTCTTCTAACAGTACTATTGGTTCAAACAAATTAAAAACTGGAGTGGGGTGGATCGTACATGTTTCAGGCCAGTTTCCAGGATAGGGCCTTAGAGGTTGCCACATGAAGGCAGGGAAAAGTAGTTACGGAACCACATACTGCCCACTCCTCAAGTTTGGGACTTTGTCCAAAGCCTTACCTGGAGGCAGAGAAACTAAAGTACACTAAAGCCTTATGGGAAGTACTTCAGAGAAGGTACTCAGACCTGACAACTGAGATTGTATCTATTGGGACTGGGGCTCTTCTCACATTATAAGGCCTTCAAAGCTTTGCCTCAGAGTCAGAACTTGAAGCAGGGGCTGGCATGAAATGCCCAGTTGAAATGCCAAGGCCGACCAACCAAGATAGGAGGTTGCGGAGAACCACACAGCTTTAAGTTCCATGAGAAACTCAGTTGAGCATTCAAAGATGAGTAGGGATGTAGTAAAACAGGCCAGTTTTACTATTATAAAGTCTTTCCTTCAAAGGCGGTGGGGGGGGGGGCAACCAACACACAACAGCATTCAAGATTTTCTTCCAAATAAGGTTAGTTTGTGATTTTAGTGTTTTCCTTCTTCTATTTCCTTATTATAGCATGCTGAATGGAGGCCTTCCTCACCCATTTGCTTCCCATGTGTTTCAGACTACAACTCCTGACATTCCTGACAATTGGACATGCTGGCTGGGGTGAATGGGAGCTGAAATCCAAAACATCTGGAAGCTGCAAGGTTATGGGAGACTGTTATATGGTTTACCAGATCAATCCATGTGGATTTTTAACTTAAACCTACATACAAGCAAGCCAAATGTAAGCATTTGTATTTCAATAGCTGAGAACTAAGTGCGTACTTGACTTACACAGTGGAATCAATGCAACTTAAATGGCTTTAAATAGGTTGTATTTTGGCTAAGGGACTCTTTTCAGCATTGTCCTACAGACATTTGTTGCCATCTTGATCTTCCACTGCTGCACAGACTGTATTACTTGTTTAGATAAAGTCAGTGCCATGATTTGAACTGGAACTCATCTTTCATTCAGTACCACAGTTTTCTGTTTGAAAGAAGCTTGCTCCACAGGGATTAATGTGGACTGTGGATAAGTATTTTAATTTACTCTTGTCATTTATTTGTAGTTTACTTCCTTGAGCACTAGATCTGGTGGGAAGGCAGAATATGAATAAAACAAACATTTCACATACTGTAAGCCATCTGGGAAGTTTTATTCTAAACTGAAGAATGGAAAGGAAAACAAAAACAAAGAACGAATGAAACAATTACCTCACTCTCTTTGTTTGGATGCTTTTCTACCCACATTCTAGGCAAATATGCATCACCTATCAGAATTTCCAAGGCAAAGCCACTGCTGTCCAGGAAAGCATCCGCAAAAGTACAGACCACAGCTTTACAGTCTGTTCTCTGAATTGGAAGAGTGAATGGAGAGGAGAAGGGGGGAAATGTGCATTATTTGCATTGTACTCTCTTGACTTGAAAGATAAGATTAGCAACAGAAGCTTTTGGCATTATTCTAACAACCAAATCCAGATCTCATATAAATTACTGCCTTTCTAGACAAGGCTGTCAACCCACTCTATATATATTTCCAGTTTCATTCCAGAATAAAGATAGGATTTCTAAAGTTTGTGCCCCCTCTTTTTGTGGGGCAGTTGTCTTCACCAACACAAAGATTTTTGTAGTTCCAGGTTCCTCCAACTCTGCCAAAACCTCCCTCCTATGCATGGGTGCTATCATCCTGGCTACATAAGCAACACCACTCACAGTCTGAACATCAGAAATAAAGGGAGCAGTTCAGGCAAGAATAATTAATCCCAAACATTGCATAGTGGCATCATACAAAAGTATGTTTGCAGTGAAATTATGGACATTGCAATTTAACACTGCTTTCTGCAGCAACTCATGGCATCATCTTCTGAACGTTGTGTGCCACCCTGAATATCTAGAAAAGAAGGACACCCACTAGGTAAATAAATTCATACATTACACAAATATGAACAATTCCTTTTTCAAAAGGAGATGTAATTTGGCCTATATCTTTTCAACTACCAGGAACACTGATATAAAAAAAGGGTACCATGAAAGGTTGTACCTTTATTTTAAGCTGATGTGTCCAACTGTTAATATGATTAATTTTGAAGGGCATTTCAATGGACATTTGCAAAGAGAAAGATCTGCCATAAGATAAAAAGAAATGACATTATACAATAGGTCATGACTGGCATGTCATGTCTTATATCCTCTCCCTCACACACAAAGAATATCACAGAACATTATTTCCTCTTTCAAAAGACATCATTGCAAAATCACCAAAGTACTAATCAGAAAAATCTCATCCACAAACTACCAGAAAAAAATAGGATTTTAAATGATACACAAACATGTTGCATTTTGTCCTTTTTCATAAAGACTGCTTGTACTTCTGTAAACCTTGGGAACCCCCTTTCCCCTGACTCTGTTGCTGATACTTCTTTCTGTGAGGTGGCGTGACTTTGAGTACATAAGCATATACAGGGTGAACATCAGAAATAAAGCAAATGAGGAAATAGAAGGAACTTTCAGGGGAAAATAGCTGATACCACTTAGAAACTATGGAGAACTTGAACTTGTTTTTCACTGGTACATATAAACAGCAATTGTGTGAAAATGGGGGAAAATTCATGGGCACAATCCTAAGTATGCTACAATAAGTTATACTACTTAGGATATTTTGTAGGATATCACTTGCTGGCTGGGGAATGCTGGGTATTGTTGCATTTTTGGCTGGCTGAGGACCTCTAGAGAGTTTTCCTGACTAAACATGTGTAGGATTGTACACTAAATCTGTCAATTAGAAAAAGTAGGTGTTTAAAAATACCTCTTCTGTTACAAATTAAATTAAATTTACTTACCCTGGTTTTATTCCTGCTTGCTTAACTGAAACTTTCCTTACTGAGTCCTAGTTAAAAGAATAAGCATAAACAAGCTTTGTGTGACTACAATGAAATATAAAGTTGTGGAAAATAACTTTTTTTGGTAGCAGAGCAACATGGACAAAGTTTATTTCTCCTTCTACTAATCAGTTTGGATCTTTCCATGCTTTTGGTGGTAATATTCTATATTATAATAAAAGGAGACATTAAGTCAGGGCTTTCCTCAATCTACCACCTCAAAGCCTTCTCCAAACAACATTTTACCCGTTTGGCAAATCAAGTCCATAGGAAGTTGACTTGTTATAAGATACAAACCTGACTGCACCATTACATACTGTAAACACAACCAAGTATGGTTGCTGTTTTATCATGAGATTTAAGCTCTTAGGGAAGAGGTGTGCATATAGCTCTCTCATGGATATAAGGCACCACAAGAAATATAAGAAAATAAAGAATCGGCATAGAAGGTATTAAAAAAGGCATAAAGATGAGAATGGAGAGGTATACTCCAGTTGTGTCTGGATGGTATGGCAAAGATATTTGAGAACACAATATACAGGGGCTTGTTAAAACTGAAACTGAATAAAGAAATCTGTATGTGGAAGCAGGGGAGCATGTTGCCAGAGTACATTTACTTCTGCTTTTACTGGGTCATACACAGTTGTAGATTTGCCTTGGTGGAAAGCACCTCTGTTTGCACTACTCCAGGCCCCTGACTTTTGCCAATGCCCTGCACCCACAAAAACCCCTTGCTTCTCTTTGGGTTGGTATGTGGCAGGAATGCTTGTAGTGGGGTGATTGAGAATTGGCAAAAACTGGCACTCTGACTTACATGAGCAGAAGCATTTTCTGCTATGGTGAATCCAGCACTGGGAGCAACTGACTTCTTTTAAACTCCCAGTTGTGTTTGCATGAGGAACAAGGCACCCAGGCCTAGTTCACCCAGTGTTTGGATCTGCTAGCAAGGACAGTGACCACCAAGTTGCTGATTAGTGCCACAGGAATGCCCCAGAAGAAACTCAAGCTGTGTTGGAATAACTGTTTCTGAATTTCCATTGTTAAGGCTGCTTAAAAGAAGACAATGACACTTATAACCATATTACCCAGGGGACTTTTTCATAAAACATAAGTGTGAAACCAATACTCCTTTTAGGCGTAGTTTTGAAGAAATAAAAGTTATTTGAAAGAAAAAGCAGGCCCAATAACATACACACAGTAAAATGTAGGATTACTTAGGTGAGTAGAGTTCAGACTTATGGGATCTCTTGTTTTTTCCAGAAATCCTCAAGGCCCCTAGGACCTCTGAAGGCTCCCTGGGTGCTTTTGAGTATATTCTAAGCCCAGGAATTTGCATTTAGTACTCACCATCCTTTCATAGAAAGGTTCATTATTAGATATCCCAAAGTAGCCAAATTTGATAGAAGAGAGATTTTGTTAAACTGGGAGACACCTTATTGCAAATTACCCCTATATCAGCTAGTGGACCCTTCCCTCCCCACCCAAAAAAAAAAAAAAAAGAGTCCAAAAATGACCCTGGTCATTCAAATCTCCAGGCTTCAGAGCAGCCCAACCTGACCTAGTTTGCAAGTAATAGAAAACTATTGACCCTTGGTTTCACATACATGAGCAAGAGAAAGCAACTGCAGTGCCTTGGGCCTATTCCCTGATTTTGCCTTCTGTGAGCATGATGTGCAAACGTGAAGCACTGGATTGTTAGGAGCTAAACAATCCATGGTTTGTCATATGGTTAACTGCTGGCTTACTTAGCTTCTATACGACACAGAAACCCACATTAACTCATGACACAACTGATTGGAATTTGTTTGTGGAAAATGAAGTGAGCAGTGGCCCAAGAAAGCGTACTTGTTTTCTCCCAGTTATGGGCCAAGTAATCTAGTATTTGACCTGATATGTGAAAGGATTACATGTTTCTTTTGGCAGTCATCAAATACAATGAGAAGGTGCTCCCGTGGGCATGCCTTTCTTACTCCGGTCTTAGAAATATTGGTAAAGAGTGGTATAGAAGTTTTAAAAATGCAACAGCTTGAATTTCACCTTTAGAAAAGGACAACCAGGCCTGTGACTGTCGGCGCAAGGAAAAAATATATTTGGATTGCATGCTCCAAATTGACATATGCACTGAGTTCCCAACAATTATGCAAAAAAGATCTTAAATACTCTCATCTTGACCCACCCTGACACCATTTGTCAGCAAAGATCTCAAAACTTGGAGCTTTGAATTGAAAGCACACCAACCTGTGTGTTTTCATTTAATGCTTTGTCTTGTTGCCAAGGAGCTACAGCAGCAGGTAGATGAAATGAAAGGCATCCATTCTTGTAACTGAGCTCTGTGATATAGGTGATTTTGATGAGGACCTTAGTTGAAGGTGGCAAGTTTCCAACAGAAACAGTAAAAATGTCCTATAGAAAAGTATTTCAATTGTCCATGAAATTTTGTCAGCTGATTATGCAAGTCCATAACTAGCATAGCTGAATAAGCTGTAATAGTAAAACTTAATAATTACATAAATAGAAAACTGGCTGAAGAATTTAATGATAAATGGAAAGATTATATTTACTTAATACAGTTTGTAAAAATATAATCAGCTTTCAATCAATACAAGTTTCAATTAAGTGCTAATTAATTTGAGGGTAGAAGAGATAACAATTACTGGCTTTTTCTGAATTTGTGCTTATTTTGATATCATATATGATAGTTGTCGTATACTTTCTCTTTTAGGTATTCCATTTTTATGAAAAATAAAACAATGGAAAAAATAAAGTACATAAGAGCAGTCTTGCTGGAGGAAACCAAGAATCCATCTAGTCCAACATTCTGTTCACACAGTGGCCAACCAGCTGCCCACAGGATCCCACAAGATAAGCATGAGTGCAACAGCACCCTCTCACCCAAGTTCCCCAGCAGCTGGTGTGCATAAGCTTAGAGGCTAGCATGCAGAAAAGCATATTTGCTTTATTACTTACAATAAGCTACTATTCCCATAAACACACCAGCATGGCCAAAATCTGGGATTGTGGGACCAAAATATTTGGAGAGCTCCGAGTTGTTTAACCCTGATATAAACAAATTGAGTTGAATGAACATGCACAGATGACTGGGGGCGAGAGAGAGAACAGGAAGGTAAGGTCTCTCTTATGGCACACAGACACAGTGGGGGGAGCAGTATGACTAGTGGCAATCACACACTCTCTCACACAAACACACACACACACAAGCTGATTACTGAACAGAGGCAAAATGTAGCTCTACCACCAATTCCTCTATATTCTTTTTGCCTCCTGTTTGGCAATAGGTATGTGTGCATCTGGTCTTCACAACAGACAGTGTTTGGTTCATGGGTCTCTACTTGCTAACCCCTCATATAAATGTATATTATTTGTGAATATGTATGTCATTACTATATGTATATTCATTAAAACACACATTTCATGTATATTTTATGAATATATAAATAAGCATATGCAGGACATTCACATATACATTTGTGAGACTTGCTTGGTTTCAGAAAATAAGTGGAACTCAACCTGTGCCAGTCTCATCAAATATATAAGAAGCCCAGGCTTTCCACTTACTGGTGCATCCTGATCCATCAAATAAGCGCCATGTCCTTCTCTGACAGCTTCTCTGTATTCACGGTGTGCCTCTTCCTTTTCTTTAACCTGTTGAAATTATGTTGAAACCATAATAATTTATTAATTTAAAATTGTTTAAAAAGCACACAACATACAACATCTGTCAAAGTTCCATATCTGATCAGAAATCTGGGAAAGCAGGTGAAGGAAATTTTCTCCACTCTAGGTGCTGGCAGACAAATTCACACTGCCTTATGGAATGAAGTCAGGTGTGCAGAACCACAGGCCCAGGTTCCTAATCTGACCTGTCAACCCTCCAAGATTCCTTGAATAGCCACACCCCTTTTCCTGGCCCCACCTCCTTTCCCCTAACTACCAATTGATTGGCAGTCCCCTAGTCTTTGTGCATTGTCCCCCATTCTACAAGGCTGAAATGCTTACCTTTAGGCTTAGGTACAGGCACCAAGAATGTTAAGCTAAATATTCTGACATTTTTTTAATATGAATGGTGAAGCTCTCTAGGAGCTTCTCCTAAATGGAATGCAGCTTTCAGGTTGAAAGAGGTTCAACACCTCTTCATTAAAATCACATCTGCTCCATAAAGCCAGAGGGGCAGACCACCAGATGAGTCCACTGGGAGTGAGCATGTACCCCTTAATTCCTAACTGGATGAAAGCAGGACAACCCACTTCTTTCTACAATGTTCTGATGCTGCTTTTTGCAGTGGTCCAGCTTGCACCTGCAAATGCTGCATGCATCCTGGGAGTTCCTGTACCTTTCGGTATTACAATCTGACACAGTTGGCACCCCAGCTCTGGGACACTGGGAGGGTCAGAGGGCCCACAAAGCCAATTATCTCCAGTTCAATACCCATTCCCCTGATGATTTCTAGCACTTGGAAAATAAATGAAAGCAGATGTAAGGACCTGGCAAACACGGAGAAAGCAAGTCAGTGGCATACCAGAGGAGGGCCTTCTCTGCAGTGGCATCCCACCTATGGAATGCACTCCCCAGAGAGGTCCGCCCGGTGCCGTCGTTATTTGTTTTTCGGCGCCAAGCTAAGACCTTTTTATTTAAACAATATTTTAACAATGTTTAATATTATTTATAGGTTTTAATTTCCAGCCAGAATGAATCGGGGTTTTTAATTTGTGTAATTTAGATTTTTTGTATTTGTATTGGGCACTATGTTGTCTATTTATGTTTATTTATGTAAGCTGTCCCGCGGTGTTAAGCGATGGAACGGCATATAAAAACTCCAAATAAATAAATACATACATACATACATACATACATACTCTTGCTGGAGGAATCACAACTTGCTTGCTGTTGGGTGGACCCCTGTATAGCTCATGCTCAGGCACCCATGACAAGCTAAAGCAGGGGTGGACAACCTGTGCCTTTGAAGATGTTTGGGTTGATAACTCTCATGATTCTTCAGCATTAGCTATGGTGGGTAGGGGTGATGGAAGTTGTAGGCCAGAACATCTGAAGGACCATGAGTTATGTCCTGTGTGTGTGTGATCTGTGCCCTGGCATAGCATTACCTCTCCTATTATGTGTTTCTCTTTAATGAAAGCCTCAAATCCACAGACAGCAGCTGTGTCATCCAAAGGAAAGACGTATTTGGCTTCAATGGGACTGCCTGTTTGATTTTCATACATCTGGAATACCACAACCTGAAATAAACAAGGGAATTCAGCTTGGATGCATACAAGGTCAACACAAAACCATGCTTCCCAATCAGTGGTACGGATGGAAATCCTTTTCCTACCAAGATTAACATTTTCTATCCACCAACCTTCTGTAAAACTTTTGAGATGCATGAATGTTGCAAGCCACCAAAGTAGGCAGAAATTGATAGTTTAGGCCCCTATGAATGCTATGTGGCAGCTGTGGGGCAGCTGCATGTACCTCCCTAATTCCACTCACATCACTCGGTTTCCTGTCTTTGTTTAGCCCCCACTGGCATCTGAACATGTAAGTTTCCATGTTTTTCAAAGTTGAAAATGTGATAGTAAAAGATGCTAAATTTCTCAAAGAAATAAAAATACTTGGATTTGTCTGGTTTAAAACTGTTGTGCTGCTGGGCTGGTTGACTGAAAGGTCGCTGGTTCGAATCTGCACAACGGGGTGAGTTGCTGTTGCTCTGTCCCAGCTCCTGCCAACCTTGCAGTTTGAAAGCTTGCAAATGCAAGTAGATAAAAAGGTACCACTTCAGTGGGCAGGTAACAGTGTTCCGTGCACTTCAGTGTTTAGCCATGCTGGCCACATGACCATGGAGACTGTCTGGGGACAAACACTGGCTTCCTCGGCTAGGAAACGGAGATGAGCCCTGCCCCCTAGAGTCAGGCATGACTGGACTTAATGTCAAGGGGAAACCTTTACCTTTATACATTAAGTGATAATACCTCTGCTATGAAGTCTATTATTCGTCCCTTGATAAGAATATCTTTAAGAGGAACTGGATTTCCAGATTTGTCCTGAAGACCAGCAGTGATATCATCCAGCAGAGCTCGGCTTGGTATTTTATAGTCTAAATGAGTAAAATTGGATAGGGAAGAAAATAAGGAGCACCGATACCATGGTTAGGGTCCAAGGAAATTGTCAGCATTTTTTCAATGCTAAAAGCCCCATTGAAAACACCCAGCTTGTCAGGCTATAGCTGCAAATGGTAGCTCTGCTGCATAGGACTAAAAAAAGACTGAGCAGGCAGGGCTGCTATGGTAGCAGAAATGCACATGTACCTGCATGGCAGAGAGAAAGAAAAGGAAAAGGCTCTGGGCAGTTTACAAGAGTTTAAAACCAACAACAATTAAAATGCGACTAAAAGCTAGCCTATTAAATAAAACTCATCTGGGAACTAATCTGGGAAGGCCTATCTTGGACTCCCTCTTGAAGACAGCAATCTGGGATATCATATACATCTCTCCTGGCAGACCATTCCAAAGTCCAGTGGCTACCACTGAGAAAGTCCTCTGCATAGCTGACATTAATCTTATAGAAGCAAACTTCAGAAGATTACCCCAAGAAGATGTTAGGCTGCAAGACAGAATATACAGGTAAAGGTTCAAAAGAATTTTGGACCCAAGTCACAAAGGGCTTTAAAGGAATTTGTTTAAAACATTTGTACACCGCCCAATTGTGCCACAGCACCTCTGTGCAGCTCACAACCACAATTACCAAACACCCTGTACAGCATCTAGAAATGTATTGGCAGTCTGTGCAGGGAATTTAATCTTGTTGATATGTGGTCTCTCCATGATGCCCTGGAGACTAGCTTGGCTGCCACAGTTTCCAGAGTAGGCACAAGGGTAGCCCTATGTACAGCACAATGCAGAAATTAAGCCTAGTAGTTATCAGTGCATGCACTACTGTTCTCAGGACATTCTCATTCAGGAAGGCACGGAGATGGAGAATCAGCTGTAGCTGACTGCAGACACTCTCGACCACAGCTTCTGTACCTGTGCTGACATCAAGCAATTCCCCCCAAACTGCAAACACAGTCTTTTAGGGGCCTGTGATCCAATCTAGAACCTCTAATCCTGGATTTGGACCCTCCATTTTGTCTGGATTCAGCTTTATTTTGTTCATCCAGCCCATTACCAGCCTCAGGCAGTCATTCAAAGCAGAAATGCTGTCTCTAGAAGCAGCAGCAGATGATGGATGGGGAAAGAAATCTCTGTGGGACTCCACAAGTCATCTCCTCCTTGGAGAAGCAACAGTTTCTAAGCATCACCATCTGAAACTAACCTGAGAGATAGGAATGGAACCACTGCAAAAGCAGTGCCTCCAATTCCCTACTCCCTCAGATGATCCAAAAGGATACTATGGCCAATAGTACTGAAGACTGCTCAGAGATCCAGCAGAACCAACATGGACACACTCCTCCTGTCAATTCTGAGTCATAGATCATCCACTAGAGCAACCAAAGCAGCTTCAACTCCATATTCCACTCTTGTTTCCTGCAAGTCCCCAGTATCCACTGTTATTTACAATCTTAGACTGGAGAGAACAGTGAGGCTACTCCTTGGGGAGAAAGAGTTCCTTGAGGGGGTGGATCTTGGAGGCCAAGTTCCCCCTCCCACCAGAGGAACCCTAGGAGGCCCCATGTGCACTATGATGGATCTAGCAAGGTGGACTAGGCTCAGGGCCAGGGGATCCTGTATCACTGCTCTAGTGGATCCTGCTTCCTTAGTAAATGGAGAGGCATTCAACCCACAGAAAGCAAATTCTATATTCAACACCAAAGTCTTGCTGGAACAAGCCAAAGGCCCATTCAGTCATATCTAATTCATTCTCAGAAGAAGTATATGAGGAGGGAAGAAGTTTTCACAAATTTTATCCAGGGAAAATGGCAGGAGCCTTGCTGCCCTCCTATCTCTGGCATATCCCTAGAGCAGCCTGCTGGCACCCTCCATATGTTTGGGACACCAGCTTCCATCAGTTTGATCCAGCATGGCCAATGTCTGGAACCCTGGGAGTTGTAGTCCAAAACATCTGGAGAGCACAAAGTTGAGGTTACGGTTAGAAGATGCATGTCTACTAAGGAATGCAGTAGAACTCTCTCAGACGGAAGAACTGCAGCTACAGAATACATCAAAGAAACACTAAACAATCCTTTTAGTGTTTTATATAAGAAATGTGGCTCACCTTCAGGCTGTGGCTGATGCTCAAGGGAAAGCACCTGGTCTTCAAAATGTGTTGGGATTACAGGTGAGAACGTCTTTATTTTGTCATCAGCAAGGCAAAACTGAACCACATACTTGATTTTGACTTGACTGGTTCTGTACACCGCAAATTCATCATGCTTAAGAGAACAAGGAAAACAAGAACCACATTTTAGCAAACAAGAACTTAAGAATTAGCATTCCCTTTTAGTCTTCATAACCTGTTGTATTTTAGAAATTTCCCTTACTGCCCCATTCTTGGAAGGTACCTCCTTTTCTCCAACTACCTCTCTCATTTTCCCTTCTCTATAACTTGGTTCACATTTAATAACACCATACAATAGGATATTGAATTGTGTGTTGAAATTCAGAACTATGCATTCATCATGGGTGGTTAACCATGAACAACTCATGAGGAGAACCCACATTTTGTTGCTGGATGGTGATCTCTGAATTGTTTAAGACATGGATTTCATGGATTTGCATGAAATGACAATTGTTGTCATTTCATGCAAATCCAGAATTGTGGGTTGTTCATGGGTTGTTTCACCAGACTACAAGAGCAGTGAAATACCTAGCTCCTCTACCTACCATTACCACAATGCCACAAAGGTATTTCAGATACAGGGAGAAAGCAGGCAAAGGGGGCAGGAACCAAAAAAATCAGGAATCGATTAAACCACAAGACACCTGGCCAATCATCTGGCAGACAGATTGTGGGGTGGGATGCCATTATACACAAACCAAGTCTGTCAGCCTCTCTTTCCTTCTTTTACTTCTCCCCACTTCTTTTTTCTATCTCCTTCCATTAGAAAAACTTCTGTGATGAGCGCATGCTTACACATTTTTTGGGGAAGTGGTAATGTGCCAGCTACTTATGTCCTTGCAAAACCTAGAATAGATCCCGGTGAATTCTAACATTTACAAGCCAAATTGTATGCCTTTGTAGGAGGACTTCCCAATTTTCTGTCCCTAACTGTTGTACTACACTTTTCAGGAGTCCAGTTCCAGAAACCTTTAAATGCTGTATGTGTTCGAATGTGTTCGAAGTAGTAACTGAAAGTGTATTTTATTAGCTACATGAGGTGTTTTGAGTGTTTTCAGTTTGAGGGACATATTCCAGCAGTTGGGCAGAGTTGAAAGGAAAGAGGCAAGACTATTTGTTAGCATAGGGGTGCAACCCTTTGCACGTTTAGGCAGAAAGAAGTCTTACAATTCCCAGCGTTCCCCAGCCAGCATTATTTTCTTCAGCATATTTTTGTTCTATCTTAACATGCATTCAATTGAACCCTTCAGCTCTTATAGCCTTTCTGAATGGAAAAATCCGCACAAAAGCTGTAAACTTCAAAACAATTCCGGGGAGACTCAGAGAGGTGGACTGAGATCTCAGAATTTGGATCCTGAATTTGAGCTACTGAGGAAGTTTCCGGCTGAACTGATATTTGAACAAGACTCCCAGCTTGTGTTTTTAGTCACTGCACCAGAAAACTGTTGCCATTTCTTCCATTCTCTCCCATGGCTTAACTAAACAGTATGCTTTTTTAAAAAAAATCTGTCAAAGAGCACACCAAGTTGAATGTGGTACCTCAAATTCTGAATAATCGTCTTCCTTCTTAGAGACTGCATGCACGCTGTCATAGCCTGACGGTGCTGCAGTTAATGAACTGTCTGTGTAATGAGTATCGTAACACTTGCCAAGTGCAACATCGCAAATCAGCAGCATTCGAGTTCCGTCGGTTCTACTTGGCTGAGCGTATTTCACGCTTACGCTGTTAGCAGAAGAAAGCAATTATACTTCAGCAGATCTCTGAGGCATGCTTCCATAGCCCAGGCTTCAGTTTAGCCACACCACTGATGGGAAAAGCAAAATGGCCTTCTATAGTAGGGCTTGTTTGCTAGCCACATCAGTCAATCCAGTCCAATTTTAAATCCCACACTTCATCTTGAAAGGACTACATAGGTGGTTTTTCAAAGCTACAGCTACAGGTGACTCACCCCAATTGGCTTTAGAGAACACTCCTACACATGTTTAGATAAAACATACATAACAACATGAATGGGACAGACATGTGAATATAACCATGTAAACTGCAATTACCCCCACATTAAATTTAGTTTGGATCTTAGAAGTACTTGAAAGTAGCAAGACTTCCCTTCCTGTAGTATCAGGGAACATGTGAAGCTCAACAAGACTGGGGTGAAGTCTGTCTCCCAGGACTGGCTTCCTTCTGGGGCTTGTGTCACGCTGGTCTACTCAAGCACTCAGAAGTTGTGAAAGACCAGGGCAGTCACGCAGCACTTTTAGCTAGTAAGTTGCATGGCTGAATGGGGATTTGGACCCAGTTCAAAGCCACCACCCTGTCTGGGAAGCCATAAGGCTTCCCAGAAATGCCACTTGTATAAGAAAGCATGTGAAATAAAAAAATATTAATACATGCATTTTACTATTGATAGTTCTAAAATGTTACTATGATTAAGAACCACCGACCTTACAGACTCACTGAAATAAATACCACTGCCCAAATTCCCCTGATCACTTCTTTCCAAGCCATGTTCTGTTGCTATCTTTGGCAGGAGAAGACCCCTAGAAAATAAAGATTGAGTTGATTACTAGTTCAGTAATACACCTGTCAAGATTTTGAGGAGGTCTATATCAGAGGTGGGGAATTTTGAAGGCTTTGGGGAGTGACCTGAACTTCTCAGGAGCCATAATACTACCATCATGTAGTACCAAATTTTGTCAGGCAGCAAAACAATTGCTAATCTGTCACTAATTCTAGGGGTAGCTGGTGACAGTGAATTATAAAGGCAACATGTATTTATGTATGTATTACATTCCTGTACCACCTTGCAGCTGAAAAATCTCTGGGCAGTTCAAGACATTTAAGATCACAAAATAAGAGATAAAACACAATATAAAAGTTTAAAACTACTTATAAAAATGAAAAATCCAAAAAGAACTTAACAGCAGTGCAAAGATTTAAAACGGAGTACTAGACTTAAGGCAGAACATGAAAAAAATAAATGCTTGGGAAAATTAAAAGACCTTTGCCTGGTATTGAAAAAGAACACAATGCAAGCCTCCTTGGGAAGTGAGGGGGCCACAGCAGAATAGGTCCTCCTCTTAGTAGCCACCCACTACCAGAGCTCCCAGAGAATGACAGCTGAAAATGATCTTAGGGTCTAGACAGGTGTATATGGGAAGAGAAGACCTTTTGGACATCCTGGCCCCAAGCTTTTAGGGCTCTGAATGTTAATACCAGCATTCTGACTCAGGCCTGGAAATGGTCTAGCACAGGGGTTGGCAACCCGCGGCTCTGGAGTCACATGTGTGGTTCTTGAATGCCTTCGCTGCGGCTCCATTGCTTGTGTCACAGCCGCCACCAATCTGCGGCCCCTGCCAGCACAGCAGTGCGGCCGGCACAGCGCTTTGATAAATCGAAGAAAAGTTTCTGAAGAAAATCAAACATTTAATGATACTTGGGTGGATTCATTTGTTTTTACTGCTGACAAACTTATGGGGTTTGCTGTTTAATGCATGCAGCCCTTTAGCACTGACCTTGACTCTTCAGGAAGCTGTTCCCCTATTCAAAATATATGAAAGGAGTCCTACCAGTTTATCATGTAAGATTAAAGATAACAGTTTTTAGTGACTGGACAAGAGCTGCAGCTAAATCATAATGAAGATATACATAGCATTAAGGTAAAAAATGATGTATGCAGTGTTATCTTCATTTTAGATGTCAAAAGGGTTTTGTGGCTCCCGGTGTTTTCTTTTGTGTGGGAAATGGGTCCAAATGGCTCTTTGAGTGTTTAAGGTTGCCGACCCCTGGTCTAGCACTAGTGTAGATAGAAAAGTACTTGCAAAATATGATCCCTATTAACAACCTCTTTGGACCAGCTGAAGTTTCTGGATTGTTTTCCTAGGCTATCCCATATATAATGCATTACAGTAATCAAGATAACAGATTATCTGAACATGGATACTGTAGTTAAACTATTTCTGTTCAGACAGGGATCCAGTTAGTATATCATTCTAAGTGATAAAAGGTGCTCGGTGCCACCAGGTCCACTGAGCCTGTGCTCAGAGTGCTGGGGGTAGGGGGGTTGTTTCTAGTGCATTCTCCTCCAGAAAAAGTTGAATATGACTTAGCTGGACAAACAAATCACACCTTACCTAATAGCAGCTCTGTCTTGTCTAGATTGAGCTTCAGTTTATTGAGACTCAATAAACAATATAAATGTATTATAGGATGCATGCCTTGTTTTCAAAATAAATGTAGCATTTTTGGCCACTATCACCGCTGCTGAAATTTGGCAGCAAAAAGCCATTGTTTTACTGCTTTTTCTACAGCAGTGAATTTGGAGGTGGCAGCATGGGGACAGACTTAATGTCCATAGGATGTCCTATAGAATAGGAAGATGGTTTTTCCACATTTTTTCATTTGCAGCATCTTGTCACCTTTGCCTGCACAATGAAGACAGTTACAAGCTGAAAGACTGCGGGAGAACTAAGTAGAGGACCACAGCTTTGATAAACAGAGCAACATAACTACCAGTTGGTCCTCTTCTAACCACATAGCCATCCATAGCAGAAAAGCATCACAACACTTCATGTGACAGAAGGCAGGTAAAAGGAATACCGAGAGAGGATCCCAACAATGTTGGAAACTGATGAAGCATGGAACAAGGACCGAATATTGCCAAGATGACTCTCAAAACTTTCTGTTTCTATAATCCTGTGAACTTTATATATCCCCAGAACTTCTATTGTAGATCCACTGCAAGAAAATTTAAAGAGATCAAATTAGTTTTCATGGAAGATAAATTTATAGTTTCGTCTAAAGTTACTTGGATCACTGCACAAAAAAATCTTCTGCTATTTATGTAATTTTCACTGGCACATCACATTTTGTGCATTTTTTCTTATTTTAGAGTACTGATTTGCAATGAGCACCACATGCAAAAAGGGGTGCTATACAGTGAAGTTTAAAGAGAGATTAGAAATGCATTAAACAATAGCGTGTGCACTTTTAAATTAGCATGCTTTCTAGTAATGTTCATACTTTGGCATGACTAAAGCTGTAAGCAGTGCCAAAATGGGGGAAAATGTTGTGCAGACCACAGATGTCATAGTAATCTGACTGTAAACATATACATGACCTATTAAACCTGGATAGTACAAATCTAGAAACTATGACTATGTACCTGAGGTTTTCTTTTATCTGCGTTTTAACCTTGGAGGATTCTTCAAGGTCAAGCACATCTATCTTGCATCTCAAAGCCCGATATTTTGAAATTGATGGTGTGTTAGGGATTAACATGTTGATTTCATGCATATTTAGCATGTCTCTGATGAGCTATAAAATACAGAAATTGGAACTGTGATATTTCTGTCACAAAACTTATGACTATTAAAATACCAATATATAATCTTTTAGTCGCAATAGAGACTGAAAGATGGGGAGGGGATGTAGCTCAGTGGTAGCTCTGCTTTGCATACAGAAAGTCCCAAATTCAATCCCTAGCATTTCCAAAAAGAGGTAGGAAAGATGTTTTGTCTGACAGTGCTTCCAGGTGGCAGTCCTAGCGCTAATAATCAGAATGCAGTGACCAGGCTCAGGCAAAACCAAGGGCTGAGTGTGAGCCGTCCCTGAACTGTGGGTTTATTTCGTTTTATTTGACATTTTTCCAGCAAGGAAGCCAAGGTAGCATACATAATCCTCCTTTCTGTTTTATCCTTGCAACAATCCTATAAAGTAGATTAGGCTGAGTCAATGACTGGTCCAAACTCAGCCAGTGAGCCTCATTCCCAACTAGGGACTAGAACTTGGATCTCCCAATTCCCGGTCCATCACTCTAACTTCTAGGCTATACTGACTTCCAACGACTAGCAGTGATTGAAACCCAGGTGTGGGTCTTTCCAGTCAATGTGAACAGAACACTAGATTAGATGGGCCCCCGAGCCTGACTTTGGCTCTTCCTAAATTCTTATTTCCTAGGGATGGAAAAACACAAGGTAACATCTCAACATCAGGCTTCATGTAATATATAGTCAATTGCAATGTCTGACAAATGAAACTTCCAACCCCATCCCCCCAATATATTAAATTCTTATTACATCTGGGTTTTTTTTTTTATACTTGCGATTTTGATCGCAGGTTACAGCAATAGCTCATGAAAGACTAACTTGCTACTTAATTGCAGTCATGATTTTGGTTAGAAAGAGGAGGCAGTGAAAACAAGAATCAAACCTGACACTGTTACCTGACATAAATCTTGTTTACTAGATAGCAGCTTCTTGTTGACATCATATTCCAGTCCACTTTTGTGGGGTATAATTTTATAGAACTCCAATATCATTGTGGATAGCTTTTCTGGTGATTCATGGTCATCCAGTGCTTTCCTTATCCAAAGCAGAATGCCTTCAGCTCTGCTTACCTTTAAAAAAAAGTGATATAAAATGTCTTAAGAAAAACATGAGGAAATGGAAAAACCAGATTATGCCACCTCTGCAACCCATCTTCTTAACTTAAAATGGAAGAGGACTCTATTCTCACAATCTTTCACTGGACTGGCAATGTGTGAGCCAAATCTAATTGGGTCTTGTGTGAGAAATCCTGCCTGTAGATGTCTGTTTCTATCAATGGAAAGGCACAATCATCCTGAGGGGGAGACAACGTAGTGCAATTTTCTGGCATTTTCCCACAGAATATGGTAATATGTATATGCCATATGCCACACTGATAGAAATGTTTCTCTGATAGCCCTGCTACTTTTTGGCAAGTGTGATTCCTTGTGATGCGAGTCCATGTGACCGCAGTGCATGAAAATAGGTCAAGTTTATGGGTAGGGCCAATCACACAGCATTTTTACATGTAAAATCTCTCAGCTGGGCAACCACATGGTTAGAAAAACTTAGGGAAATGGCCATATTTAAGCTGCAGTAGTCATACACTTCCTATGGCCCTTCCTATGGCCATAGGTAATGCAGTGCTCTCCAAATGCGTCTGAATGTATCTCCCATAAAAAAATTCTTGATTATAGGTTATGGCAACAAAGATGCCAGGAGTTGTAGTCCAAAAAATAATTGCCTACCTCTACCATTGAAAATTGGGATTGCACCATAGGATTTATTTCTGTCTTTAGCACATGCAATAAAAAGTGGATAATAGATGGTTAAAGGTGTGATCCTGTGCATTTTAGACAGAAAAAAAACCTTCCCAGTATGCCCCAGCCAACACGGACAACGGGATTATGCAGGAAATTGTTGGCATTTTTCTGTCTGAACATGCACAGAATTGCACCCTACAAGAATAAAATCTGGTAACACAGTTATGAATGAAGACATACAAGAATAGCTATACAGATCTGCATACTGAATCTATAAACTGTTTGGGAGACAAGAAATGACTTTGGCACAGAAAAGATAGCAATGTAGGCATTACGCAAGCCTCCTTAGGGAGGGCATTCCATAAGTGGAATGCCAAAACTAAGAAGGCCTTCTCACTTCTAACTTCCTTTGGTGCAGGGTTACCAAGAGGACTTCCAAAGATGACCTATGACTCCAAGCAAGTCCATAGGAGAAAAGATTTCCCTGTAGATACACAGGCTGAAAGCTGTTCAGGACTTTAAATGTCAACAGCAACACTCTGATTGGGCTCAAAAATGGCCTGGAGGCCAGCACACCTGATGAAGCTCTGGTATCTCATGATCATATTGATCATTCCCAGTCTGTAGCTCTCATGCAACAATGTATGCATGTCAAGGAGGCCATAGCTGGAATGGAAGAGAAAGAAGCAAGAGGTTTTCCCTTCAGTGCCAGTGGTGGGCAGAAAGATTTCTAGGTATGTTGGACTTTGGGATCCCTAACATTGGCCATGCTGGTAGAGGATTCTGGGAACTGACATCTAGAACATTTGAAGCTCTACATCCTGCCCAGCCCTGCTTTATACAGTGAAAATACTGACAAGTTCCATGACAGATTAAATCACAGTTATGTTGTATGTCGCAATCTAGCAATTCATTTGCCTAGACAGTATTCATGGGAATAAATTGTGGATATTTTCAAGCAGAACTGCCATACATCATTGAGGCTGATGCTGGTTACTGCTTTATCCAACACGTCATCCAGGAGTCCAAGTGCTTCAGTCCAGATCAGCTCCACAAAATTAATCGCTGCATCATCAAGTCTGCTGGAATCGATGGCTTCTTTTATAAGGATCTGCAAATACATCACTGCAATCAGTCCATGAAAAAAATGTAGTCAATGGTGCACTACAGTTTGAAGTAAACAGAGGTGGTATCAGTTTTAATCATTACAAAATCTCTTCAGGATTGTATCCATACTAAATTTGTAACACTAACAAATATGAAGCAAAGCAATTAATCTGCCCCCTCTTAAGTTTAAAAATTAGCTCAACTAGAAGGCAAATGCCTCAAAAACTGCTCAATGGCATCATCTTCCCTGCTGGTCTTTCCCTTTTCTTCTGTCAGGACTCAAGAGGAAGGGCATGATTGGCTAGGGCAGGGCAAGGAAGTTGTGGCCCCTCATTGTTAGGCAGCCTGCTTGGGGTTGAGGGAAATTGCAGTCCAACTTCTGCAGGGCCACACACTCCACTCCCGGACTAGAGTCTTTACTGTTCAGAGCTGTTTTTGGGTTTTTTTGCGGGGGGAGCAGTCTCAGCTGAAAATGGTAGCCTTTTTCTTCACTTTAGATAAGAGACCCCTCTATGCCACAGCAGCTTGATTTTAGGGAGGTTTCACACATGGAGATCCACAAACTAAGACAAGAACTGAAGAAAGAACTACAATTATGCTAACCTCTTGCGCTTTTACTGAAGCAAGATGTTCTGCTCTATCTGGCAAGTCTTTTCTTAACTGAAAATGCTCCTTCTTCAGATGTTCAATACAAAGTGCATAGATCTTTCTGGCCTGGTCAGAAGTCTTGGCGGGTATAAATCGTCTTTCATCCTAAGAAAAAAAGGAGTATCAAGATGCAAAGACGAAGAGAGGGACATTTCACAGGCAGTATTCAGCTCAAAATGCAATGTTAAAGTCTAGTTTTATTTTGTGCTATGGTACAACTCACTCAGGCGGCTTTTCCAGCCTGGTGCCCTCCGTACGTGTTGAACTGTAACTCCCGCAATCCAAGCCTTGGAATGATGAATACTGTAGCCCAACACATCTGGAGGGCATCATGCTAGGGAAGGCTGGTGCTTTGAAAGCTGAAGCTTTGAAAGGCACACAAGGATGCTACAAGCACGGAACTGTCACCATTCCCATGTAGGGAACAACAGGAATTATGGTTCTATGTCAGCAACGGAGACCTACACCAACATGTAGCACACTAATGGTCTATAAGAGAGAGGTTGGCGATGTTTGGCCCAATAAATGGTCTGACCTCAGCTCTTCCATTTCCCACCGCTGGCTATGGCAGATAGGGTTAATGGGAGTCGTAGCCCAAACACCTAGAAGACCACCAGTACCCCACCCTATTTAAAGGCAAAAGGTGGGTCAGGTAGATGTGAACAGATTACCCTAAGTTGCACAAATAGGACCCAGTGGCATCCTTAAGGAATTGAAGCCTATTTTCCTTTCCAAAGAAGGAATTCATGAAACACCTGGACTCTTTCTAATTTACCTGCATATTTCTTAAATCTTGGTGCTAGAACTGGATCCAATATTCCAGGTGAGGTCTGACTAGTGAGGAGTATAGAGGAACTACTACTTCTCGTGATTTGGAAGTAATACTTCTGTTGATGCATCCCAAGATAGCATTTGCCCTTTTGGCAGCTGCATCACATTGTTGGCTCACATTTACCCTATTGTCCACAATTACTCCAAGATCTTTTTCTATTTCAGTTCTACTGAGCCACATATTCCCCCTCTTGTATCTATGCATTTGGTTTCTTTTTCCTAGGTGGAGGACTTGGCACTTGTCCTTATTGAATCTCATTCTGTTGCTTTCAGCCCAGTGTTCAAGTTTATCAAGATCACCCTGGAACTGCATTCTGTCTTCTAGGGGGTTTGCTATTTCATCCAGTTTTGTATCATCTGCAAATTATCTTTCCTTGTACTTCCTCATCTAAATCATTAATAATTATGCTGAAGAGCATTGGGCCCAGGACTGAACCCTGTGAACCCCACTAGTTACCTCCATCCAATTTGAGAAGGTGCCATTGATGAGCACTCTTTTGGATCCGATTTAGCAGCCAATTTTGGATCCACCTAATAGTTTTTTTCATCTAGTCCAGTTTTTGCTAATTTGCTTATCAGAATGTCATGTGGTACTATGGTGAAAGCTTTGCTAAAGTCTAGGTAGATTATGTTCACAGTACTCCCTTTGTCCATTTGGGAGGCTACCCAGTCACAAAATGAGATTAAATTAGTCTGACA
>NW_025335941.1:49127047-49131667 GCF_004798865.1 Varanus komodoensis
AAATACTTTGGCCACCTAATGAGAAGGAAGGACTCCCTGGAGAAGAGCCTAATGCTCGGAACAATAGATGGCAAAAGAAGAAGGGGACGGCAGAGGATGAGGTGGCTAGATGGAGTCACTGAAGCACCTGGTGTGAGCTTAAGTGGACTCCAGGGGATGGTGGAGGACAGGAAGGCCTGGAGGAATGTTGTCCATGTGGTCGCGATGGGTCAGACACGACTTCGCGACTAACAACAACAAGTTGGCAACATTTTAAATTCATCCCTTAATAAAAATAATCTGGAAAGATTCTGAATTTAAGATTGTGACCTTTTTGCAGGATGAAAGAAGCCATTTTTGCAAACTGTGTGTTTTTCCTGAGACTGACAAAATTACACATTCGGGAAAAGAATAGATTGAAGAACAGCATTAAAGAAAATGGTGGAAAGATTCAATTTGTGTTGAATCAAGAGGTAAGTTCCAAGTTCATTTCAGTGTCATAAACAGGAGAAGGTGTCTGTATACTTAAGAAGGTAAGCAATGGCCTAGGGTTGACAAAGCAACAAATCCATGAAGAAGGTGCCATGTAGGGAAGATTGAAACTACATGGGATAAATGGAGAATTGGATCCTTCTGCAAATGGTAAGTACACTTTCTATGGTCTTGATGCAGCATCCTAGTGTGCTCACATGCCACCAAAAGCAACCGTATGTACAACTAGGATTTAGTGTTTCTAAAAGCAAGCTGAAATTAACAAGGCAGGTCAGTGGACATGTTTCAGCCTGAATGTGTCCTCACAGGATATTAGACATTTTTGGAATGGTTTCAGAACTACCAAATCCCTCCTCCTGTCACAACACAGTGGGGACACAATGACACAGTTGGATGCTCTTTAATCCCATGCCTTTCATATGTCACAAAACCCTTGGTCTGTTATTACAGAAATGATCCTGTGGAAGTTCAAGCTCACACATTGTCCCTCTCCCTGTGCACCATATGCCTGCACTTCTGTTGTCAGACTGCGGTTTGCATTTACCTGAAAACCAGAATTTGATGATTCCTTAAAGCTCATTTTCATGGTCAGAACAGTGTGTTGTAGTGGTGAAGAGCATGGGACTGGGACTCAGACGATCTGGGTTCGAGTCCCCACTCAGCCATGGAGCCAACTGGGTGACTTTGGGCCCGTCACAGACTCTCAGCCCAACCTACCTCACAGGGTTGTTGTTGTGGGGATAAGATGGAGGAGGAGATGTAAGCTGCCTTGAGCCCTTTGTAGGAAAAAGGCAGGATATAAATTGAATAATAATAATAATAATAATAATAATAATAATAATAATAAAGAGCCCTGCTGCATCAGACCAAGGATCCATTTAGTTCAGCATTCTGTTCACATAATGGCCAACCAGCTGCCCATAGGAAACTCATGAGCAGGATGTGAATGCAACAGCACTGTCCCATTCGTGTTTCCCAGCATACTGCCTTTAATACGGGAGGTAGCATACTGGCAGCATCACAAATAATAGCCATTGATTGCATTCTCTCCACTAATTTATCCCAACCCAGATGAAAGTTCTTCGAGAGTTACATAATTCTCAAAGAAAGTTGCAGTAGAACATGCATTATTTGAGGGGTGTTTAATTCTCAACACCTGCAGCTCAGGTTTGGATGGTACAAGAAGTGGCTTGAATAGGCAATCTGGTGCTTAGAGGCACCGCACTTCATTGTGGCTAAATAAACTATGGTGACTTGCAATGATCATGTGAACCACATCAATATGTATGTTAGTTGTTTGTATGAACCACTTCAATATGTTGGTCAGCAATTCCACATTTCTTAAATCACATCTTAATTTAATTTTAGTGTACTCATGTTGTCACGGATTTTGCTGATGCCCTCAGTTCCACTCACCTGAAAAGTATCCGGAAATTTCAGCTGCCTGTTGTAGATGTTGATTTCATACAGGACTCCGTTGATGTAGGGGAACTCTTACAGGCAGATGATTATGAACCCCACAAAGCATTGGCATGGGCAGCTGGTAAGAGAAATTACTGATTTTGAGCCCTTTAGTTTTATAAGTGAATCAAAAACATTTATGAGCTATGTGTCAGCCTGAAACCTCTCCCGAAGTTGTGGCTCTCTCTGAAGTCAAAACTTCACTGGCATCTAATCAGTCATAGTCTACCTGGGATTTTAGGACATATTTTGACATTGTTTCTGTGTTCACCTGTTCCTGGGTATTGGCTCCCTCCCATCCCTTAGTCCCTTTTTGACTGCCATCACTCCTAGACTGGGAATCACTTCTCTCCTACACTTGAGTATCAGTGTTCTTTCTCTCTTGTTCTTTCTTACTCATTTTTTTCTCCCATTCCTCTCCTCCTCCAATGAACCCATTTTACTCTTTTAGGTATTATTCCTGTTCTTGCAAGCTGCTCTTGGTAGTCATTCTTCCAGGTTACAGATCAGAATAGCATCCATTTAGTGCTGCAGCACCTGATGTTCTTAGACCAGCTGCATTGTTCTCTTTATGCACATTTTAAAAGTTTACCAAGGAGATCCTCAAATTCTCCTTGCAGAGCCTACATTTGCAGTCTTGAATATCTTCCATTAATTTTTGAGATGTATTGATTACATTTCATGTATATTCTATCTCAAAGGAGCTGGTAGGCAACAAGGAAATAACTCTTGTCATAACCATAGGTGTGCCAGTGGATTTGGTTCATGGAGATGACAACCAAAAGGAAAAGGATACTACTAAAGAAGATAACAAGAATCAATCCATTGACAGCAGCAACATAGACAGTCTAAGGTAACTAAGGCACTCTAACGTATTATTTTGTTTAAAAAGAATCAAAAGGAATGGAAAAGAATGAAAAGGCTCAGTGGTAGTGTACATGCCTTGCAAATTGGATATCCCAAGTCCATCTCCTGGCATCTTTGGCTGAATTAATCAGTAGAAGATAATAGGAAAGATGGATTTTTAGTGCAGCTTCAGTATACAAGGAGGTTTAACCTTTCCATCCCTAGGTGTAATATCATTTAAAATTGATGTATTCCCTGACATAGTTATGAGCTTTAGAAAAAGGCTCTAAAGCTTGTCAGGATTGTAGTTGAGGAGTTGTATTTCCCCACCCCATGAGCTGTGCTCCCAATAAAACTGAATTTCTCCCACCCCCTGTCCATACTTACTATTCAGTTTTTTAAAAAAGATTCACCCTGATATGGCTTCTGATGACCCATCTCTTTCATATATGTAGTTTGATCCAAATATCAAGTCCCCTAAATAGTAACAGAAGTAATTGTGATTCACAAGCTAAGGTTGTGATCTGAAGCCTTAACAAGTTCAGTTGGGTTTTCATTTCCAAGAGAAAAGTGTTTAGGAAGGAACTATGTATTCTGTTAGCTGTAGTAAGACTACAATCCCCTAACATTAGCATATTTTATTTAGAAACCAGAATAATTTCAGAGAACTTACTATAATATGAAATGCGTGAGTTCACATAAACTTGCAGCACAGCAGGTTGACTTGTGCTTGTAAGCCAGCCTTCCCCAACCTGGTGCTCTCCACCTGCATCTCCCATTATGCCTGGCTGGGAAAGAGTGTAATTATAGTCCAACGTATCCTGAAAGCACCATATTGGTAAAGGCTCTACTAAAGCGAAGTATGTTTCACCATCATGTCATATTTACCTCTTCTGTTATTAAAAGTGGCAGGATAAAACAGATTTGTATCTCCGACCAGGTATAATGGCCCAAGGAGTGTTGTGCAACTCTTGCGGTTTAGAGAGTATAATTTCAGAATCAAAATTCTGTTAACAAGTCATTGTTTTTATTGTTATAGTGTTTTTTGTCTCACTCTAATTCACTTAGAGGGCCCTCAGACCAATATAGCAGAATATAAGATAGTTTTAATATAATTAATGAATGAATGACCATTCATTTGGTCCGATTTTTGACTCTTTGAGAGATGAATGGGTCCCTTAAAAAGAAAAGAAACCTATCTACCTAGCCTAAATTGGTAACTGGTTTAGATTGTAATTTTGTACCCAGTTCTGTGTGCTGTGGTCCTGATGAAACCAGTGAGATCTAAATGCTCATAAACAGGTGCAAGACAGCTGCCTTCGTTTATAAGAATTTCTGAGCAAATTTGAAATTTCCAGTAGCTTCTAGCTTCTGTACAAACTCATGGAAATTTTACCACTGGCTTTGGAAAGGGTTCAAGTGCTTTATTGATTCTATTAGATTGCTGATGTTCATGCAGGAAGCTGAACTGTGTTCAGTAATGATAAATAATCTGATCTTTTTGGGGGTGGTTTCAGATGGCTTTCGCATGACAGTGAAAACATTCCTGATTTTCCAGAAGACTTTGAGGTTGCAAAGTATGCTATCCTAGAAAAGGTAATAACTTTTCATGTGAGATACCAGGACAATAAAGAGTATGAGGCAGGTGTATACACATGTGCATCTCTTTAAATGCATCATTATAAGGCTTTCTGGTTGCGCTTGCCATTAAATCATTATATCAATAGAAAGCTGCCTATATGATGACCTGTGCAGGGAGAAGGACAGGGGGAGTGTGTCCCTGTTGGTTCTCCTGGACCTCTCAGCGGCTTTCGATACCATCGACCATGGTATCCTTCTGGA
>NW_025335941.1:49131767-49216769 GCF_004798865.1 Varanus komodoensis
GAGTCCTTCCTTCTCATTAGGTGGCCAAAGTATTTGAGTTTCATCTGCAGTATCTTGCCTTCTAAAGAGCAGTCAGGGTTGATCTCCTCTAGGACTGACTGGTTTCATCAACTACCACACATTTAAAACACAATTATTGTATTGTTGATCAGGTATTTCCTTATTCTCTATTTTGGGTGTAAGTTGGAAACCACAAAATAGAGAATGAGGAAATACCAGGTAGAACATCTATATCATAGAAATTCTATTGGAATAACACCCATACTGATATTAACTTAAGCCTTGACTTGACCACTCAATAGAAGTGTATCTGAGTGTGGATTGTCACTGAACTGTGGATTGTTTTGAAACATGGGTTGCTGTGATGTCTGAATTCAGCCATACTAATGAACCATGATTTGTTAACCATGAACAACCTACAGTTCACAACCCAAAACCAAACCATAGGTTCCCTTTATGGGTTGTTTGTGGTTAACAGACCATGATTTATCAGTATAGCTGGGTTTGGACAACTTAGCCCACATTTTAGCAATGAGCCATGGCCCAATGACAACCTGCATTCAACCCCTGAGTGTGGTTTACCATGTTGTCTGAATCCAGCCAGCATCAGCTCCCAATTTTTGAGGGACCTTGAGCAGGGCACCCTCAAGGGAGCCTGCTCTCTACCTCGTCACCAATTGCTGTTGCTCCTCATCCTCTTGAGTAAGGTACTGGCCTTATCTAGGAAGCTGCCTTATATGAAGCCAGATTATTATTACATTGCATATATATCGCACCTTGTTCCTCCTTACAAGGAACCCATGGCAGTTTACATAGCCCTCTTCTACTTCAATTTATCCTAGCCACATCAGAACTGTGAGGTGGGTTAGGCTGAGACTGAGTGATTGGCCCAAGATCATCCAGTGGGCTTCACAGCTGAAGCCAGATCTCCCAGGTCCCCACTCCAACAGTCCAACCAACAAACTACACTGGCTCTCAGTATGGTCTATCAAACTCAACACTGACCGGCAACAGGCCTCTAGATTTTCAGGCAGGAGATTCCTGCCATTGAACCAGAAACCGCTTTCATGCAAAGCAGGTGCTTTACCATGGAACTACAACCTCTCCCAGAACTTCAGTCCCAACGTCCTGCCCCAATGGCACCAGTATTGAACACTGCCTTCCCAACTGTATAAAAAGCAGATTATGGGAACTTGTGGCCCACAGACCAGTTGCAAACTACAAGGCTAATTCCCCAGGCACTTTCCTTGGCCCTGCCCACTCCAACTCCAAGGGCTGGTGATGTAGGAAATGAAAAGGGAGCTTGCTTTGTCCTCAGGTCCATCCACTGCAGCAGTGCAGCCCACAGCTCTCCTAGATTAGACCATTGCCTTCATGCTGGAAATGGTGTCCCAACCATGTATACATCTATCACTAGAATCCTTTCCTGCTTTGAATCAGGTATATTCTTCACAAACAGATTGTTTTTAAGTAATTAAGGGCACACTCCTAGGATGTTGAGGTAGACAATTGAACCCTAAACTGTGAAGTCACCAACAAGAACTATTTATGCATCAGGTCAGTACAAGCTCATTGCTTATATTATTTATTTATTTAAGGTTTTTATAAACCATCCATCTACTGGCTTCTCTCAATATGTGTGTGCGTAGTGGCTGACCACACAGATGAAAATGTAAATTTATCCTGAACTACTTGATTGTATGCATTTTTAATCTGAAGAAAGCACTACTAAGTTTGGCAGCATATTACCAATTATGCATGCTTTAGACCACAGTTCTAAGCGGTACAAATGGCAGTCTATATTTTCTATCACATTTTATTTGAGGACACATGTAGCAGCCTCCATTTTAACTGCAGTATGATCCTGCTTTAAGGAATAAGATCTGTCCTTACAACTAAGAAGTGTGCACTGATGGAGACTTTAGACACACACACACCCTTTAATTTTGTATGGAAAACACATTGGAACATTTTAACAAAACAAGCAGAACAAAAAAAAATGCAGAACATGTAATAAAATAAGGTGATGCCAAAGACTGAACTTTGGACCTTACAGGTACAAACTCTGTGCTCTATGACCAAGCAAGTGCCCCTTCCTATAGGCATCGTGCGAGTGCCAGACCTCATAAGGCACTCACGCCCAGCAACCTCCAACAGTTCTGACTGCAGAGTACTGAAGTTGGTTGCTAGTCCACAGTTCCTTACTTGCTTCCGGCCAAAGGCACTGCGCAGGCACAGTACCCATATGTGTGATGCACAGAGGCCATGACGAAGAAGTGCCCCTTCCTATAGGCATCGTGTGAGTGCCAGACCTCATAAGGCACTCACTCCCAACAACCTCAAACAGTTCTGACCGCAGAGTACTGAAGTTGGTTGCTAGTCCACAGTTCCTTATTTGCTTGAAGGTTTGAAAATAATTCAATCAGTCACATTGACAAACCTTTTCATCCCAGTTCCTTACTCTTTGCTATATACATTTTCTATCACTGGCATTGTGCATCTGTGTGTGGGGGGGGGGGGCATGCTTGATTGGGTCCTGCACCTAACAAAGCCTTGAGCTCCATATGATACTATAACAGCTCATAAAGGTCACTCTCCTGCACATTTGGGTGTCTGGGATGGAACAAATTGAGCATTGCCCCAAAATGACAGTTTTGATTTTAGATTATTGAAAATCTCACAGGAGGCAGTCCCTCTGCCATGGGAGCATATAACAAGAGTAGAGAGTTTTTTTATTTTGAAATGCAAAGGTACTTTAAACTTAAGTATTTTTTAAATTAAGTTTACTGACTGAACTCTTGTTCTGATTGTTTATGGTAATAAACTTGAAACTAGTAACCAACTTCAATATTGCCCTTTAGTTTCTACCAGCATCAAAATTTTTGAAATATATCTTACAGGTGAAACGTACTAATTGGATCATGAAAGAAGGGGAATTCCTTTTCCTCCAATTTTTTTAAAAAAATTAAGTTTCCCATAAAGTCACAAGCTTCAGTAGAGAAGATTGGTTTACGGATATCAATTCTGCTACTGCCTATTCCAAATAGCAATTAACTAGAAGAAAAGGGCAAGCATCCGAGGGCCAAACAAGGCCCATTTCTCCGTGGTAAGCAGAAAATCTGCCGGGAAGCGTTTCTCGGTTACAGGAAAAGTGAAAGCTTTGCCTGCAGTTTGCTGTCTCACGCAGTTGTTCAAGGCGCAAAAGCCCCGCCGTTAGAGCGGAAAAAAGTTGGCGATCCTAATGTACAGCGAGGCGATCTTATTTAAACTTGTTCGCACTCATGTCTAAATGAGATCTAAACATCTCATAAATAAAAGGAGTTGCTTACCTAGCGGCGATGCTTTTTCAGCTTCCTTGTAAGCATTTCCTGGTTCTTGAGTTACAAGAAGTGAAAGTTGCGCTGGATTCCAGAAGGGGCCGCCCTATTCTCGTGTCTGCACTAAAGCAAAGCCGCCCCAATCAAGATCGGGTATCACTTCCTGCTGTGATCCAAAGTTCATTGTCAGATGCACTCGCCTTAGTAATATGTCTGAACGTTTGGCAAGTCATTAAAAAGACAGATTGAACACCTTGTTTCACCTTAAAATAGCAGCTGTGTCTATATTTTTAATGGGGAATTTCGCCCTATTATTTAAATAAAATAGTTCACTACTTCCAGGTGCATCTAACAAAACTTGCCTACAAAACCTCATGCCAACAATTTGAAGCATTAGGCAGTACAGAATCCTTTGTTGTTCTGGCAGGCAGTTATTCTCATTTCAGAAGGCCATGAGGAGCTCTGAGGACCAAGCCACGTTGCTAGCAGACCTTTTTTTCATTGATTACATTTCTGTACCACAGTTACAACGTTCTGCAGGTGTGTTTTATTTATTTAATACCGAAGGGCGGGGGTCAATCTTAAACCGCTGCCTAAAGACCCTCTGTAGTTGGCCAACAGAAATTAAGACTAACCATCCACTCTACAGAGCAAAAGTTAAACAAAACGCCATGATGATGTTTAAAATATGTTTATTACCACATTAAACATATGTAACAATTTTCCTTCTCAACGTTATCATTCTAAGTAGCAGCTACAGCTACTTCAACACCTGCTCCCTATTCGCTTTGCCTCAGAGACAAGAGACTTAGCCCCGCCCTTTAACTGACTCCACTGTAAGCGGAACGACGCCTATGTAACGTCCTTTTCTTTCCGCAGAGCTTCTCGGGAATTGTAGTGTGTAGGGAAACTCTTCCCCTATCGTAGAGCGAAGATCCGTAGGCCAACGAACTACATCTCCCAGAAGGCATCGCGACCAGAATAGGTCAGCCTGTGGCGCTGGGAGCTCGGAGTACGGCGGCAGGTTTGTAAAGAGCCTGGCGACTGTCTTCCTGTAGAGGGGGTTGAAAGTTATTTAGGTGAGTGAGGGGAACCAGGGTTGTTGTCTACATGGGGATGTTGTATAGAGGGTGTTGATGGGACGTACTTAGTAGCTGTTATATTCATCCAAGGAATATGAAGATTTTCTTTCGATGGGGTTGGAAATTGTCAGAGTGGGTGCAGTTGCCTCCTTATTCGGACTTCACCTTTAGCTCTGACCTAGAAAAGCTGCAGGGTGCAAAAGCTAAAATTTTAGCTTTTAAAGGTGTACTCTGAATGGTTGAACTTAAAAAAAAAACTCCTGTAGTTCCCAGCTGGGGAATACGTACTGAGACTTGTAAGACTTTTTTCTATCTAAACGTGTAGGATTGCACCTTTAATGTGTATTTTAATGTATATTTCTTCGTCTTGAGTTTTTCTACTGTCTTTCCCCCCTATAGAATTTCTTTGTGTATACATGTTTTAGGCACTGCTGTCTTTTTTAAAAGGATAAAGAGTGAGAGAGGACAATGAAAGAATTTTTAAAAATTAATTACATTTCTGTACTACCCAGTAACAAAATTTTTGGTCACTTTAGAAAAATCAGAAGCCTGAACATCATGTGAAATGTTTAAGAGTTTAAAACTGAGCAAAACCTTTGAAAAAGCCAACTGCATTGTAAAGATAAAAATGCAATAACAAGCATTTTTAAAAATCAAAACAATACTGAGGGAGAAATCCCATGGTTTATAAGATACTTTGGATCCCCAGGTATTGCTCAGACCCTGGAAAAGGGAAACTGCAATCTGTTCCCTCTCACAAACTGTCACAGCCTATACAGGGTTTGGATAGGATATGGCTATCCTGTCTGCAGGCTGCCCCTTCTGCAATTACAAAACACCTTCATTTGATGGGCAGAAAAGCTTATCTCATGCAAATGTGTGGCAAGAAGGCAAAGAGAAGATCTCCTCTGCTGCTCCCCTCACCCTGCATAGGATAAGCCTCTGAGTTTAGGGCCTTACAATAATTGCAATAGGATTGTGCTCTGGGGGATTAAAAAGCCTGGGAAAATTTTTAAGAATCTGCCTGGCATTGAAAAGATCACAGCTAGGTGCCAGGAAAGCTGCTGTGGGAGATCATTCCACAATCAGGTTGTCACCACTTAAAAATTCCTCTCCTTGGTAACTTCTTGTCACTTTGTGGGGATAGCCTCTTGAAGCTGGCCAATAAGTCTGCTTAATTCTACTTAAATTGGTTTTAGACCTAGTTAATTTCTGGCCTGACCGAAAAACATGGCATCAGGGAATGGGATGCATCCATAGCCTACTTTTTATCTCATATAACATGACTAAAGGATCAGGTTATATATGTATCAGTCCTAAGCAGACTCTGTTTACATAGAATGCTAGAATGGGTTTATTCATTAGATGACATTTTTAAAATTATACAGGGTATGAAAGTCAGATACCAAATCTCTGGAGCTGTGCCAAGGATATAGATTCTTCAGTACCAGACTACAATAACTTCCAGATGGCTACCTCAGCAGACTTGAATTGGGAAGAAAACTTGATGGCCCACTGGATGGCTAACTCTTCCCGTGCCGGAGTCATACTAAATCCTGCTTTCCCTACTTTAAAAGCAGCTAGAGCTATTGGTATTGAAAATACCTTATCTAGCTCATTACACAGCTCAAGCAGCACTTCCCTAAGTGAAGACTCTCTACCTAGTGGTCAGGCTAGTGGTCAAGCCTTGGACCTTAGCAGCCCTTGTGCGGAAAAATCGGACACATCTAAAGGGCTTTTTCTGCCTTCATTGGCTAAGAAAGAGCAAGTTCTCCTGGGTAAGGATGCTGCAGCCCAGCGGAAAGCCCAGCAAACTGATGTGGAGTGTGATAAATGCCACAATCTGGATGAAGATTGTAATACTGAACTACTTCTGCAGAAGCTTGAGCAGGTAAAACACAAACCCTTGCCTTCATTTACTGTACTTTTTATTCTGTCTAGGGAAAAAAATGTCAAGGCAGGCTGATATAGTTTGTCACAGAATGGGCTGACCTTGGGACTCTTAACTGTATATGGTGACATATTGGGGGTTTCATAGCCATTCTTTTTTCACTTCCTGCATGGACTTCAGAAAACACAGTGCTTTATTTGTCAAGCATCTTGTAGGTCACAATATTCTATGTGGGAGTTGCAAGTTGTTCAAGCTTGTCAAAGAGTCCATCATTCCCTGTCACAAGGAACTTGGTTAGTTGAGTGTCTCTAAGTTTGGAAGTGAAATAGGACCACACTAAAATAAGGGATTACTTTGTACATACTTGGGAGACTCATTAGATGCTCAGAAGTATATATGCTTGTAAATTAATAATTAAAGAAAAAACAAAAGAAGTGCAGAAAGTTGATGTTTGAGTTGCAGGAAGAAACTGGAGTGGGAGAGAAGGGAGTTGGTCTGCTGCATTTCCTAACAGCTTAGAATAAATGTCCAGGAGGTCCAAATTTTTTAAAACTTGAGGAACTTTTCTTGCTTTCCAAGCACCATTCCAAACAAGGCTATCACTTCTGACTTATTTTGTGTTGGCAGAAGGAGGTGAAGTAGAGAATAAATACAGTTCACAGTATCCCCTGTTTGTGTGTCTGCCTTCTACCCTACCTTATAATATATTGCTGCCATGACCAACAAGGCTGTATTATTAAGCATGCTCACAACTTTAAATGTCTACAGGTTTAATCACCTCATTGAGAAGTTCCTCTTATTTACAGATCTTGATGCTGTGTATGTCATATAACAAAGTATTATTATGTATGGCAATAATTATTACCTATGGTCAATACAAATACATTGCATCAGATGTGATTATTTAGATGTGTGTATTTCACTCTTATTGTTAAAGTATTATGCCAAATTCAGAAGAAGAGTGCATGCTTCTGCGCTGACAATCAGTTGTTGGATTAAAAACTGCATGTGCAGTCTGGATCATTATGTATATCTGCAGTGCAGTGTATAACCAGATATATGAGACATTCACTAAAGATCCCATTCATAAGACATTATTTTATTGTGGGTGTGTATTTTTATCCATTTTATAATGCAGGTAGGAAAATTAATTTCTTCTGTTGCCTGAAATTATGCATCACTGTTCATGGATTGAGGCCAGTGGAGTAGTGAGGGCATAACATCTCTTCCAGCTGTTATGTCAGTATTTAGTAATGAAAGCATTGGCAAGCACAGCTTGCCCTGTTCAAAGGCTTCTTGTAGTCTGAAACTGGCAGCTACAGAATTAGTATTCATGTGTTCTCCTGCTATATTGGAACAGTATGAAGGCAGCAGCTAGGTGTACTCCTTGGTAAGGATACCTGCATGAGGTAATGTAATTTTAATTGGAAGAAGTTACAAAACTGGTAGGCTTTTCAGCTTTGGTTGTTGCTAAATTTGGGTATGAACTTCTGTATGACACCAGAATGGATTTTGGTTGCCGTCCTGCAAATATAAGTCCTAACTAGTCTCCATTTTTTAAAAAATCTGGCTATTTAGAATAGGCTTCTATGAAAATATAAGTGTTGAAATGTATGCTGATTGTTCTGCAGACTATTTTTTCTTACTGTATTATGCAGTATAGTTTCTGTAACATATTTTAAGAATATGCATGATTTCTTATGCTGAAAAAGCTCAAAGGTTTGCAACAATACAAGCAGGAGCAGCTGAGGAGACAACAAATGGGGCAAATTCAGAGGTTACTGGAAGAGCAACAGAAACTCCTTTCCATGGTCTCTGAGCAGCAAGTGCACACTGGTGAGTGGAGATGAAAAGTATGCACCTTTAAAAATATATTATGGTAAACTAGGCAGGGAATAATTTTACTGCAGGCTTTTATTGTACATTTATTTGTTAGATTTTTATCCTGCCTCATTAGCCATATGGCTAAAATTATACAATCAAATAATTAAAAGAAACAAAAGTTACAGAGATTGCTCAGATAATCATCAGAAATTCTTGCATTACATTTAGAAGTGGTGACACATGCTGTTTTCCAGTAGGAATTGTCTCTTGATGTCATTTGAATGCCCAACTTCTGATTCAACCAACACTTGGAGAAATAGCTCCTCCAAGAGCTGGCCCCTTGCCTTTGAATGTTACTCACCAGCTCAGTCAGCATGGATCTCAAAAGAGGTATATGACTCAGCCAACACATGAAGGAATTGTTCTTCCAAGCAATGACTCATTCTCTCATTCCATGTAGGGAGGGGCACAGAGAAAAAAATGGTGAAATTAGAGCATAAGAAAAGCCATGCTAAACCAGACCAAAGATCCATCTTGTCCTGCTCTCCATATGCACAGCTGCCCACAGGATCCCTCAAGCAGAATTAGTACAAGACCTCCTCCCGGGCAAGTTCCTCAGCAGCTGGTATATGCAGGCATGCCGCCCCTGCTAAAGGAGGTAGCACGTAGCCAGCAAGGTCTCAGACTCCTTTCCAGAATACATAAGCTTGGGAACAGGTATCTGCTCTTCATCCTCTTCTGTGTGGGGGGAAAAAAACAATTCAGCTTCTCAGCAATTTCCTTGTCCTCCCCTTAGTTTTCCTTTAATTCCATTATTGTCCAAAGGCCCAACCATAAACAGTTTATATCCAGAGATGACCATATCCCATTGGTTATCTCTGCTCCACCAGGTTTTTGCAATGCCCACGATATCTAGCTTTTCCTTTATCAGCAGGTACTCTAGGTCTCCCATTTGTCCCTAAGGCTCTAGAATGTGTCCCCTGCCAGGTGCATGCAACATTAATTCTGACACTGAGTCCTCTTCAGTTGGTTATCACGGCTTACCGTAATCTTGCTAAATGTGTGTGCAAGATGCTAGAAGGGACTTCAGGGTGGAGCCCCACCCCACTAACTTCATCCATGGTCATCTGCCCCTGATTTAAAAGAAGATGGCACTTATGCATAAACAGTGCTTACAGCTACTTCATATCGGAGCTGCTAAGACTTCAGTCTGCCATGTTGTTGGTTGCGAAGTCAGGTCCAACCGATTGTGACCACATGGACAACATTCCTCCAGGCCTTCCTGTCCTCCACCATCCCCCCGAAATCCACTTAAGCTCACACCAACTGCTTCAGTGACTCCATCTTGCCACCTCATCCTCTGCCGTCCCCTTCTTCTTTTGCCATCTATTGTTCCCAGCATTAGGCTCTTCTCCAGGGAGCCCTTCCTTCTCGTTAGGTGGCCAAAGTATTTGAGTTTCATCTCCAGGATCTGGCCTTCTAAAGAGCTGTCAGGGTTGACCTCCTCTAGCACTGACTGGTTTTATCGCCTTGCGGTCCAAGAGACTTGCAGGAGTCTCCTCCAGCACCACAATTCAAAGGCCTCAATCCTTTGGTGCTCAACCTTCCTTATGGTCCAGCTTTCACAGCCACAGTCTGTCTGCCATACACAGTCCGTATTTCACAGTCCGCCATACTTACACGCAACTTGTTCTGGCAATCAGAATGTTTTAATTTGCATTTTAAAGTAAACTAAAACTGCAAAGTAAGGTAAACAATGAAAATACTATAACCGTGACCCACAAGACATCCCTTCCCATCCATCTTCTGTTGCTGTACTGATGGTTCTAAACCATTGCCAAATATACAGACTTTTCTTGATGAATTCTAAAGAGCTCGTACGTGGCAGAGTGCATAAGGGCAAGAAAAACTGTTTGGTATTGTGTTTTAATTTAAAGGTTTTCTTATGAGAGAAGATGACATGAAACAAAGATATGCTCAGCCAACTCACTTGTCCCCTGTATCTCAACTTCCACCATCTTGCCACGGACACAGTTTTCACTGGGATAGTGTGCCTCATATTCCTTCTTCAATTGCCCAAAAGGATTCTCTACCAAAGTTCAGCAACAGCCAAATATTGAAGGGAAATGTCTCTGCAGACCATTTTAGTGACAAGCAGTCTGTAGACAGGCCTTTCAAAGTGCAGAATGGAATGAAGGCAGATGACCCAAAGTCCATTTCTGGTAAAGCAAGCTTCCTTCTTAGCGAAGATGGGTGTCTCTGTTATTAATACTTACCAATATTTCACAGATTTACTGTAAGAATTATTGAGCTAATATGTGTGTGGGAGAGGTCTAGAAATGTGTTCACTGCATTTGGATGTTCTAGTGAAATCCCAGCCCTTCTGAGTTTGAAAATGTGCGTGGTAATCTTATAGTCATTTCATAGGAATTCCACTGACTTAGCCTAGGATCTTCTTGGATATTTTTACTTAATTTCACATGTGTTCAGAGCACCTTCAGAGCAATGGAACAGATAAGGAACTCACCTCTCACTGTCAGCTGAGCAATTATTTTGGCTACCTGTTGAGGCCACTCAAAGCATAAACAGTTTTGTTCTATGCTGCTTTTCAGCCAAACATTTCCTAAAGATGTTTTCTGTTCCTCAGTGATGGTGGTGGTAGCGATAAAACTAAACTCATTCAGCCCAGGAGATCCAAGATCTTAACAGAGATCTTTTACCTCTCTCTTCCCCACCACTCCTAATACACAATACAAGTAGTACCATGGATCCGGAAGAAGTCCCTGCATGCCTCCCATATTCCTGGTGGGAAACTAGTAGAGCCTGCAGCTTGCTTGAGCCCTGTCAGGCCTTGTAACACAACTAGATTGTGCCTGTGACATTTTTAAACACTGCATTTTAGGTGTGTAAAACATTTTGCATATGTGAGTCCAGAAATTTCTTCCAACAGTCCTGTAAAGTGAATATTGTCCATGGGATGGGGGTGAGGTGAGCTGAAGTTGAGGGAATCAACAGCTTGCCTAATTAAAGCATAAACTACTCCAAATTCTTACACTTGGTTAAGGGGTAAAATACCTGGGAAATGCTACTTAGGAAAGCACTGGTTTTATTTTATTTTTTTTACAGGAGGAAATAGTCAATCTCCAGAGCAAACTATACTGGGGCATGTAGATGATGCAATTAGCTGTGAAGACACAGAGAACATAGAGACCTCTGGATGTTTGTCAGGAGAGAAATGCTTGGGGATTCTTAATACAGAGGAAAGGTGGGTCCTTTGCATATAGAATAGTCTTGAATGTGTATGTGTGGGTGAGTTATTTTTGTATACAGTGTTATAGACATATGTCCATTCAGAAGTAAGTTTAAGTGCAGTGGAATTTCCTCCCAGGTAACTCTGTGTAGGACTAAAGCCCAGAGCAGGAATGGACAGTGTGAACACTAAAACACCCCTAGACACATTTCTTGGCACTCACCAAGATGCCTCCCCCCCCCCCCCCCCCACTGCCTAACGTGATGCCAGTGACCACTTTTTTTTTTGACATTCTGCAGTTAGAAATGAGGTTTTACATACTTAGAGCCCCTGAATCTGCTTTTTCCCTTGCTTATCATGCTTTTCTTTTGCCATTATCTTATTTTTCTACCACCATGGGGCAGGGGAGGGAGAGCGGATTCAAGGGGAACCAAAGCTTTTGCTCTGGTTGTTGAACTTGTGTGACATGTAGGTTCCCTTGGACCCCATAATGGCCTGGCCTACCTTTGGTTTCCCATCCTGACCTGGTGCCTTCTCTCAGAAAAGTGTTTGGGAGCTAGAATGTCTAACCTCCCATAATTCCCAAGGAACCGGTGTTCTAGTCCCAAAGACTTAACTCCTGGAACATAACTGACCCTGAAATTCAGCCCCCATTCTACCTCTTTAGTGTTGTAATAAGTGGTACTTGTACTGTCTCTAACTTGATGCACAATGACAAAACTTTTCTTCCTGTATAGCAAGGAAAAGTTCTTCTCTCCAATCAGCTGGTCAGTGGCTCAGTTCTGCTTACCTCTGAGTAGACTTACAAGCAATGGTGATCACAGTTTTGTCCTACCCTCCTTTTGCTCACATCTGCATTGCCTTTGGCCTGGCAACAGATGGAATGTGACCTGTAAGACCTTACCTTGATTGGAATTCTGCCCTCAGGCGTAGAAAGGTTCCCCACCCCTGGACTGGACAAATTCATGGAGGATAGTCTATCAATGGTTACTAGATGCATGGCTATATGCTGCCTCCAGGATCAGAGGCCTCTGAACACCAGTTGCTGTGAGTAACAGTGAGAAAGGGCCATTGCTTTTATAAGCCACTATTTGTACAATAGTGATTCTGTTGTAAGCTGCCTAGAGAATCCTTATGGACTAGTGGGCAGCATATAAATTGAAAAATAAATTACTTTTGAGCTTTCCATGGGTATCTGCTTGACCATTGTGGGAAAAGAAGGCTTCACTAGGTGGGCCAGCAGAGCTCTTCCATGTACAAGACTCAATTATTTGCGTATCTGTATTATAGGAAAGTGTTTGGGTTTATAGATTCCGACACTGGAAGTTTGAAACTGCAATAAAATAATTCTGCAGTTATGAAAGCATTTATTTTATTGTGTTTTACAAGATTTGACAGTGAAATCTGTGTCCCTTCAAACAGACCTATCCCTGCTACCATTCAAGAGAGAACACAGACATTTGAAGAATTTTTGGAAGAGCAGATACAACTGGAAGAGCAGCGACTGAGCCAAAAAGACGTAAAGGTTAATAATTAGAGCTTCTATTTGGCAGAGTTTTCAGAATCTGTTCCATCATGGGAGGATAAGTCCCTGCTTTAGTTATGGTGTTCTCACTTCTGTGGATTCAATACAAAAAATATTTTTAGAAACCTGAAATTCTTAAACAGTATTTTGATGGTATATGATGCTAAAGCAAAGCATAAAGTATATAGATATTTGAAGATTGACATTTTTTTTTTAAACTTTTAGGATGCTGGAAAACCAACTTTCCAGAAACCAGTTACAAAGAAACCCTTTCTGAAGCGAGGTGAAGGTTTAGCTAGGTTTACCAATCCCAAATCTAAAGTTTCTAAACAAAAAGAAAGCAAAGTAGCCCTTCATCCCGATGCCTCAGAAGTAAAAAATGCAGTTAAAGCAGAGAAACCGCAGCTTAATCGGAAAATGGCCCTTTCAAATAAAGATTACATTTCTGACAATTTTGTGTCTAAAAATGGTAATCAAAACACTAAAACAAAGAAGGCTTGTGTTCTTCCTGCTCGGAAAACAACAGTGCTCAGGAATTGCACTGGGAAAGGTACCCCTTTCTCCACAAAACAAAACCCCAGTGAAAGAAAACCTGGAGAACTGAAAAATTCTATCAGATCAGGAACAAGTGGCGGTAGAGAAAAGAATAAAGAAAATTTAATGGCACTTTCAAAGCTGGATGAAATTGACACCAAATTGCCAGAACAAAAATATGAGCAACCAACAGAACTGAACAAATGTCTGAGAAACTCATCTGAAAAAGATTCAGAACTTTCTTTTGAGGTTTCTTTTCAGAAGAAGTTGGAAAACTGGGAAACGGAAAAGGAAAAAGAAAAAAATGAATTGGATGAATTTTTGTTTCTAGAACAGGTTGCTGATGAAATATCTTTTGCTAGCAATTCCTCACTTGTAATTACGATCTTGGACCAAGGCCAGCAAATATCCACAGGGCGCAGGCTGTCTTCTACTCCTGTCAAATCAAGGCACAGGCAAAATGATGTGCTAGATATTACTGAAGTGAACAGCAGAAATGGAGAGCAGTGCATTTCCCAAGAAGCTAACAATGAAAGGGACAGTAGCACAGCCATTGCTACTCAGGCACCTGGGGTGCTGAAGGATAATCAAAATAAGACCATTATTAAAATGCTTCCTGCTATTCCCACTGCTGAGTTTCAAGATTTTGGAAATACTGAGTGGGATGAAGATAAATCCAATGAAAGCAGTGATACGACTTCTGATGAAGAATTTGAGATTACCATAAAGCCTGTCAGTGAGAGAGCTCAAAAGCTTGCTTTGAATACTAAGGGTGGCAGTCCTGAAGGACAGGTAAAGGGCAGAAGCAGAGAAGCCAGTCCCGGTTTACTAGACAGAGATTTTAGCAGCAACCTTCCCAGTGAGATGAGCAAGCCTGCTCTGTCTCCAGGTGTGTCCTGTGCAAACGAGAGTCAAGTTGATTTTGATGATGAAACATCCTGGTCTGATTTTGAAGAGAATGAAAGTCAACGTACCCAAGTTCCAAACACTGAAGGAGTTAATCAAGTGCTTCTCTCCCCTGACTGTTCTGGCAAGAGTGAGACATTCTGCCCAGATAAAGTGATAAAAAGGAAGGTTGCCTTGATGAAGAAAGGGGATGCAACGCCTAAGCAAAGTGTGACCGATACTGAGGAAGCCACTCCCCCTGTAGCAGATCTGATGCTGAAGTTTTTTCCTTCTCTGAGGCCCAAGGAAAAGTCAGATGCACCACAAAGACAAGAAGCCAAACCCAGTAGGGCTCAGGAGGAATTGGGAGGTAAGCAACAAGAGAAGCCACTACTGTGCATAACAGTCAGACTCTTAAGTCTCAGGAGTACCTGTCCTTAAAGCCTCTATCTCCCTTGTATTCTCAAGAAAGAATACCAGAATTGTGTGCAGTGCCATGCAGTCTGTCCCAGGTGTTACAGTGTCTTGGGCCAGTCCTGTTGCCAGCATGTCAAGCACTGTATAAGCCAGCATTGATGCTCAAAGGTGTATTCAGAAGGTCCCAGCTTCATTCCCCAGGTGGAAGGATCAGGAGGCTATGCTGCCTGAGATCCTTGAGAAGCAATGTCTTTCAGGGGTAAATAGTTGTGGGCTAGATGAATACAAGGCAGTCCTCTTGTGTTGGCTCCCTTCATTGTACAAAAGCTGCATTATTGCAAGTGCCATTTTGGTTTGATATTGCTGTACTATATGTGTAATGGCTTGTATTTCATTTAGAATCTGAAAAAAATCAGGCTTCTAAATTAGGCATAGTCCCTATGCAATCTTTCCTTCAGAGGCTAGCCCTCCAATTCACAGATGGTGGCTGTGTGCAGGGGGAGGGAGGGAGGCGATGGAGGAAAGTCAATGTCCTCATCCTTGCTCTCCCCTTTGTATGTTAATTCTGCATAGAAGTGGAATGCCTGAAAAGGGTTTGTGTTGGAACTTAAGTGAGAAGCATTTTGGAAGCACCATATAGAATGGATCTCTGCTGAAGGAGGCATACTGTATGCCAAAGTCCTTGTTTACTCGTGACTTCCAGTATGGACCATGCTTTCTACAAGGCAGTAGGTTGCACTGTAGCATCAACTATAACTATGGGCCATACATTGCAAACTGAATTTCATACATACATGCTCGTGGTCAGTGTGTGCTGGGGTATACTTGCAATATATAGCTTGCAAGCATGTAAATTTCCCAAAGGTGCATCTTGTGCAGACAGTTAATAATTTTAAAACAACAGTATTCTATTCTTTATGGCCCATGAAATCATAGAATAGTTGAATTGGAAGGGGCCAAGAAGGCCATCAGTCCAACTCCCTGCTCAGTGCAGTTAAACTATCCAGTTAATCCATCCCTCTCAGGTGGCTGTCCAGTTACATCTTGAATGCCTCCAGTGTAGGAGAGCCCATAATCTCCCTAGATAACTGGTTCCATCGCCCTCTTGCTGTAACAGTGAGAAATTCTTCCTGATGTTCATCCAGAACCTGACTTCCTGTCATTCCATGTCCTGCATTCTGGAATAATCAAGATCCTGGCCTTTGTCTTTGCTTATCATATTTCCCTTCAGTCTTTTTGAGGATAAACATGTCCAGTTTTCTGAATCACACCTCATAGGCCTTTGTTTCCCTCTGAACCCTTTCCAAATTCTCAAATATTTTAAAAATGACACAAATGTAAAGTGACTGTTATGATTTTTCTCTGTATTGAAGATTTTAGATAAATTGCTAACTGAGATATGCAGTTTTTTTTTTGGAAACATTTTGCATTTCAGTCTGCTTCCTATTAATCACAATTTGGGTTCATTTTTTCAGTAGCTAATAATTCTTCTAATTCCACTACCCCCAAGATGAACCTCATGAATTTAATCCAGACTCCTGGGTAAAAAAAGAGGTATCATTGAATTAAAAAAATGCATCATTGAGTTTTTAAGTTTGGAGACAAGTTATGAAATTGGAGGTGTCTGGTAGAATATTATTACGCAACACAGAGGTGTCTGGTAGAATATTATTACGCAACACAGCAATGCATCAACATTTGAACATCAAGCTCTGTTTATGTGTTCCCTCTTAGGAGACACTGTTCGTTCCCAGCTCTTGAGAGAGAAACTTGTTGAATTGGAAACGGAAATTGAAAGATTCAGGGCAGAAAATGCATCCCTTATAAAACTTCGAGAAGAACGTGAGAATGCTTTGGAAAGTCTCAGGTAACTTTCTTCACCTATCTATCTGAGATCTAGTCCTTGATTCTGAAGTTGACTCAGGAGCAGATCTACACAAGCTGTGAATCAGCAGCCATGTCTAGTTCTCAGGGGTGGGGAGGGAAGAGGGTCTCCAATTTAGGGTAACTATGACTTAGAAGGGGGACCCAAGACACCCCAGAAATTATCTTCTGGAGGGTAGTACAGGCTTCCCCGTGAGTTGAGTGTTCTAGGAACCCATCTGCATCAGGGTACCCAGCTGGGTTGTTGTGACAGGCTGCATCCAGCTTCAGTGAGAACTGTTGTTGCTGCTGTTGTTTTTGGAGACTCTTCAACGTGTTTGCCTGTTTTGTGATGGCTGATTTACATGAACATGTGCAGTGGTGAAGTTTTGTTCAGCTGAGGGTGCAGCAGTTTTGATCAAAAATGGCATGGCCATTATGCCCCATCTTCTGTATTCATTCACTCTTGCCCTGTGTGACTTTTTTTTGTTTCCCTGAATGAAAAAAGTCCTCAAAGGGAAACGTTTTGCCAGTGTGGAAGAGGTGAAACAAAAAACAGCAGAAGCACTAAAAGGCATCAAACCCGACATGTTCAAAACCTGTTTTGAGCAGTGGAAAAAACATCTCAGTAGGTGTGTTGCATCAAATGGAGAATATTTTGAAGGTGACTAAGTTTGAACATGTAAAAATACATATTTTTTAATAAATGAATTCCTGTTTTTTGGGGGGGCCCTCCTCATATTGGTTTTCCAAGCTAATTTACTGCATGTTGTGTTGTTGAACAACATCCCCAAATTCTTTGAAGGGGAGAGATTTATTATAGCTAACAGCCAAAACATGTCTTTGGCAAATGATTCAGTTCCTGTTAACAGTATAATACATCTGTTCTAACAGACTTTCCCAAGTATTTGGAGTTTAATTTCATAGCTAAAGTGGGATTAAGGTATGCATACAGGTACTTTTACTAAGCCATAATAATGTTTCTTGGCAACCAAGAAACACTTTGGGTAGTTTCTAAATATATCCTTGGTCCGTGTTTGGACTATTTTGATGTGTAAAGATGAGAAAAAATGGCCAAAATCTCTTTGAAGGAACTGAGGTGTCTAATAGTACCAATCAGAGTGGATTTGATGAATTTCTTTTTAAAATATAAACCTGGTTCACATAATCATAAAAAGGGCTTTTTTTCCTTGCAGCATGGATTTACACAATTACCCTTGCTGGAATGTTTTGCCATGACCTGTGAATTCAGCCAGGATGGTTGATTGCCATGTTTTAACAGGTATCCAGAAACTGGGTGCACATTACACAGCAAACCATGTTGGTGAGGTTTAATTATGCAAATTCCTCTAGCATATGACTGCTGTGCAAGACGCTGACTTGTACACACAGGCCTATAGTGTGTGGTTGCCATAATATAGTGAATTATGCGATCCCTTATTTGTGGGAGAGATACAATTCCTGTTACTTTTCTACTGTAAAATTTCAGGAAAGAAATTGCAGACTTTGAAAAACAAAAAACAAAAGAACTGGTTCAAATAGAAGAATTTAAAAAAGAAGAAACAAGAAAGCTGCAAAAAGAACGTAGAGTTTTTGAGAAGTATGCACAGGCTGCTAGAGCCATTCCAGATAAAAAAGAACGTGATGAAATTCAGGTATGAATACAGGAGAGAATCTGTCTGGTTACCTTTAATGAGAAGACTTGACAAGAGCAAAACACCAAATGCTAAATCAATGCATGCCAAATAGATAATAACTTCTACAGCTAGTTCATACTAATAAAATGAACAAAGCATGATCAATATGGAACCAAGGTGTTAAGTTCAAATTTGACATCATTTGTGTCCTGTGTCAGCTCTGTCTGTGTAGCTGCTGTGGCAATTTGGGTTTCTATGTTTTGGCTTTTCAATAATCTGGCAATGTTATACACAGGAATTTACCTGCTTCAGGAATCCACCTTCTTTTCTTTAAGTCTAAGCTACAACCACAGAGTAAAATTGCACTTGTTTATTCTGCAGCACCTGTTGTGTACTCTTGTTGAACTGTCTTGACAAATTCTTCCAAAGGAGATGTACTAGTACGTCAGTGGTTTTCTAAAGAGGTTCATTTTCTGCAGGGTGGAGGACAATGTCCCACAGTGAATGGATTTTTGAATGTCTGTCACTGTACTGGCCCTACTCAAGAGGAAGAAGGGCAAGTTGTGACAGATTTGTACTAAATACAGCCAAAATTCCTCCTCCAGTCCTAAAGTTTTCTGGATCAACAAAGGGATACAAGTCCATGACTTTTCATGTTCTGAAGCATGTGACTCTTATCCAACCAACTTGGGATAGGTCACTGTGGAATTACCCTGTAGGGTATTAATGTGATGCTTGTTTTTGGGAGCAGAGAGAGGCAGCCTGTTTAGAGATGTTACCCCTCTACTTTTCCTGTTGTTGTACTGGAATTCCACAGTGTGATCTGCATTATACCACTTTATGCAGTGTTGGAGAGGCTGTACCCCCTTCTGATCTTTCTCACAGACTTCCAATAAAGCTTGTTATTTCATCAATCTTCTTTCAAAATGGCTCTCTCTGGTAGCTTCTGACAAGTCCAATGTGTTCACTTTTGGCTCTTTCAAAATTTCCTGAACTGCTGCTCATTAAGGAGTGTTTATATTGGATGCATGTGCTTGCAGGACATACTGTTCATACAACAAACCTTTCCCATTTCTAAAAAATAAACCTGAACAAATAGAAATGCACTTTTCCGGAACAGACGGTGTCAGCAGGGCTTGCAGCAGGGAGCTCCACTGTCCTATCCTTACCCTAAAACAAGCATTTGCACTGGTTTCCAACTATTTCTTTAAGAAACCTTGTTGTGCAACAGAACCAGTAGAGGCAGAGCAGCTCCCTTGTGCTTCACAGGAATACAGTTAACATAAAACAAATGCACTGTCTCAGTCTTAACACAGAATGCAGTTGACTTTCATTTTATGGATTTTCAGTAAATGTCTTTTTTTTTTTTTTAAGTGTATGTGTGGTTTTTGTGGTTTGTGTGTTTTTGTATTTTATCCTGCCTGGAGAAGGTCTCACTCTGAAAGGCAGCCTAAACTATTTTTAAATAAATTAATTAAAAAATCTGATTCCTCTACCTTGGGAAGAGATCTGTTCTTTTCTCTTCAGTTTGTTTTATAATGTAGAGAAAATGACTAGTATGTACCTTAATTTCTTAAGGCCTTGAAACAGCAAATGGCAACCTTGCAGGAAGATTTAAAAAGAAGAGAAACAAAATGGTCAGCCACCCACTCTCGTCTTAGAGACCAAATAGAGACTTTAACCAGTGAGAATATGCAACTACGAGAAGAGATCAAAATTATGGAAAGATTTCGCTTGGAGGCTTGGAAAAGAAAAGAAACATCTACAAACAAGAAAACAGATGGTTCTGGTTCTTCAAAAAAGGCTGAAGTTACCGTAAGATTCTTTGCTTTGGAAAGAGAATATTGTTATGGTGACTAGTCACACACTAAGATTAGGGAGACCCTCAGTAAGCCATGAAGCGCTCTCTGGGTAAAGCATCACCTCTCAACCCAACCTACCTGATAGGATTGTTGTGATAATGAAAGGGTGTAAGTAGATAAGAGCATGAAAACCACTCTGAGCTCTTTGGAAAAAAAGTGGGATTTAAATTGGTATTTTTTCCATGTAAGCCATATTCATCTAGAGAACAAAGAAGCTGTATTTCAGATGGTTCAGATGTGGTAAAAACATGAAATCTGCCTTTAGTAAGAGATGAAAAAAATGGTTTCCCAGTCATGCAGGAATCGTTCTGCTTTCATAAAAATTGGCTTAGATTTGAGTAATCTTGGCTGTTTAAGCAAGGTGCTTTTGTTGCCATCAGTCTGATTCTTTTTGGAGAAGAGCAGGTATGAGTAGTTTTTAAGGCAAACGAGTGAGCTAGGAATCTTTGAGAAGTAAGCAAGGACAGAATTTTTCAAGTGTAAAGTTTTAATTCACAAATTTATTTATTTATTTAGAAATTGTATTCCCACATTTTTATGATTGTATAATAATGTACAGTACTCTTGCTTAATCATACTTGTGATTGTGTTTGGGAGTGCATAAATGCTATAGGCTATCATAGCTTATATATTATTGGTTTTAGTTTTATTATACTTAAAAAAGCTTTGTAAGTTATTTTTGAAAAGTATATACCAGTGGTAAAATAAAACCTTTCCCCCCACAGGGGAAAGCTCTGTGTTCTTGAATGTTGTTGTATTTTAACAAAGCTCTCACTAGGATGCTTTCCCCCCCAGCATTTGCCAGCTGCATTGCAAAAAAACCAGGCTGTGTCTACAGTTCATCAAGCAGAAAAAAGCACCAATGGCAAAAGTGTTTTGCCATCACAAGGTAAAATTGCTTATTTTATACAAACAATTCTATTTGCCTTAATCAGTAATGTGGCATTTAGCTAGATCGCCTTTCTTTTGCAAGCTCATGCTTGTGTTATATGATGGCCAGTTCAAAATTTTGGTTTCAATATTTTACTCATACAATAGTCAATTGAGAAAGAAATTGGAAGGTTCCTTACCAGATGAGGTAAGCTTGGATAGTATATACTATTATATTTGCATTCTTCATCTCAGAAGAAAGCATTGATTTCTCCTGCTGCTGCCAGTATCATACCTCTACCTAATGAGGAGCAGCATCCATTTGATTTGTTCATAAGCAAACTGTAAAAGTAGAAACCCTAGAATTTGAGTATTTTCTATCCTTCCCTTCATTTCAAACTTCAACCCTAGACTATCTCACAGGGTTGTTGTGAGTATAAGATTGACAGCAAGAGGGGGAGAATGATGTAAGCCACTTTACGTTCGTAAGAAAATAGTAGGCTATAAATCACACAGTATTCTTCCTTGGTAGTCAAATCAGTGCATCCATGCACAAGGGAGAGGTTTGGGCAAGCTTGCAGAGAGTTCAGATTCAAGCAAGTACAAACATTTTTAGGGATCAAGGAAATCTGCATGAGGATGCCGGAATAGGCCTGTGCATGCTCAGTGACTATGTGGGGGGGCAGGGCTGGGGGTAGAAAACTGAAAGGAGGGGAAATGGAGTGCTGGGGAACAGGGCATGGCTGACCAGCCGTAACATAGAAATGAGCAGTATAAGCTGCTGTATTTTGCTGCAGGTCCCACTTGTGTTTATAAAAAGAGGCCACTGGGGCAAAGTTAGGAAAGCAGACTTTGTTACGAGGTGCTTCCTCCATGTACTGGGAATGCCTTGAAGCAGTGGTGCCCAAAGCAGCAGTCCTCCTACTCAGCTGAGCAACAGCAGAGATGGGCAAGTCTCTAGTATGTATGCATGCCTATGCTTGGTGTGTACATGGATGGAGGATGTGTGTGGGCTCATGCATATGGATGGGAGCATAAGTGAGAGTGAGAGAAAGCAGTGTGTGTGTGCATGCTTTGGTCCTCAGCATCATGTAAAGGGAAAGCAACCCCATTTTCCAAAGGGAGTGGAGGCCTCAGCAGGGAGTGGGGAGTTTCCCCATTCACACTTAAATGGATGCCCAGCTTGCTATTCTGGATGTTAATGAAGTGCATGTGCAATATGAAGTTTTTACACTTTATGTGTTCCTGCATGTTAAGTATGGTTAATGCTGTATCTGGGTTTGGGTAGTAATACTGGATTTGAGAAGCCATTTCACTGAAGAAAGCATTCTATTCCATTTTAAGAGTAAGAAATTTAATGTGGACTTGCCAAATTTTCTAGCATCCTGTTAGAATCATCAGTTCAGAAGTGGTTTTCAACACTTTCTTACAGGCCTGTTGAGGTTCTAGAATTTGAAAGTTAGCAGAAAGTTGGGACTATTCTTGAAATGGAATCATGCCAGTTAATAGTGTTGTGCTTCTCTTATTTAAAGAAATACATTATGTGGATTTTCACTAGTTACATTTCCAAATCATAGTATTGTGGATATTAATTGATACTGAACTAGAGCAACCATTTCTTGTAAGCCATCTACAGCACTGCAGTTGACAGTGAGCTAATTCAGATTCATGCAGTGCTATCTTGACAGTATGTGTACAAGTTTGGAAAAGGCCTTAAAACATAAAATTTCTGCTGCTGTGATCCTGAGATTGTAAAACATAGTTCAATATATGCCAAATCATGGTTTGGAACAGCCCAATGGCTCTCCAGGATTTCAAGCAATGGATTTTGTATTTATATGGTCTTCACTTGGGGTGATAGACTCAAGGATATGCAGAGACAGGAAACCTAAATGCCACTTTGCAGTCAGATTTTAAGAAGCGTAATTGCAGCAGAGAGGGGAAGATTTTCAAGAGGTGTACATGTGAGAGAAAGAGGGAGTTCTGAGTAATAATGCTGGGGGCCTAATGCCAGTAGTGGAGTAGTCCTGCTCGACTGGGGATGTGATTGGCATGTGACCTAAGTGTCCTTGTTTTGTCAGCTCTGGGATGGTAACAAGCATCCTTTACCGGAGGACCAGGACCAGGGGCAATGGGAGTGGATGGCGGAATAGGGCCAGAGTGAAGGTGGAGCCAAGAGCAGCAGTGGTCAGATACCAACAAGGCATAGCCAGACTGGAGACAAAGGCAGAGTCAGGAACATGTGAGGGTCAGAAACCTCACAAGGCTTGCCAAATCCAGAGGAAAGACTGAGTCACACACAAGCAGGAGTCAAGGCAAGAAGACATTGCAGGACTAGTTGCAGAAGTCAAATCAGGAATATGAAACTGCCATCATAAAGATTCCCACTGCTTTGCCAAAGGTGGGAATCACAGGAGGTGCTCCAAAAGGCCTCCTGTGACTCCCAGTAGATCTGTATGCTTACATTGTCCCTAATCCTGAAAGCACCTACAGAACTGATGCCAATCCAGCAAGTATTTGCAAAATGGACCATGCTACCTTCTAGCTGCATTGCTGTATAGATCCCGACAAGTTTCCCATTTGTTTCTTGCTGGAGTATGAATACCTGGAGTTCCAAATATGTGCAGTATAGATGGCTTATCTACAGTGCCAGGTTTCTGAGGTTAAAGACTTCTTGGCCTAAAATAAAGTAACCTATTCAAAGAAATATATTAATACCTTGCCTGCCACTTCTAAAAAACTGATTACCTAAATGGCATTAAAACAACTGATAATAGTTGTAGTAATCTCAAATTACTTTATGTATCTGTATTGTCTTAAAGTGGTAAGAAATGGGAAGGAAATTACTGTAATCCGCCTTGAGCCATGTCCTGGGAAATGCAAGCCATACAGTTTTATATTTTAATTCTTACATGACATAGGAAGATCTTTTGCAAACCTGACGCTAGCAGCTGCAGCTGATGAAAGTAACTTCGACAGTATGGCAATGACTTTTGAAGATTCCTCCAAGACATTTATGGTAATATGTTATCTAGAATGTTTTCATTTTCTTGGCTTAGAAGAGGGCTGACCCAGGGGCCACCACTGCAACTCTAGAAAGAGAAGTATGAATGTTTGGCATTGGTAAAAGGTTTAGCTTTCTAATATGCAGCTTTTCCTGTTAGCTCATGTGACCAAGTATTTGTGGAGAGAGACTTAAAGTTACTTTAGTAAATAATTTGTAAGATTGTAGATTAAGTTTTAATGGGAGGAAAACTGTTTGTATTGTTGTACTGTTAGCACATTTTCTTCTCTGCAAATACACTGACTGTTTTCTGTACTTGGATCCTAAATAGAAATATTTAAGAATTTTTACTTGTACCCAGTAATTCTTGTGTAGAGGGAAACAACTTATTGAGACCAATTTTAAAAGTAATTGCTTATCCTGTGTTCCCATTATTATTTTTGTGCTGCCCATTAGCAGCTAAGCGAATGATTATATTTATACCTGCCCTGGCTAGCAAATCATGTCATTACTAGTTGGCAAGGTTGTCAAACATCATTTACTCACTTTATTCAGTGGGAATTGGACTCTTCAGAAACCTTTCAGGGTTATTATTATTTGTAAAAAGAGGAAAGGCAGCTTGCCCATCATTGTGTGTTCTTGCAATGCACAAGGAGTATTATATTCTAGAGTTCATATGGGCTAACAGTGAGGCCATGTGACTGGCCAGCTCTGTGAACTGACACTGCACTCTAAACATGTTCCAGAACACAGGAGATACATGGTACACACCTTGATGAGGAAAGGATTCCATGAACCTAAAGGGTCTGAAGGCTACTGCAGTAGAGTGTGTGTTCCTATTTAGATGAATGAAGCTCATTTCATGACAACTTCCTAGGTGATTGTGGTTATTTAGCACCCACTGGAACATTATCACTTTTTAAAAATTAATCATGATTTCCTGTCCCCTCACCCCCCCCTCTTCAGAAGGGCAATGGAACTGTTGAGCCCTTGTCAGCAGTAATTCTCGATTCTTCAGACAGTGCAGAAGTAGAACGGGAAGCTAATTATCCAGATGGCAAGGTAAGAGTAGTTGCATTTACTTAAGAGATTCTGCTCTGTGATAATGGGAGACCCTGCCTCATTTCAGAAAGAATGAGAGGTGCATTTATGAAGCTAATCCTGCACTTGAGGGAACTTTTTTAGACTTGAGTAAACATTTATTCTTCTTTTCCTAGTCTTAGAATTTAGTTTGGAGAATCCAGATGAATGTCTGATGACAACAGCAAAAGGTGTTAAATGTGCTTTCATAATGTTTTTTTCCCCCATATTGGCTCAAACCAAGTGTCAGTAGTTTCTCCATAATCCTCTCAGCCTCATAAGCTTGTGAATTCAGAGTAGAGAAAAGCAGATTGCCTATTCTTACATATTGTTGGAGCTGTCTCCCAGGTGCAAAAGTAATTCATGCTTGGCCCCAGGTGTGGGAATACATCATGAGGTTGTACAACCTCCCTTGCAGCATGTAGAAACTTTCATGTTTGTGTATGTACCCTGTTCAAGAGACCCATCTACATCATGAATACTGCAAATCCTCCAGCCATGAATGGAGGCATCTGTAAATAAGGCCTCAGTGGATTTATCTGAGGTTGAGAAGGAATCTTGTTCTTAGTCACTTAAGAGATTTCTTCCTCTGTTCCCTGTCCCTTGCCTATAGTACTGTGTTTAGTGCATTTATTTGAAACTTGTGAAAATCCTGTTGGAGGTCTTCAGATAATTCAGACAACCCCAACCTTTCTGCGTCTGAACCGATTGGTAATAAATATACTTTTATTTTATATGCTTTTTGTCTTTTATTTTTAGGTTGAAAAATTTTTTAAAAATGGTGCCCACCTTATCATCTTCCCTAATGGTACAAGAAAAGAAGTAAGCTGCGATGGGAAGATTACGACTGTAACCTTTTTTAATGGAGATGTAAAACAAATTCTGGAGGATCAGAGAGTAGTATGTATCCAGCAAGTGGATTTATCATTCATGTGTGATCAGGTTGTTTCTACTACTGTTAATTTTATGAACTCTTCTCAACAGATCTACTATTATGCAGATGCCAACACTACTCACACCACATACCCCACAGGTTTAGAGGTTCTGCATTTCTCAAATGGACAAATAGGTAAACTGAGATCTCTTCCTGTCTTGCTAATGGAAAGCGGGTTAACTACTTCCATCCCAGAGGCATGTGTGGCTTGCAGTGCATCCCAGCATGCACAGCCTCTTAAGGTTCATCCTGGGGGTGTGGCTCAACCCTCTGACTTCTGGAGGATTCTCCTCGGAGCATTTCTTGATTTGAGATCAGAAACAACATTGGGATTTCCCCTATAGGCCCACACCAGCAGCAGAACCCCTCTATATGCCCTACCCATCAGAACAGCAATGGGAACTAGGATGGCTTAGTCTTGCCATGAACAGGCTTCTGTAACTGGGAATTTCTGCACACAAAGCTGGTTTGCTGGGCCAAGTAATAGGTGGAAGATCCACCAGATCAGGTGGCCATGGATGTGCTTGCTAACACTTACCCTGCAGATTTTGGGGGGTTGTCCCCCTCAGAAAGCTTTTAGTCCAACACACTACATTAAACAGTAAGCTACATTTATATAAAACAAGTGCATCTGACATGATATGCTTATTATTGCAGAAAAGCATTTTCCAGATGGAAGGAAAGAGATTGTATTCCCTGATCAAACCATTAAGAATGTGTTCACGGATGGACGAGAAGTAAACATTTTTCCTGATGGCACCATTGTCCACATTCAAACGTAAGGTTTGACTTTGTCAAAGCAACTTTGACTAAATTCGGTTGCATTCTGTTGTAAGACCAGGATTGGGAGAGGATACTTTTATTTCTAAGGAGCCCTCCTTTCAGCATAGACTAAGGGAGGAAAAAAACCTTAACAGTTAAGTTATAATTCAAAATCCCAAAGTAGCTGGAACCAGTCAACCTGTTCAAAAAAGAGGGATTAAGGTTTTGTTCAAACTTTAGAGGGTCAAGCAATGGGTAAGGCTCAGTAAAATTATTCAGTTTGCTCAGTCAGGTAGCAGCTGACCAGTTGTTCTAGGAGGCCATATAGATCTAGACCAGAATGGTTATCTTGGTAGGGATATGTGAGAATTCAGATGAGATAAAAGTCCAATGAATTTTCATGATTCACTCTCTCAGATTAGAGTTTGTTAGCCCTGTGCTGGCACCATAATCTAGTTTGCAAACTACTGTTGCATTTTTTTAAGTGAGACTAGGGAAATCATGCAAATCACACTATTGGAAATAGAAAATTATGCAGTTCTAGCATGGTTTGTACAAATCGTCTTAGAACCACCTATTTTCCAGATTCCACTTTGTGCAAATTTCCTTAAAAAAAGGGCAGAAACCCCAGCCTGTCTCAGAAGCAGCCCACGGAAACCCCCAACTTAAACCAACTTCTCATCAGGCAAGAATTCAATTGAATTCAAGCCAAACTTCCCAGCGTCAGCACATTCCTGGTGCTGTTTTCCTGAGAAAAACTCATCTTTGCAAGACAGATTTACATTAAGAAAGTCTTTGAGGAAAGAGACTGCAGCATTGAGGTCTAAAGATGTCATCAAGGAGATGGCTTTCAATGCCAAGCACTACTCTGATGGTATTCCCTTACCTTCCCCATCTTCCTGTGTTTAGAAGATTAAAAAAGAGGTAGAGATCATACAGCCATTACAGCAGCACTGATGAACAGTGGTACTGTATACTTTCTGATTGTTAGACTTGGAACTTTATTAGCAGAAAAAGAGAGGACAAAACTAGACAGGATAGTTGTGCCCTTAACAGCAGAGGGCAGTCTATCCAAGCCAAATAACTCAGGAGGCCATCACAAGTATGTTTAGACATCCAGTTCTACAATTTGTAGTGTGCCCTAGTCACCTTGGCTGTCAGGGGAATAGCAGGAACCGCAGAATTTTTTTCCCATCTAAACATGCATGAGATTGACTTAAGATAACCGAAGTGGTAACTAGCTGCAAACTGTGCTCTGGCTCTCACTTCTTAACGTTGCTTCTCAGTAGTAAAGAGGCTGTAATCAATGCACTGCTAATTTATACATATTTATTTTAATTAAGGGATGGAAGTAAGATTATAGAGTTCTGCAATGGTCAGCAAGAAGTGCATACAGCTCACTTCAAAAGACGTGAGTATCCTGATGGTACCATCAAAACTGTGTATGCTGATGGACGGCAGGAGACACAATATGCCTCAGGTCGCATAAGAGTTAAAAATAAAGATGGTGATATTATTATGGACACTCTACCATAAATGTTCATATTTTGCTGTCATGTTTTGTTTGTAGCATTCTTTAAACACTATTCTAACTTACAGAAAATGTATTTAAATACTTTGTACAGAGGCAATAAAAGTGTTTGACTTTTTTTAAACAATTCAGATGCTCACTTTTAATGAGATTTACAAATTAACTGAATCACTACATACAGTTGAATCAAGCATATGACTTACTGTAGACTGTAGGTCCAGTGGTTGAAAGATAAATTACAACATGACCAAACTGAAGGAAAGCTTAAACTTTAAAGTTTTTTAGAATCTTCCTTCATGTTAATGGCAGCTATAGTGGCCCTATTTAGCTGCTGACCTGTTGCAAATTTCCAGACTACTAGGGAACAATATATGTTGTGTGTTTCTTAGTAAAATTTCTACATATTAACACTGTATGGTAAAAGGTTATGTAAATCAGCAATGGGAACCTTGGATGCAAAGATCAATTTCATTCTAACTTCCCCAACTGTCCTGCTTTTGAATGTGAGCTTCAGAAAACAGGAGTGGGCATCTTGTGGCCCTCTAGATGTCTTTGCCGATTATACTTATGCTATGGCTATGCCAGCTAGGGCTGATGGGAACTGTGGGCCAAAACATCTACAGGACCACAAATGATTTAAAGCAGTAATGGGATGAAAGGTGAATAGCCTAATAACCGGAGCAGATCCAGCAACATCCCTGTCACAGGCTGCCAGGAATCACTGGGTTGAGTCTCTCATGCTTCGACTATAAACACCCAGGCAGCTACAGTTGAACATAGGGCTAAAGGTGACTTGAAGGCCTGCCTGAAAGGGCCTCCAGTCAATAAGGGCAGGCTAGCCCAGCTGAGGTAGAATGAAACTGCAACTGGAGCCCATCAATAGCAGACTTAAGTTCTGGGACAATGCAGGAAGCAGGGAGGTAGAGAAGAGAGGCTGGAAGGAAAAGAGGAACACTGCATGCCATGACAGAAGGTAGAAAGAGGATCCTCCCTGCAGCCATCTGCCCTGGCTTCATTTGGCAAGGATTCTGGAGGTACCCAGCAGAAAGAAACAGGAGGACTCAAGAGTAAAGAGGCCAGGAAAGCCTCTCCCACAGTGACAAGCCTTGCTACCTACCAGAAGAATGAAGGGCAGGTACTTCAAGCAAAAAGGCACTGGACAGATTGTTGATGTAAAGCTAGGAAAAAGGAAAGGAAGGCGTAAGTCTTATAACAAGGATTTCTAGGCTGTCTGGGACTTCAAATAAAATTGTGTTTATGGAAGCTATGGAAGAGGGTGAGTTGAATGTGCCCCATGCTGAGGAAGGTTACACAATCCCTTAAAGAGATGCAAACTGTTTCTTTTCCCAAGATGAGATCCACATAGAAAATAAAAGGCCTAAGTAAAAGCAGAATGGGTGTACTTTTGAGCTGGGCAAGGAAGTAATCATGCAAGGTAGGGACAAGAAAGACTAGCCACATGATTTCCTACATCTCAAGTCTGATGAAAGATAAGGCCAGAATGGTAAGAAAGTGGAATCCCCCCCCCCACCGTATATCTGTACTGCACTGTTGGCTTTATTAAAATATAGCCCTTTTCTATTCAGCATTCTATCACTTTTCTACCCCATCCACCACTGATGTCTCGGGACGGCATTCTATCACTTAAAAGCTCAGTATACATCAGTGCTGCTCTAATGCAGTTGCCAGCTCATTCTGTTTGCAATGTCGGTGAGCTTTGCCTGGACTACTGCTCTCCAATGCAAGACTTTCATGTCTCTGTGGAACAATATAGTTGGGGGTGGCACTAAGCCCAATTTTTATTCTGATTTATTTCAGTATCTAAAAGCAAACACAAATAAGTATGTTTACAAACACGGACATCAACCTACATCCTTGCTGGATTTATCTACTGATATGTAAGTTGAACAGTTGGCAGCTTCTCCATCTGTTATACCAACATGAGAAGAAACACTTCCCAATGCACTTCTGGTGCAGCAGTTTCTAAACACCAAGCACATCAAGGTGAAATGCAACTGGGTTCAGCCAACACAGTGGACCAACAATGGTAAAATACAACAGTGGCTTGCTGTGTGGTCTAAACCCAACCACAAAGTCTCAAAACTAGCTTTTGCCATGAATGGAATTATCCCATGAATGGAATTATCCCATGAATGGAATTATCCCTGATTTTCACAGGAATGAAAGAAAAGATATGAGCTACCTGATTTTCACAGGAATGAAAGAAAAGATATGAGCTACCAAAACTACCTTGTAGACCTCAAAATCAGAGCAATAGTGGGGGGAACAATTTGTAGGCCCAAACAGTGGAAGGGCTACAGTTCCCATCAATCCAGGCCAATAGTAAGAACTTGTGAAAGTTGTAGACCAGAACATCAAGAGGGCCATAATTTACCTACCCGGTTCAGTGTATCATGCTAGTAAAGTGACAAGTATTCCGTGGCACTATGGAGAATGATAGTTTGTGGACAGACTGAAAGGATGACACTACAGAATTACAACATTAACCAACATTTTAATGAAACAACAGGTACTTTTATTCAACATCCTTCAGTACCTGAATAGTGCAACAAGAAAGTTCTTTGAATTCTTCAGTGCAGAATTCCCTACAAAAAATACTAAGAAAAAATCCAAATTGAAGAATGAAATCTCTCTAGTCAGATTTATTATCATAAGGTGTGTACCTGAAAAACAAAACACCGATTAAACCAAGAGACTACAATTCCCATTTCTTGAGATAGACTAAATGTAACAAAAGGTACAGACACTTTCATTGCAAACACTGGCTCCTGCTATCATTTCCGGTTTCATGTCTTTGGCCACAATTACACTGCTTTCCAACATCATCAGGGACTGTGAGAAGGCATAGTTCCAGCACCAATGTTCTCCAACCTCAGTGCTTGGTCTCTGATAGCCAAGTCTCTCCCTCTGTAGTTGCTGCTTAAAGTGCAAAAATGTAACTTGGTAAGGAGGAAAGGGGGGCAGGAAAGGATGCAGCTAAAATTGGTTACCTATGCTGAATTCTATCTGCCATGTCCTCCCTTGCTGGCACTTTAGCCAGACAGCTATCTACATAACATGCACAGGCTGAGGTACAGTCATATTTACAAAACTCTAAGGCAGGCAGGATAAGACTATCCTAACTCACTGTCATGAGTGGAGGTGGCTGGAGCCAGGGGTCAGACTAGATGGCCCAGGAGACCCCTTCTGACTCACTCTGTTTCACTGCAAGTGGTGTGTTGTGTTTATATATCACCTTTCTAAGAAGGCAATGTGTTAACAATAAATTAATTAAAAACATAATCACATGAAACATTAAAGATACAGTGGTACCTTGGCTCACAAACTTAATCCGTTCCAGGACTCTGGTCGTGACCCAAATTGGTTGTGAGCCAAGTTAAATTTCCCCATAACATTCAATGTAAATAAGGTTAATCCGTTCTGTAAACATTTTTTAAATCACAAAAATGTGAAGCAAAGTGACAACAAAGATCGTGGCCTCCCCCCCCCCCGGCACAACGTGGCCACCTCCCCACCACCCTAGCGCGACCGAGATCATGCCTGTCATCCCTGCAGGTGCCCGTCATCCCGGCATGCTGGGGGGTGGGGGAGGAAGAGACAGGCGCAAACAGTGCGCTGGGGGACTGAGAGATGGACACGAAAGGGGTGCACTGGGGGTGGGGAGATAGCTGCAATCGTGCTGGTTGGGGGGGGGGGTGGCCGAGATTGCACCTGTCTTTCCTGCAGCAGCACGCCTGTGATCACGCACGCCTTCCCTGCATGAAAGCAACTGCGATTGCGGCCACCTCCCCACCCCCGGGGGGAGATGGTCACAATCACAGTTCTGTTCGTGCAGGGAAGGTGTGCATGATCACAGGCGTGCTGCTGCAGGGAAGACGGGCACAGCACAGCACAGCCACGGGGGAGATGGCTGAGATTGCGCTCATCTTTCCTGCAGGAGCATGCCTGTGATCATGCACGTCTTCCCTGCATGAAAGCAACTGCAATCGTGGCCATCTTCCCACTTGGGGGGAGGAGGGGGGAGATGGCTGCAATCTTGGTCGCCACCCAATGTGGAGTTCACGACCCAAGTCAAAATTTTAATGGAATTTTTGTTCGTGACCCAATTTGTTCGTGAACCAAGGTGTTCATGAGCCGAGGTACCACTGTACATGTTAACTCATTTCTAAAAAGGCTACAAAATGGGACCAATCTAAGCTCTGAAGGGAGAACATTCCAGTTTCGGAGTAATGCAGGCAAAAGCCTTTCCAGACATGCCCAACAAATGGTCTCTGTGAGCAGTGCTATCATAGGAAGGAGTTCTCCAGCAGCACTTAATGACTAAATTGGTTTGAAATGACAGAGACAGTTCCCTCAGAACATCGAGCTATTTAAGCCACTGAAAGCTTTAAAACAGGGATGGATAATCTTGTGTCCTTCTAAGTATTTGGGATGGTCACGCTCATCAGCTGTAGCCAATGACAAGGGATCACATAAATTACAAGCCAAAGTTGCCCACCCCTGCTCTGAAGATTAAGACTAACACCTTGAACTGAGGCCAGACAACTGGCAACCAAAGCAAAACTTTAAATATAGGGTTGTTATGACCATGGTAGCTTGCACTGGTTAGCACGCAGTTGCCACATTTTAAACGCTTCCCAATATAAAAGGAATTTCCACACACGGAGAACTCTCCCGATTAACTTTCTTCCATTTTACATTACCCTCTCCCCTCCCAGCTTTTAGCTTTTCCATGTCTCTGTCCTTCATTACTGTCAGTTTTAATGGACCTTCCAGCTTCCCAATTGCGTTCCCTGGAAAGCAGGACTCATTGTCAGCTACCTTTTTTGGTAGCACACATCAGAACCTCCTTAATTGCTTAGAGGGATCTTCCCAAACGTGGCACTGCACAAGCACAGCACCCATGTGTGTGATGCACAGAGACCCCAACAAAGGATGCTATGAATTTATGCAGCGTGACTTTTCATTTGCAGTGAGTAAATCAAAACCAACAGTCACTCACTGGAGGAAAGAGAAACAAGGACAATTCCATGAATGGCTTTTTAGAAATAAATTGTGGGTGTATGAGTCCTAATCCAGATCACTACCTAGGAATGAGGAGATGGCACTTAAATCTTGCATCTGAACTTCACTGCAGTCCTGACCCAGACCAGGACCCTGTGCCTATTCATGGTGGGGTGGGGGGCAGTCCTACAGGAACAAATGCAAACTTTCCCTCATCCACTTCAAATTGCTGATAAGGGGGACTCAATTCACACAACTACCAGCTGCCTAAATGACATCTAATACAACCATAAGTTACTGTAGAATCAGACCAACTATTTTAGCTTCCTATTTTTCACTAATTTCATTACGCCTTGCCCAATGCCTGTCAGCAGCTTCTGCAACGGTACCCCCTATGTTCAAACTCCACTCTTCTTATCTCAGTGCCATCCATCTGCATAGATTTCTATTAGCTTACAGAGACTCTAAGGTTCCTAAGAAGGTAATCTATCCTTTTAGTGTTGACTCAAGACAAACATGCCTAATTCAGTGTGCTTACCTGTCACTAGCTTAACACTGCCAATCCCATTTCAACAAGCTTCATGTGAAACAGGTGTCCATCTTCATATAAAAACACAGTACACTCTGGTGAATGTGTCTGAAATGTCAACAGCCAAGCAGATTCAGAATCAATATTAGCATATCCAAACAATGCAACCTCAAGGCATTTTAGAGATTCCATCTTCTGGACCAACCCAATCTGTTTACCAGACAAAGCTCTGTATCAACTGTAAAATGCTGCAGGTACACAGCTGGAGTATGCTCCCAGAAGGAACTTTCTTCCAGTGCCATGGTGATGTGTGGCTGGATTGTTTATCATTTGCCAGGACAAAAAATGGCAATGTCAGTTTTGGCTCAGAAGAAAAGCTCTAACCTGTAATCTTTGTGTTTCAGCAGGAGAACACAATAAGGCTATAAACATGCAACAGTAAACAGAATTAAAGTCATTATGTGCCTACTACCTCTTTTTTCTGCAGTGCTACGAATACCAAGTCCCAGAAACATCTCTGATAAACCTCAGTTTAAAAAATACAGGACATCCTAAGACTATGGTATCAAATATTTAAGCTGAGGTTTAAATGGTCCCTTTAAAAATTTCTGCTTTAATAAATGTATTAATCTCATGTTACACCAGTTAAGATCTTTACATGCCTACAGAATGTGGTTGGGCAGACTGAACAGAATCAAAATAATACAGACAAGAAAAGGCTTACAAGTGAGGAAGCACAGAGTTTTTTCCCGTGGAAGCATTCCATCACAGTCCATAATGCTTCTATGCTCCATTCGGGACAATATGGAATCCTTTCTGTTGCGGGATCACATAAAGCGGGTTTGAATCCAGCTAAGAAGACTTTGAATGCTTGAACAGGGTACTGCATCAATTGAGGAGGAATCTGACGTAATCTGAGATCAAATTCAAGTCAGTAATTAAATTCAAGGTGATGGGTCACAGCCAAATTTCACAAGTACCAGTAAACCAAGTTTGCTGAATTGTGCCAATTCCTGCACTGAATCCCATCTATGCAAACAAACAATGGCTTCTTTTCCAGCAACAATCCACCAATTAAAAGCTTCCATTTGTGGTGGCCTATTAAGTTCCAGCTTGTTTTAATTTTGTGATTGCATCCAAATCCAAAGCCTTGGGTTCTGCAACACCCTGCAAAATGAGGCTCACCCAGCACAGAGGTCAGAGGTAACCGGCTTGTGGAACTACCAATATGCAGGGAGAAAATGATGCTCCTGAATTTGTTCTTCAAGATGTTCACTACCTATAACAAGTAGTGTCGCATGAAACCCCACTCCTTCACAATACAGTTGGCTGCCTTCACACCCAACTGGCACTGAACTACACCATAAGTGAACACTTCCCATTCCTTTTTCAGTAAAACAAAGCATTCACGATTGAATGTTCTCAAGCCTAGAGATCAATTTGGGTGGGCATAACCTGAAGATGCAGTGTTAGGACTATCTTTTGAAATATTTTCTGTCCAAAGGCTGTCCCTATGGAGCCTTCTGAAACTTATAGTGCTTAATAAGCTTGCAGAATGAAGACCAACCAGCTGCCTTGCAGATTCTGCCAGAGACACGTTAGTTCAGAATGCTGCTGATGCTCCTTCAGCTTTGGTGGAATGGGCAGTTACATGTGCTAATTAGAGAAATTCTGGTAATTTTATGCAATGAATACAGAGGTCCTGAGCCAACTGGCTGGGATGGCCCAATGGATATCCCGTGGGTGCCAATGTTTTCACAGAGGCCCTGTGAAAAACAGAATTGACTTAAGGAAGGAAAAGGGGAAGAATGGAACATAGGGAGATCTGGAGTAGAAAACAAAAGCTTGAATAGTGGATGAAAGGATCAGGCCTAGCGAGAATTGTGGAGAGCCAGACATACTATCCTGTGCAAGGCGCAAAATGAAACGGGAAGGGAGGAATCACAGAGGCTGAGAGCAAGGTAACCATTTTCACATGTTTTCAGCTTTGTCCTGGATGGCAGGAAAAGGTGATTCATCAGAGAGGCCTCCTCACACTTGACAGAGAAGGACAGCCCACACACTTTGACATGGAAGCATTCCGAGGCCAACTACACAATCACCAATGAAAGCAAAATACACTTCTTTCAGTTATGGTAACAGCTTTCAAATACAATTCTAACAACCAGTGGAGCTTGCCCTTTAATTGCAAGCATGTTTACTGCATTAGCTCTTCCATATCTCCTGATGGTGAATTATTTGTCAGAACCCATATGGCAGGTCATCACAGCTTTCCATTCCCTGATGCAGGAATTTTCAGAAGGAAACTGCAAGTGCAAGTTGGAGAAGGGGAGGGAACTTTGGATACTGCTTGCTTTTTGAAATATACTTTATTTTGAAATAACCTGTTCCAGACCACCCATGATATGCTTTCCTTGACACTCCCAGTTATTGCCACCAAGAGGGCCAGAGTTGTTATGAGAAGCATATATAGCCCAGAGCCAGTAAGAAATGGTTTGGGGAGAAATATTTTTTCTTACCCTTAATAGGCAACCACTTGATAGAACTGTTATCAGGCATGGCTGTTTCTACAGGCAATCTTTCAGAGCTGGGAGAGGAACCCTCCCCTCTGCTGCCACAGTGAGGAAAATGTAAAAATTTGTTTGATCATCTGCATAAATAGTCATGGCTACAGCAAGCAACGAACCAAGGCTAGTATTTATGCGATATGGTGCTAATATTTATATGTCCGCCAGATCAACTTTTCTGGTGACTGTTTCTTGATAGTTGTGATAAACATGAATCTATAAAATAAAAAGTATAAACAATGTACAGGCTTACCTGCTTGTGGGCAATGTATCAGTTGATCCATAATCGACAAATTCCACCAGAATTGAAAGAGGATTGAATTCATTAATTGAGAGGAGTTTTGCCCGATACCATAAGTCATCTCTGTATTTTGCAAGGCAGGGCATGTCTACAAGAAAATACCACTAATTAATTCAAAATCTAAATTATATAACTGTTTATTCTGTGTTGCCCACCCTATTACCTTGCATAAATGGGAAGGGTATCACATAAACTGCCCAGCGTAATTAGGTATGAGGTAGCATTGACTGTTTTCCATGTGCTGTTTTGTGCAGCAAACAAATGTTGGTTATGCTAATTCTTTGCAAGTTTAATTAGCATTCTCCCTTTCCTAATGGTATATCAGGTACCAGACTAGCAAAGATGAACATGCAAGTAGCTAGAATATTATTTCCACTTAAGTGTGAGCCTTACAGCTCTTGCCCACTCAACTGACTATGTTAAGCACTAGGAAACAGGTGAAAACACATCAAGACACACCTTGTTTTCTTGACAATCCATTACATTGTTTAAAGGAACCAAGTATTTGTCATTAGATGCTTTCAGAACAAAATGTTTTCCACTGAGCTGTTGTCACCTAAGGATACTAGGATTAAATTACCTCACTGTCTGAAGTTCAGGGGAAATTCTTTGCACAGTTTATATAGCAAAAAGTACAGAGGAATAACTTTCATGAGGCATTGTTTTTTCCAGATAGAAGCAAAAGATTGGGGTTTTCATTCTAAAATCGTTTTAGACCTTGTGCCTTCAGTTGCAGAATTTATAAATGTAGTATATTATTATCTTTACCTCTGAGAAATAAAAAAATACCTTTTCGAAAATCAGTTAGAAAAGGAATGGACTCTATATTCTCATTACACTGACTCAAGGCTTGAGCTAGAGTTTCAGAATCCAAGCTGATTCCACTGTCTTTATCAGTCCGCTGGTTAGCACTGTCTGACTGGTCAAATGAGATGTATACCTGAGCCCAAAATATAAAATAAAAATACTTAGATTGGAATATTAACAAGCGTGGAAATATCTTAGTTTATATATCAGTTAACTTGAAAGTCTCCTATTTTTATCTAATGGAAGATCATCAGAGTTCCAAAAATAAAATAAAAATTCAAGAACAAAATTAAAAAGCAAGAAAGACAAATACTGTGTATTTCCCATGGCAATTGTATGGCAAATGCCCATACTATTGCACCTTATGCAGTCTCCTACTTGGAAAGCTACATCCCTCACCTCTTCTATTAGGGATGTATATGTATGCAGCATTCCACAATTTAATGAATGATTATTTTCCAATATTGAGTTCTTAACAGATCAAGCTTTTGTAGAACAGCGAACAATTGTACCCATTTGCTCTGTATTCTTGCTACATGACAAATGTAAACAATTGAAAGGAAAGTTCCTAGATGAGCACAGCATTGTGTAATCAGTAAATAAAGCTTTTAGGTCAAAGGTAGTCTTGAGATCTGCGGGAGAGGCCCTTCTCCGGGAACCCTCCGTGAAAGAAATTAGGAGGGTAGGTACTCGGAGGAGGGCTTTCTCTGCGGTGGTGCCCAATCTATGGAATATGCTCCCCAAAGAGGTCCGCCTGGCACCGTCGTTATTTGTTTTTCGGCGCCAGGCGAAGACCTTTTTATTTAAACGTCATTTTAATTGTTAACAATATTTACTCTTTTCTTTTATAACTTTTCTAACTCCTTTTATATCATTTATATTTTTTATTTATTTTATATTATTAATTTTAATTTTATATTGTTATTTTTGTATTGTATTGTATTTTATTGTGTTGTAAGCCACCCCAAGACTTCGGCAAGGGGCGGCATAGAAATGTTCTAATAATAATAATAATAATAATAATAATAATAATAATAATAATAATAGTGACCAAATAGCTTCTGGTACTCCTAAATGGGGTTGAGCAAAAAGAAGCCTGTTGCCACTAAACATTCAAATAAAACTTTTTGATAAATGCCTGATAAATCTACTGCAGCTGTCCTCAAGAACATCAAAAGAGCCAGAGTATTAACACAGAATGCACTTTTGTGAAAGGGAAAAAGTGACAATAAACCAAATAACATGAATGAGATTTGTTTGACATGTTTAACTGCGATACCTCATTGGGTGAAATAATATGTGTTACTTTCACTGGAAAGAGTTCTCCAAGAACAGGCAGAGTTGGTAAGCTGTATGGTGGCAGCAAAGGGGTTTCCACTTCAGACATGAGCAGCTCCTGGAACAAATGAGAAATTAGGATTCCCCATGCGGTTAGAGATACATAAGGAGCAGCCCACTTTGCATGGACAATCCCATGGGGAGGCCAAGGAGTCCAACTGGATGTGCTTGGATAAGCTGATCATCAGCAACATCATGGAGACAATTCTGTGCAACACCCACTAAACAGATGCATAATTTGGGAATGGGGAGATAGTTTTTTATGCAGTTTTAAGTGCTAGGAAACACATCTTTGGTGTGACCTGAGACACCGAAGACCAAAGAGACCCCAGTGAAGAACGCGATAAATGCTTAATAAATAAATATCAAGACAATCATTTTATCCATAAACACATTTGTCCCTATGCCTCCTTGACCCCAACAAACTTGATCTACCCCGTTTCCACCCTCCAAAGGCCTAACGATTGATCAGCTGGACTAGCAAAGAAGTAGAAGGAACAAATTGGATCCAACAAGCTAACTAGGCAAAAAGCTAAATACCAAGAAATCCACTGAATGTCTCCTTGTACCTCATGACTGATTTCACAGTTTTCCTCCAAATCATCTTCACTGCAATCTGCTATATCCTAGAACATGACAGGAAACACAACTGTAACTATAAACCCAGTCTAATCCAGTCCCATTTCAAGCAAATTGGCACCCTCTTGCAAAGCCACAACAAATTAAAAACACTCTATATAGTAATTAGTAACTGTAGGTTTACCATTCCAAATCTAAAACCATGTACTTGCACCAGTTTGAAATAGGAATTATAACTTGCAGCAGCAAACCTTTCCTCCCTCCACTCACTGTTATATGCATTTCTCTAATGTTCACTATTCAAAGTAGTACCCTATGCTAGAGTTAATTTTTAGCTTGCTTACTTTTCTAGACATCTCTCATTTGTCATTTTGGCAACAAACTGTTTTTGCATTTAATAAGAAATTACACCTCTGATTTACCAACCAGACCATAGAAATCAATTACAAACAGAAATGTTGTAAAGGGCAAGGGACAAACATCCCTAACCCTAGAGCAATGACCACAGTTAGGAGTATTCCCATGTTAAGTTCTACATAGATCTTAAAGCTGGAAAGGAAAAAGAAATACCAGTTTTGGTATACAGCCATCCTCTTCACTAATGCAATGTTTATGGTATGCCATGAAAGAGGAAAGTGACAGCCCAGCAAAGCAGAGTTTAATGGACACTTTTCCCCATGGGTTGTCTGGCTGTTCCTGTTAAAAGACAAATAAGCCGTTACTGTACTGATAATTTCCCCAGCTTTTTTAATAGTTCCCATACTGTGCCAGTTGCTATACAGAACAAAGATACTCCCACAGCTCTGAGGAATAGGCAGGCATAGAGCCCCAGAATGTAATAGAGCTTGTGTGTAGAAAACTCCACTTCCCAGCACCATGTACAATAGTACAGTGTTGTGCTAACCAAGGAACAGAAATCCCACATTTGAATGGTTTTGTTATTTAATTTAAATCCATCTCGGTATTGTTTATCGTTTGTTCTGCAGCACTGCCTTATCTTGTCCCCTCCTGTGCCACCCATTCTGAGTATCTAGTGCTCATCTAGGCTGCTGCTGGCAAAGTGGAAGAAATGACCGAAATAGTGTTCACCCTGCCATCCTCCTTTCTGAAATTTCCACTAGAAGGGCCTTGTCTAGAGAAGGGGCTCTGACAAGCTGCACCAGCACAAAATCAGAAAATGTTGACAGACAGCATGAGTAGCACCATATATACCGAACTGGCTTTTTCTTTATGCTTACCTTAACATGTATTTCAACAAGTCTTTTTGTAAGAAGTTCTTGAAGGAGTTCAATTGCATCCTGCTGCCAAACATTTCCAACCTGCATGATCACAGGGCAAAGCACACCACCCATTCTGTTAAGTATGGAAAACCAGTCAGCAAAATCTTCTCAGTCAGGACTAGTCTATCTAGAGTCAGAAAGGTTTTGCTATTGTTAAAGAGGCACAAAACTGTCAAAGCACTTCTTCCTACAAATGCAAGGACTGGAATGAATGGACTTTCCACATTAGGTGCCAAAATATTACCAAGCACCAGACGTAACCTCCCCAAACTCACTGCTGCCAGAGGTTGTCAGCACTTGCCCTTCTTCCTCTCTTGAAGAATCCATGGCAGTAAGACTACTCAACCTCCATTACTCACAGAAATACTAGAGACACTGAGAGATCAGTTGCCCATATATGGTCTACATGCCCTATCTGCTCAACGTTTTTGCTGGGCTATTGTGTTTTGCAAATAAAAAACCAACACAATTAGATTCATGTATTCATAGATTTGAATTTAGGACTATCATAAGAACATGTATACTGTTAGGGTCAGGGCAGTCATTGCCCTGTACATTGTTCATGTCCATACAACATCATGGATTCAATTGTATGGCTGGGATATGGGATTTGTCTATTCCCATATATTACCTTATAGAAGACTCTTTCACAACCTTTGGGTGCATTTCATTGAAAGCCATTTTCCCGTTTGTAGGAATACAGGAAAATCCGGCAACTTATGGACAAGCATTACACACATTCCCTGTTCACTAGACAGAGGACTATGAATTTTTCAAAATGCAGTGCCTACTCACTGGTATAGTTTTATAAAGCTGACATGGTATGGAAAATGGAGCTATGTCAGCATACAATAAAGTTGGATGAAGATGACACTGTGGAATCTTCTCAATATAGCCATAGTCCAAATATTGTACCTAATAAGAAAGAAAAGAAACTGAAGTGGTTCTAGTCTCTTTGAAAACCATGCTAGTCAGGATAAAGGTAGAAAATCCTGATGAATTCCTTGCTATACAGTTTGGGAAGCAGTCATGACACAACTCACCCAACCAGAGTTTTTAATGGAAGTAAGACTGATGTAAAAAGATGCTGAAATTTAGAGTAATCAGATATTTAGTTATTTGTTCACTCAGACTGTCCGGGCACATTCATGAATTTCTCTTGTATGCCTACATTTCGTTTGGCTACAATTTCCTTTACAGAATTTCTAAGCCACCATTCTATCATAACACTTAAAAAATTATACAAACATAAACACATGTTCTAATAATGGATTCTGCTATGTTCTTCAGCACTCTTTGCTCTATAATTTGGAGGCACTTTATATAGGGAAGGTAGTAACATTCCTCCCCTTTGCTGATATGTAACATGGACAGAGACATTAGGGAATGCCCATTTCTTCTGCTCAAAACACATAAAATGTGACCGCCTTCAAAGGAATACACTTCTGAAATGCCACCTTATATAAAAGCCACCTCCAATGTGCACACACAGAAGCAAAAGACTGAGAAGGTCCTTAAGCAGGTTTTCTTACTATGATAATGCCACCACCAACATCTCTAACTTCCCCTCGATACCACATTGTATCTGCAGCTCTCACAACACAAGCCTCTCCTTTCTTCCAACTGTAGGGCTCCAAAAGTCCTAGACATTTGAAGTTTTTCTGTATGTCACTCATCAACTTGTTCAGCTCTTGCTCTAGAGAGAAATACCAAGAAGGAGGCTCTATTAAAATTTTCAAATACAAATAATTTCTATATGCAGTGCTTTATACAGTAGTTTTACTCAAATCACGTGTATCTGAGTAAAATACTTTAATTTCCTAAGGGACCATGATGTGAGTGTAAGTAGCATTATTAGGAATAGTGGAGGTTCCAGGGGCAAGAACAAGAGTAGAAAGGATACCAAAAAATCCTGAATTGTCTCCTCTTCACTGGAAACTTAATTCAACCATTTATGTCTGGAAAATTCACGACTCCCTTAACAGCAACTGCAAATACATTTGTGGACTGGATTATACTGAACCTGGCTGTGGGACTGGGAAAGGGCAGGGGCGAGAGGAGAAACTGTGAAGGAGCTAAAGTTCCACTGAATTTACTCCTAAGCAAATATACTTAGGCTCACCCTGTAAAATAGGGATATAAGAAGCCTCCCCATCTATAGATTTTTCTTAAAGGAGGTATGCTGAGCAGTAAAGCATGTTCTAAAGTTACAATTATATTTTGTTACTGCATCACATTTTCTACTTTACCTTTTGAAGTGGGAATCACATAGATAGTTCCATTGTCTGAAACACAGCTGACTATAGCAGCAAAGTGATCCGACCTAGGAATAGCTGGGGGTTTGTAGGCCTCAACCGTAACAGACTGAGTCACAGAGATCTCCAGTTTTTCCTTTTTACAGTGTGAAATGGAAGCATCAGGGACCTGCTCTGGTGCGAAAGGATTTGGTATACATTCTGCTTCTGCAAGCAAGACTGCATTCTTAGGTTGGAAATGCATTTCATGGGTTTTGTCAGAGGACACTGTGCTTGAGTCTGTTTTAGATGCCCTGATGAGAATTCAACAAAAAATGTCAACAAAGATAGATTTTTTTTAAATCTAACTAATGTTATTCTAGAATTAACACTTTTTTGGCATATTTTTCTGAAACACTGCAACTTAAGGTCACATTCCTTTCCATGTTTAGACAGATAAAAGACCTACACATACCCCAGTTGGAAGCTCTTATGTGGGGTCTAAATTCGTACAATACTGCATCTACAGTTACTCAACAGATCCCCCACAGAATTCTTTGCTTTGTTCCTCAGTTAAAAGAGTGCATTTTGTTTCCGCATGCTACATTATTTTATGAAGCTCCAAACAATGGGTTTTTGTCAAACTGCAACCCTGCTTAGCATTTAAAGCAGGTTTCAACAACAGAGTATCAAGGAGGCCATAAAATTGCGATGGCCAAGTAACTGTGGAATTTCAAAGGATTCTATACAAGATTTTAGTTGTAGAAATTTCTTTAAGTAATAGGGCTAATTAGTCCACATTGCCTTCTTATTAATCAATAAATTAAACTAAGCCTTGCAGTTGCAAGTATTAAATTGTAATGAAGTCAACTGCAACAAATGATGCATCAAGCACACACAATATAAACAGAAGATATATTTATATTGTTTATTTAAAGCTCTTCACATACAGATGCTCAGTAATTACAATAACTCTTACAGGCTAGGGTGGAAGGTTTGGAGACAACAGCACCTTGCCTGATGATACCTTGTGAATTTATTGCCAAGATGGCTGTTTTCAAAACCAAAATAAAACTCTTTATCTTGAAAATAGCAAAGGTATGCTAAATCCTACTCTAAACATCTTAAATATTAATAGCTACGTTTCACTGTAATGTTTAAAAAATCCATACCTTCTTTTTCTAAGTGCCATGCCTTCTTTAATCATGTATTCCGAAACATCAGTACACAACCCTCCTTCTTTGCTAACTATTTTCACAAGGAGAGGTAAAGACTGGCTTTCCTGAAACAAAACAAAATTTCTTATTATACATTTCAGATTCCTTTGCTCTGTGTCTTGCTATACAGAAAAAAATCTTCCCCATGTAGCAACTGGCTTATAAGCCACCCCAGCATTCCATGGCTTGCAGCTGGATTTATTCAACCCATGATGAGCTGAAATGCCATTCCAACCCAGATGACACAACCCATTATGGGTCAAGGCTTCCCTCACTGCCCAGCATGGCAGTGATCCTTTTTGGACCCACTGTCAAGTATCACCACCACTCAGTGACACACCCCAGAAAACAACCCAGCCAATTCATGAGTTTGCTGAACCAATTTTAGTTTTCCCATTCCACTTCCATGAGCTCTTCTGTCCTCACATTAGCAGCACAGAATGGATATTGCCCTAGCCAGACAGAAGCCTGAAAGAGGCAAATCCAGAACTGCTCTATCACTCCTCGCAGCAATGTGTATGTGTGTGTGTGTGTGTGTGGGGGGGGTGATACCAAATCAGAATATTGAGAGGGCAGGAGGTGGATAGGAACCCATGATGCACACAATCTTCTTTGGGGCATAACATGGACCCTCAGGCAGACAACGCACACTTTATGACCTGTGCTGCAGTCTGGCTTGTGAGAACCCTCCTCTTCAATCGGGAAATGTGAATGTTTTAATTTCATAAATTATATTTATATCCCATTTTCCAATACAATATTGCCTAAGAACTGAAACTCTTATTTGCCCTGAGCTCATAGCTGCTATCTGTAAACAAATGATATATGAAACTGTTAACCTGCGCTTTCTTCAAAACCACGATGGCTGAATTTCCCCAACACGATAACCCAGAATAGTCTATAAGGCCTGATGACTTGTCATATTGTGTCAGAATGGCTTAAAGTTGGGGTATTAAGCCATAGTTTATAGTAGGCTGTTTGACCCAGAATGGCTTGTTGACACAGGCAAACCCAAACCACAAGTTAGCCACCTGGCAAACCTCCTTGCTGCTTTTTTGAAGCAGCTACCTGAAGAGTCCCAGTGCTACCTATCCCTGAACTCCCCAAGCAGGACTTGGAGACAGCTGACAGAAGCTTCCCCCACCCCACTGCAAGCTATTTTGGGTTCACCGTGGGCTTTTTTCCTTTTGAAACTATTTTTGGGGAAGGGAGAAAATATTGCTTATCTTGGCTGTCAAGCCAGCTTTAGTGATACCCCTTTGAAGAGCTATGAGTTGTCCATCAAAGCACACCAGCAGTAACTCAGAAGAACTGCCCTGCATTAAAATGTGTGCATGTGTACACATGCATATTTGTGTGCTTTGGGTGAAAAAAAAATGGGTTTAGGGAGATCTGCAGCCCTTTTTCAACAAAGATCTTCTTCTTTTCTCTTCCTCTGAAGAAGCTGTCTGTGTCTTCTGGCCCTCAAGCATCTGTTACGTGCAAATCTGGTATTTTCTGTGACAAACCTGTATTATTAAACTGACCACAGCTCCAGTTAAGTAACTTGCTAGGACATCGCATGCTGTTGCTGTCCAATGCTCAGTCCCACCAGCTGGCCTAATATGAGAAGTTGGAAGAAAATAAATAGTCTAAATCATGTGCTTTTCTGTGTTTATACCACTTCTTCTAAGGATTAATTCTCCAGGCACGGCACATACATGACCAACAATCTGATTCAGAGTATTGTTTTTCAAGCAAAGTTTTTTATTTCTTGCTTTAAAAACAATGCAAAAGTCCAAAATATTACTGTCAAATATAGATGTCAACAGAGAAGCACTGTAAATATTTCTTCCCAGGGTGATTGTATGGCTAGAAAACAAGTGGTCCAGCAGACAAAACTTGGGACTAAGTAGGTAAGAGTTAAAATACTTGCTCAGTTGTGACACCTGCAGGCATGGGAGTCAACATATTTCAGACTTGCATTAAACAGGCAAATTACCTTATGTCTGTTAAGGAGCACTCCACGGCAAGTGGCCTTATAGTACTGAGATTGTGTGCAAGTTGTCTTAAACACACAGTATCCATAACCTTGACTATGCCAACATCTAAAAGGAACACCTGCAAGAGAAAATGAATGTAAGAAAAATATAAATCATGTCCTTCATAGGACTTTATTAGACCTGTCAGCCATTTAACAAATCTGATTGATCCTCTTTGTCAATCATTTTTCCCTATTAGCAACCTGTGAAGTATTTTCTTAATGTAATTCTGTACTAACAATGTATGCATTTTGAAAACAGATTATCAGTTTAGAGTGAAGAAATAATTTAGGTTTAATCTGGGTTACTGACCATATGTTATGTTTTAATTTTTTTACCTGATGGCTCTATTATCCAAGGTCCCTCAATTAACACTGCCTTCTTGCAGGAGACTCCATTACATGATCCATCCCCAGTTTTCCTTCATACCTCCTGCGTCAGTCAGCATTCTGTAGCAATGAAGCCTGCTTGATTCTCACTGGACTGGTTGGCGATTTTCTCCTAGTGTTTTTCTTCCTCTGTACTCCTGCAAACCTTGAAGATGGCTGATACCTGTGTGTGTGGATGCTTGTGGTTTTGGCTTCATAAAAATAGACTACTGGGTAACTGTTTGTATATGCTATTTACCTTCCTTCTGTTAATCACTAAACGAGTGTTTCCAACAATGAAACCTCTCTGTGTATGAACAAGAAGTAATTTTCCAAAAGTCTTTACCTCCACTACTTTTTCAGAAACTATCCTGCAGATCCGGCCTCTTTGCCATTGATTCAGATCGTGTACATAAGCAGCACAATTCATATCTATTTTCCACTGAACTGTTTCACTCACAGATTCAACATAAGTGGCAGCCATCTTTTCCTGTAAACTTAACATGTTAAACAGCCAAACAAGAGTGAGGAAAAGCACTGTAACCATTGTTTATGTCAGGAATAATGGGAAACAATAATTGAGAACATTGCATTACAAAATACCTGTAATTTCTCCTAATATAATTTCTAAAAGAAGACTCATAAAATGGGGCAAAAATGAGATTATAAATCAATCATTCTGCAGGCTCATTGACACCAAGCTCAGAGGGACATGGGAGTTGGGTGTTTCCTGTACAAACCCCCACAAAAAGCAGAAAACACAAACCACTTTTTGATTTGATTGGGGGTGGTGCTCTACCAAGAGCAATTTGGATCCAAAACAACTCCAGTATGGATTACCAGCCTTTTGTTTTCCTTTCCAGTTTTGGAACTTCTCTTATTGGTTGGATCCATTTTGGCAAAATAAGAGGTCAAAAGAAGTAAAAACTGAACTGTTCTTTCATTTCTTTTTTAAAAGAGAGAGCATACAAACTGAAAAGGAAAAAACTCCAAGGTTTGCAAAGATAATGAATCGGAAAAGAGAATAATTTATTATTTATTTAAAACTTTTATACCCCCTCCATCACTTTGATGTCTTGGTACAGAGATGTCAAAGTGACCTTGACATCTCTCTAATGACCTTGTTGCAGGAGAAGCTGGCACAAGCTCTGTCCTGGACAGAGGCAAGGAACGAATTAGGAGGGACACCACAGAGACTGGGACCATGGCAAAAATGTTTGATCACGCATTCCTTGCCCGCCCTGGGCAGTAAAAGGAAATAACCCATGGGGAATATCTTCTTGCTCCAAGTTTTCTTGCTGGGAAAAGAAAACTATATCTCAAATTCTAAAACTATCTGACATTCTAGGTGTTTTATGTAATTTTTCTTTGAAAATGCCCTCTGCTTTTTACTGATATTTTAACTTCCTAGGTTTGCCTTTTTGCTTAGTTTTGATTAGGTATATTATACTATGAATATATAAACATTTTTTTAAAAATGAGCAGGCTGCGAAATCTGTGTCAGCAGTTCCGTTCTGGGAAGAAATTGCCTTCTATAAAAACTAAAGATCTGAAGAACAGCATGCGGTTATTTGTCTGTTACTAATAAAATGATGCACTTCAACAGAACAATGTACTGTTCTCCTCTAAAAAGGATAAGAATTAAATAGTGCTCTGCTCATTTGAGATTACAAGATTTTGTTTCTATGATACACATGTACAAAACCCAGAAAGGACATTCATCACGCTTGGAAACATGGAGCAGGTGATTTCCCCAACAGCAGCACTTGAATCAGTCATGACAAATTAACCACTTCTAGGCTAAGAAAAACTGTCATTTAGTCCTGTGGTTTCCACTGAGAATGCATTCACAGTGTCAATTTCCTTCCATACCTTTTCAGAATTTGTTCAGATGACATAAAAAACACAAAGATCTTGCTTGGAGAAACAACATGATTAATCTTCACTTCCAGTTCTCTGTTACACTCTAATCTCAACTCTTCATACTGTGACAAGTCTTCCTCCTTAGGTTTCAATGCATCTCTCTCAGGTTTTAAGATTTCCTCTAAAGCAGGATCCCACACTTCATTGTGGGATCTGGTAGTCTGGTTGCTGCTTTCTTCTACTACAGAATCCCATATGTTCGTATAGGATCTCAAAGCCATTCTTGTATTCCTGTACAAAACAGAATTGCTTCATTTAGATTTTATCTATCACAGAAGTGAAGCAGAAATGGTTTCCCCCAAGCTCACAACACCAAGGCTGAAGCAATCAAAATATATGTTTTAGAAAAAAGTTTCAAGCACACATTCCAAGTAAGATTGACTGTGCTGTCACAAATTCACAGAACAACATACTCACCTTGATATATAAGATGCTAGACCTTCTTCAACCAAAAGGCTGTTAACACTGCAGGGCAGGTTTGGTGATACAGATACACCTTCATAAAGCTCAACAGACAGCACATTGTCTTGCAATTTCTCTACAAAGGGACAACGATTTTACATTCAATTAACCAAAACATAAATTAGCAAAGAGGATGATGTTCCAGTCTTGTTAATACATATGGTCTGAAGGCACAGAATGTATCCACCAAGTTGAAGCTAAGCAGGTCTGGGGCTGCCCTAAGCTTGGAGGAGAGACCACCTGGGAACCACATGAAGCCACCTTGAGTTCCACAATGGGAGAAAGGTGGGATATAAATATAATAACTAAACAAATAGTTTAGGGACACATTTAGCTGTGCTGCTCTGTGTCGCTTCATGGTGTTATCACAGAATCATAGAAATGTAGAGTTGAAAAAGGCCATCTGTTCCAATTCCCTGCTCCAAAGCAGGTCTCCAAGTTGCAGCACAGTGCTTTTATTGCTCTTACTGCTTTTGCATTTTGTAATCCTCCTTGTCAGGAAATAGTCGTATTAAAAAAGTAGGAAAGTAAAAATCAAGGCCAAAGTGCTGTGGTCTACTGCAAAGTCTTTGAGGCTGTTACTTAACACAGTGTGATGGTTACACATGAGTGTGGCAAGATCCAGGTCTCAGCATTAGAAAAAAACCCTGGATCTTCTGAATTGCACCAACTTTTTCGAAGGTTCAACTTTTTCATCTCATTTGTTGCCATAGCAATCCTATAATGTAGGTGGAACAGCATGACTTCAAAGTACCTAGCTTATTTCAGAGGTGAACTCCAAACACTAACCATCCACGCACCCTATCCATACATGATTAAGAGCCAGGTTGACTGACTAATGGATGAGGTCCCCTGCAGGGTGGACATAAGCGACCACCCAAGTATTCAATTTAAGAAAGAGAGGAATCTGTGCTAGGCCCTGGAAGACCCCTAAATCACAGGAGCAGCAAGTAGCCCTACTACTTTGGGGAAAGCTTAACAAAATGTGTGGAACCTTATACCAGAGAACAGAGAATGCATTCTTTGATTTTTGAGCAAAGGCCTCCTGTTTGCTTTTCTAATACCTGATAAATTACTCTGTAAATAAGTGAATACTTACCAGTAATAAAACAGAACATACATTTGTCTTGAATCAATTCTTGAAATCTCTGTTTGGATTTAATACTCCATTCATTCAGTCCTTTACACGGTTTAATATGAGCCAGCTTGCACTTGATGGCCTAAATTAAGAAATATAAATTGGTCTGTTTAGCTTGTTTATGCCACCCTTTCTTTAAAGAAACATCAGAGATGTTTACATACAAGTCTGACTGATATCTAATCCACGTCTCTAAATTTCATCCTTACTGTAGCCTTACCTACTTCCAGATTCATCACAAAACCCAGAGGTACCCACCCCCCACTTAGCTATTTGTCCCAGTCCTATAAACTACCTTAATTGCCATTTTTTGGTAGAAAGGTAGAGTACAAATAAAATCAATACATACATAGATAAATGTTCATGGGCAAAAAAACATGAACAACGAAATCTCTTAGAGCAAGTTAAGGACTAACAAATTTATTATGGCATCAGCTTTTGTGGGCAATGACCATTCTGTTATATTTAAAACACTGTGAAAGTCTATTAGACATAGAAATATACATTATATTCATATATTGTTAGGAACTGATTTGCAACCTGTGCTAATAATGCTTTGTTAGGTTTATTTGGCATTTATAGAGTTTTCCACTGCTTTAAGTAGTTGTAGGTTACCTTTTCTGGGAGGATTATAAACTCATCTTTTATTTTGCGCATGTCTTTGACATTTATTTTAGCAGTATTGCCAAAGTCAACATATTTCACCTCAACTTCTTGATGGCCCGGCAACCCTTTGGAAAAGATTATGGAATTAAGAAGCATCATACATTTATAAGCAACATTTGTGTGCATCTGCGCCAAGCATTCTTACTTAGACACACACACAATGCTCAAAGTGAATTAAGATGCCATCTCACTCTCTTTTCTCTCACCACAGGCACAAGACAATTGTCAAGTACTCGCAAAACCCCACACAAGAGTCAGTTATTTCTGATGTCTTCTTATTTCTATTATTAAATTATCTATTATCTATTGCTCTACAATAAAAAATCACCCAAGGCTAAAGACTGAGGGTCACTAGAGTTGATACAACTCGCAGAACAGCTATCTATTTTCGCAATTTTGCGTATTTAATTTTTAAAATCAAAGCTTATTGTTTTGGCCAAAGACCATGACAAATACAGCAAATATACATATACCTTAAGGTTCCAGAATTTCAGATATAATGGCAAACTATGGTTAGAAGAATCAAAGCAAATGAAGAGAGCATACAAGAATGAGAACTAACAAACCATAGTTTGGCATTAACTGCATGTGAACCAATTTATCATTGCTGATATATAACTATACTCACAAAATCTACTAGCGTAAAGCTAATTCACTACCATGTAGGCCTAAGAGAATGATATCTTGCCTTGATTTATTTTTAATTACAGTTTCTTTTCCTGGTAGCAGTTTGTTCTACCATAGAAATCAAACTGTTTACAAAATACATTGTTGAGGAAAAGACAAGACCAGAAAAGAAACCTATTTAATGGGTAAAAGGATTCATTTTGAAAAAATCTATGTATGGCTACCAAGCACCTATTCATATATTCTAATTTTAATTCATACATGCACACAATATAATAGTTTCCCTTGAAAATCTCGTAAGTGCAGGATAAAATCCTTCAGGAACAAAACAGTTCAAGTTTAGTCAGGTGAGGCTTCCTTACTGTTAGAGCAATACAAAAATAAAACCAGTTGCCCACAGAGGTTGTGGGCTCTCCCACACTAGAAACATTCAAAAAGAAGCTGGACAGCCATCTGAGTAGGATGGTGTAAATTAATGTCCTGCAACAGCAGGGGGGTTGGACCCAATGGTCTTCATGGCCCCTTCCAACTCTACTATTCTATGACTCTAAGTTACCTACCTATAACCTGTGCTCTATACCAAACTCCATCATCTTCAAATCTTGCTATGCATGGTTGACCTAGGATTGGACAGAGAATTTCCAAGCCAACTTCACCTTCATTTTTATACATTTCCTCAACTTTGGTCAAAAAAACTGCAAAATCTGGACCTTCTTCCAACTGTTGCAATACAAAAAAATTCCTATAAATTCCTATGTAATTAACATTAGCATACTATGTTATACAGAACATCAAACTGCTGCATTATACACCTAAATAACTTGTTTTACATCCAAAAAAAGAGTTGTTCTTATCCGACATGAAGAAATAGCACACAAGCAAATAGAAAAGCACACCCAAGTCAAGTTGCAATATACCTTCTTCAAGGATACTCCATTTCATTCCTCTTCTGCCGTTTTTTCATTTTTCCTCAACAGCTTTCTGAAACTGTGGAGTTACTCTTAGTCTTTCCCTAAATGATTTTTTTAAACTTCTGCAAACCTTGCTGTATCCCCAGGCCTGCCAATACTCCCTCTTTTAGGTGGGCTCTGCCATTCTGGCTGTAAAGTAATCCATACTCACTCTTCTCCAGGCTCGTGTTTTTAAGAAGTTCAGAAATTTTGGTTAACCACTGTTTTAGCTGTCATCTAAATCTGACGAACTGTGGTTAATGTGAACTATAATTCAGCTTCAACAAGCCAACTTCAAACCATTGTTTCTGAAGATAGCTTCTTAAAACTAACCACATTTAATGTTAACCACAGTTCTGGGTCCAGTAAACACAAGTAACTATTGTTACTTGTGGTTATGGTTAACTAAAAGCAGAATTTTCCAGACACCTACCCCTAGTCATGCAGAAGGAGACTAGGTTTGTCCATGTCTCACTGAATCATAGTTAGCTCATGCCCAAAGGTAGCCATAAAAAGTGCACTGATTCATATTAAGTCAAAGTCTTCTAATCAATACAAGTAAAAATTAATTTTTAAACATGCCCATGTATCAAAGAAATACTAAAAATATATTATCTTTAGTGCCTTTTATAAGACTGCAAAACATATTGCTTGGACTCCCAGCAATAACACATAAGGATTTTAGGAAGTATCCTACAAGAAATGTGAACATAAAAAAATCAATATACTGAACAATACTTACCAGCTGAATATAGAAATCTCCAGGACTATTAATGTAACTAACAACAACTGGGACTTCTGTATCTTCCTGTGGTATCACAGGTGGAAAATAGTTCAAGGGTACATTATTCTCAGATTGATCAGCAAGCTCAGTCCGAAAGCTAGTAAAGTTTCAGAATGAACTATTAAAGTTAGTTGTAAAAGACAATGATTGTCAGTGGAGAATTTCAGAAGTTAGTTCTAGTGGAAAAATTACTGAACATTGCCCCAGCACTGCAATGTACTTTTACATAATGCACAAACAGAACTCAGGGCATATAAGTGTTTCATTTAACTTGCAATGACATCTATTAAATTCTGTGGAACAGAATCAATGGTCTGCATTTGAAACAAAGCTGAGAACATAGCTCCTTAGAGTCTAACGATATGATATGCAACAAATCTACAATTGGATCCTTTTATTTTAAAGCAGTTATCAGGGATGTAAACATGATAAATAAAAGTATGTAAGCTCTTTTCCCATCCTGAAATCCCATGAACAGCAAAAAACAAAACACTGACAGGTATCATAATGAATCTTCCATGTAATATTTGACTTGGCCATCAGATCTGGATCTACTAGGACAGCTTTAATTGCATCCCAAAGGTGTGTTTTTGCTTTCTCCCATGCCCCATTCATTTTTATGGAAACAATGGAGCTGCTTCTTATGCAGACAACATTTTGCAGAGCACAAAACCTGCCTGTCGACAAGATAATCCCATGATGGGGTGGTAGCACCAACTGTCTCCCCTGCAGGGTTGTAGCAAGGGACAAGGTGTTTCCGATTTTCTCCCTACACCTGCCTGGACTGGGAAGGACAGAACTCTCCCTTCTGTTCCAACTAAAGCTTCTCAAGGATTTCTCCTCATGAGGCATTTAAACAATCAAGTCACCATGGTTTCTTCAGCTTTTTGCAGCAGGATTGGAGCATTCTCCTTGGCAAGTCTCCCTCTTAACCAGGAGTCTTTGTTTATGTACCTCTACATTCTATGAAAACAACACAAAAGTAGAACAATGGTACACAGAGGAATTGCTAAATTATAGTAGGCTTCCTTAGCAAATAATGAAAGCAACCAAGAAAATGAATTAAAAAATCTGCAAAAATGATTAGAAAACATTGGGAAGAACTAGGAGAATTCTTCATAAAAAGAACTCACAAACTTTTTCAACTAAAGGATCACTAGCACATAATACTCTACAGACATCATGGTCTATCAGGCTGACTCTAGTGTTACTGTAGGATGGGAAATGAGAGAACTGATTAACTCTCTATTCCTCCTCTCCCTCCAAACCAAATTTTAAGCAAGGTTTTAGCTGGTGGTATTTAAAAAATAAACCAGGTGCTTCATGGCCAAGTGGAAGTTAGCTCTTACCTATTGCATTCTAAATTATCAAGGAAAATGTTTTGAGGGGAGATGCTTACAGTGAACCTTCACTTTAGAATATTTATTCATAAGATTCACAAATAAACTGCCTATTTTGATTTTGCATATGGAAATTCAAAACAGGAGATGGGATAATAACTTGAATGAAAAGTAAGTAGCTATAAGTAGTTATTCAAAAATATTGATTATTATTCAAGTAGAATAAGTAGTTATTCAAAAATGACTTGAATGAAAAATAAGTAGAGGCTTAAATCTCGATAAAGAACTGGAAAGCAAGAGTGATTAATTATGCTAGCAGCCCAAGAAATATAAAATCTATTAACCTCTACAGAAACAAACAAACAAAAAAAAAACAAACGAAACTCATCCACAACGTTATTACATTTACTTGAGGCAAGCTCCCTTGATTCTGGCAAGATTTAATTTTAAGTGTATTTAGCATAACAACATTTGCAACCAAACCTTCTCAGGAAAAACAAACACATACCTTGCTAAATCCAAAAAAACTAAAGCATCCCTGAGGGACACAGGCATGTCACTACTTATTTTGTTTGCTGGAGGTTTCATCAGATCTACAATTAGCACACCATCTTCTTCTCTGAACACTTTCATTAGAACTGCTTTGTTATTTACCATTTTCAAAAATGCCGCCCTTGCGCTTCTATTCCAACCTTCAGTCTGTTGTGGAGACAAAAACAAATGCTTCAGTGCAGAATTCCAGTCACCGGACAAAACTAGCAAACTTTAGAAATGAGATATTTAGAACTATCTTAGGTAAGAAAAAAACAGTTTCAAAGATTGGAAGAGATAAGCAAAGCAAAGAACCTTGTTATGGTTGTTACAAAGGTCAAAGGAAACTTGTAGCTAGAAATTAGGTAGGGTTAAAATTCTCCCAATGTGAGAAAGATGAATGAAATTCTGACATTGTGTCAAGCCATGATTCTAAATCCAACACTAATTCTAAATCCAAATAGTTATTTGACTTTCCAGCTACAGGACAGGCAAACCGTTGTTTAGAGCAGCATGCTGACTTTCATTTTCCATCCCCTTAAAATTCAGACATACAGTTATTACTTACTGAATGTTTTGGAACAATGTCCTTCAGGGAACACTGTAGTGCTAACTTATTTATACCATGAAGTTGTCCCTCTATAAGTAAATCAGGCTTCCTTACAACCAAGCATAAGTCTTCAATCATGACATAGTCTAGCTTGACATGTTCTGGATTTACAATAACTTCATTTGGTATGCTGATAACAAAAAAAGAAATGTTTATTATTTCTTAATGTAGGTAAAAAATAGTTTGTTTGAAGGAGGTATGGCTTTTTAAGACTTCTTAGAAACCTTGAGGCAGAAATGACTAGCAGAATAAGAAGGCATAACTAATAAATCTTATAAGTTATTCAAATTTGGGCTAATTAAAATCGCTTGTGGGATAATCTGGTTGTGTCATTTCTACCTTTCCTTGACAGGAGAGAGAGTTATTCCATTATAGAATGCTTTGTCATGCCACCCCATAAGCAACCAAACCTAAGCTCCATACTTTTAACATATTGAGAGATTATGGCCAATTCACAGAGGAAAACTTCAGAAATCAATACGGCAAAAACTACACACAATGGAAAAATAATGGTAGTAGAACTACTCATACCCTGAAACAATTAAAGCCTCAGGATGCCCGAAGTCTACAAGGAATACTTTCATCATTGCAATATCAGTGATTTTGTATTTTGCTGGACCACAGGGCTTCCACTCATTTGTATGTTTCAGTGGAATTAGTTCAACAATGTTTGCACGGCACCACATCCTGTGTTCTTTACTTTTAACAAAGATTCTTGTACCTGAAATAAGTTTAAAAAAACAATTTGTTACCACTTACCCATATTTACATGGAACAATATCTGTAGACAAGCTAAACGAATACTAAGTTAAAGAATCTAAACAAACCTTTTAAAAACTAGTCTAATTTCAGAGTTCTCATTCCCTTTATTGCTGTAGCCACTTGACAAATGACAGACAAGATTTTCAAAGTAGGGGGAGGCTAGAAACTGCTTGCCAGCATCTATTGTATCCCAATTACCCTACATATTATCTAAGACTTTCAGAAATCTGTTTATAAAACTTCCTGGGCAAGGCTGCATACCATGAGAACACAGGGGTGGCAGCTCCTTGAGTCCTGATGTGCCAGTCAAGGAGCAGGGCACAGAAGGGCCCCCGAACTACCCCCGTCCCCACTCTTACTCTTTAGTCCTCTACCGGAATCCTAGAGGATAAAATGGGAACACCAAGGTATCCCCTCTTTGCCACAGCTTGCCAGCAGGGGATGGGAAGAGAGCATGGATGGCTCATAGCCATCAGCCTATCTCTAGGATAAGACTCACAAGCCATGGTGAAGGCTGTTGACACGGCTTGAGAAGAACCAAGTATGCCATAGTATCAACTCTTTTGGGGGGCTGGCATAGCAGTTGCACTGATTAGGCACTTTGAGGCAGCTCTCATCTGGAGCAGCATAACTAGAGTGGCAAGGATTTCTTGCTCCTCCTGCCACATGGTTCTAGGCTATCCCTGAGCTTGCCCAAAAGTGGCTATGAAACTCTGGAACAAGCATGGAATGTTGAGGTGACGTAATATGCCACCCCACATAAATCATAGCAGTTTCTGGAAACATGCTAAGCTACACTGGCTGAGAAGCACAGGCGGTTTAAAAAGTTGCATGAACCCAGTCAACATGCATTAGCAATTTGAAAAATCTAGCAAGAACCAGTTCATCATTTTACCAAGGGTGTTGAAGTCCCTAGAAATTCAACTGTGAACTCCACATGGTAAACTTAGGGGTTTCTATTTTCAGATTTAAACCCAAATAAGATCAGAGGCCTGAGACAAAGTCTGAAAAATCACTTAGCAAGAACAACATAATGTTTACCCACTAGCTGAATAAATTATGCAAATATGTAAACATAATTAGTCAGAGAATTTCAGAAACACTATTACCAAGTTCCAAGATGTCGCTTGGGGATGTGTTTGTAGTACTACAAAATGACCTCAACATTTTTTCCAAATGAACTGCAGTTTTCTTTTGTGAAACTTTCCGAACGTAGAAATGGCAAGGATTTACCACACAGCTAACAAAAACTAATTCTGTAGAGTCTGCATCAGAAAAAGCACATCATAAAAATTAAGAATGATAACCAGAGGCTGCAGGCAACCACTGTATGCTACTATATTGACGAATATCTGCCTGTTCACTACTGTCAATATATGACTAGCATATTAATCACTAGAAATTATAAAATTTTAACACCGTGCTCATATTAGCTAGCATTCCAATATTATATTTTGTGATATTTTATAGTTTTGTTTTTGTGAACTGCTGTAAACTTCCCAGAAAGCTTCAGCTATGGGATGGTACAGAAATGAAATAAAAAAACCATTCTAGGCACTACAAATTCTGGATCAAACCAAAGACTTAACTAGTCCAGAATTTTGTTGTCATAATAGCCAACCATATTACATTGTGTCCCGCTTTTTCCCTCTCACAAGGAGATCAAGATGGCTTACAGTGGTCCTCAAACTTTTTCAATAGGGTGCCAGTCAAAAGGCTGTGGTGACCATTGCGGGCCGGAGAGTTGGGGGTGCCGGGGGGCTTGGGCGCACGCGAGGCGGCATCAGGCACACGCAGCAGTGGCTTGCTCGCTCAGAGATCTCCGAGCGAGCAAGGCACCACTTCCCCGCCCACGCTGTGAGGCAGTGGCGAGCACGTGTGTATGGGAGGCTGGCGGTGGCAGCTTGCTCGCTCGATCGCCCATCTCCAAGTGAGCAAGCCACCACCTCCCCGCCCACGCAGCAAGCATGTGTGCGGGCGGCAAACAGTGGCACGGGCCGGATGGATGGCCATGGCAGGCCAAATCCGTCCTGCGGGCCATAGTTTGAGGACCCGTGGCTTCCAAGGTTCTCCTCCTTTCATTTTCACCCTCATAACAACCTAGTACTGTGTTCCATGGAAACAGGTGATAAGCCACACTGCCTTCAGTGGAGGAGGTAATTCACTGCCAATCTCTAGGGAGACAAACCAGAACCCCAAATGCTGTTACAGGACTCAAGCTTACCCTTCTGAATCTTTCTCATAAATTGCCCACTTCCTTCATAGAGCCAGCTCACATTTAACAGTGGCAAATCATTGGTTATTAACATGGGATTTCTCAAAGCATGTTCTGTAGACATCTTGAATAGTCAGCCCCCAATTTGAGGGTTGCTATGTGACATCTGAATCCCAACATGATTGGCTAAGCCCATGGTGAATCTACAATTATTAATCATGTTATCTCTTTAACTCATAATTAACCTAACAATGGGTTCTGAATATCATATGGCAACCCAATCAGCAGCTGAGTATTCCAAAAGGATGTGGAACATTCCTGGCTCACACTGCAAGAAATTGTGGGCTAATTAACCCACAATTTGCCACTATTACATGTAAATAAATCCAGTGACACCTAGAATTATCAGTAGCATCACTACAGAAGGAAAAAGGTACAGGAAATAAAACAATCTTTTCTATAATGTCATCTTTGGCTGCTTCCTTAGTCTTAAAAGTTGCTCTCCTTAACAAAGGAAGACACTGGCCAAAATTATGAGCATGTCCTGGGATCTGATGAAGGCATTTATAGCAACAGAAAAAGCCAATCACAGAAATGTAGTCAACAGCCTATTGCAGGATCCAGCAATTCCAAGGTGACATAAACAAGTACATGAATACTGCCTCCTAAACAAGCACACACAGAATGAGGCACAGAGAGAAACAGAAACCTTTTTAAAGTTTCAGAATCAGAGAAACAGCAGTTTGGAAATGTTAAACAACAGCCAGCTCAAAGCTAAAATTCTAATTCAGCTTTAGAATTTTAGATGAATTACTTTCACTTTACTATAAAATTGGCTCAGAATGTAAACCCCAGAAACCCATTAGAGGGCCTCACTTACATACCTGCTTTCAATCCAAATGGCTGCAGCTGTTTTTGGGAAACTGTTTTCTGGTATTTATCTTCAGAGAGCTCTTCAGACCACACTTTCAAGAAGTTGAATGTAATTGTTACCATGTGTGAACAGAATATTTCCCATGCTATCCATCAAATAACTGAGGCATTGCCCACCTCCACCCAATTACAGAAGCTATATGAGAATCCCACTAGTCAGTAAGTATCAGGTGTTAAGGCCACCTGAAAATCAGACTCATTGAGCTGAGAAGAGTTTTCTATCCAGCCCAGGTAAGTTTATCTCAACTTACTACTTGTTAATTAATTCCCATAGAGCTGCCAAGGCCTGCCAGTCTTGGGTTTTTGTTTTTGCAGAGGTGTGAGGTTTGAGTAGCATTTCTACTGAACTCTGATTATACTCTCTAAATTTTCAAGTATCAAACACAACTCTCAAATACAGTAAAACCTAGGATTGCGAGCATAATTCTTTCCGAAAACATGCTTGTAATCCAAAGCACTTGTATATCAAAGTGAATTTCCCCATAAGGTTCAATGTAAATAAGGGTAATCCGTTCTGTAACTGGTTTGTTTTTTCGTTTTTTTGAATCACAAAAATCTGAAGCAGGCACGCTTGGGGGAGGTGGGAGCAATTGCGGGTGCGCTGGGAGGGGAGGGGACGATGCTGTACTCACACCCGCAACGAGAGAGAGAGAAGATCCGGCGCTCAGTTGTGACTTGACGCTTGGCAGGCAAAGTGCAGGTAATATTCGTACTGCAAGACGTCACTCGTTTATCAAGTTAAAATTTAGAAAAAAAAATTGTTCGTCTTGCAAAACACTCATAATCCAAGGTTTTACTGTAGATGCATGCTTTTCAAACTGAAAAAGTTACTAGTTCATTACTCAATAGGATCATCATGTTGAATTGCCATTTCTGGAATGTTCCACATACTAAGTACAGACACTGCATACCACCAAAAAAAGGCACACAGTATGTGGCTCTTTATGAGCTGCTGAATGCCAGGTCTCATTTACTGATGCAACATAACCTTCAAAAACTAGACAGGTTTATAAAAAACAAACAAAAGACGCAGGAATAAAACCCCAAAACCCAGAGTACTGGCAATGAGGTTAAAGATCAACATAAATCCAGTAAATATTTCCACTACTAGAACAGCAGCTAGAAGCATTATAAGTACACAGGGAGAACTAGGGAATAAAGACATTAGCTCTATCACAGATTAATAAGCCATCTGCCCAGTTTCATCAAATATGTTCTTCTAATAAATGAAAAATACTTAAGACTCATGGTGTCCAATGAACAGCTTCATATAGCCTGATTTGAACAAAAATATTTTCTAGTATATCTACATGTACGAGATCTAACTACTTTCCATGGTTAACTGTAATCCTAAACAAATGTGAATGGATATGACAAAAAATTAAATTTTATAAATCCTTCTAGAGCATTCTGAATGTTTTTGCTGTGCAAAGTATAGGCCTGTTCTTGACATTGCTGTGTTAAGAAACTTGGTATCTATAAGTAGTGGTGTACTTCAGAAACAATGAATGTTCTGAAACAAAGAAAGGTTAGTGATGACTCACTACCATTGAAAAGAGCTACTCACTTTCTTGACCATCTTCAATTATTTCTTCAATTATGACATCTGGAGTAGATGCTGATTGAGATAAAGCAACAGCATTTCTCTGATCGAGCAATGGGGCTGTTTTTTGGAGATAGCTGTAATTTTCTTGAAGATATGCACCAGATTTTTGCAGAGTACCAACTGCATCAAGTTCTTTTACCAGTGATACTTGTTTTATATTCATGTGACTTGGAGCATCACTTTTTGATTCATCTTCCACACTGCCCAATTTTAGAGGTCTGCCCTCCAAACTCTGCCTAAGTTGACAAATTGCCAGAGAAAGCAGATCACAACCAATAAGAAATACTTTAATACATAAGACCAAACACTACTGAAATAGTAAACTGCACTTTGTTTTCAAGAGACGCGCATAGCATAAATTAAGAGTTCAACATGCCATTTTCGAGATTATGTATCTCTGCAGTGTAAGAAAGTCTGTTTCTGGAAAAATGATCACAGCTCTGAAAATAAACTTATCTGGACAACAGTACACCAAAATGAAAGTAAGGGACTGTGCTACCAAACAGAAAATTGGGAGTTATCTTTGTGACAGGTGGTGCAAAAACTTGGCTTTATACTTCTTTGCCATTTTAACCTTCCCACTGTGTTTCACATCTATTACATATCTGTTGGCTAACACACTTCAATTAACTTGATGCAAGGAATGTCAAAACTGAGAATTTACAAAGTTACGACTACAAACAGGAGGCAGAACTATACCCCAGAAAGTAGGTACAAGATATGTACCAAATGTAACAAATACACAGCACATAGATACAAATGGACAAAATATGGATTCTGTACAAACAACTAGGTTCAATAATGTATCACTACAAGCTGACAAAGTAAGTTAGCCTCTGGCGATGACATGCATAAGAGGTAAATTATTATCACGCAATACTGCAACTATAGGCAGCAGTATATTTCAGATCGTTTTTTCAACCAATGCCTATTTGTTGCATCTTGTTTTGTATCCAAAGGCGTGGTTCTAGAGGGGCAAGATACACAGGAGGTAACCTTATCCAGAGCACAGATAAACCATTAGATTCCTTCTTCCAAGGCAGACATATTGTTTCTGGGCAGTTTGCTTTTTCTTTATTTCAATACATGCCTAAATAAAAAATATTCTTTATGTCAAGTACCAGACATAAAGCAACCCCTCAAAGAAGATGGAGTACAGTAGGCACTATTTTTCATATTCAGGAAAATACTTACTCATTGGGGATATCATAGGAAAATTTCCCCAGGTTTTCAAGCACAGGGATAATCCTATCACAATCCATGTAAAACCTGTCTCAGAAATATAATACATGTCTTAGCAACATATACCTTTTGGTCCATTTTATATAGGCAACACAACTGGGTACTGATAATTTTGTGTTACATATTGAAGGAAGATGATATTCAATTAACCATTCTTGCCACTGAAATAGCTCCACCAGGAGCAGTTTCCCCTCCTTCCTGCTACCCATCACAAATGTTCCATTTAGATGCCAGGAAGCACTTCCTGACAGTTAGGACCCTGAGGGTATAGAATGGGCTTCCACGGGAGGTCGCTGAGGCCCCATTGGTGAGGGTGTTCAAAGACAGGCTGGACATGCACATGGTGAACATGTCATGAGTGGAACTGGCTGGAACTGGGGGGTCAGACTAGATGGCCCAGGAGACCCCTTCTGACTCGCTCTGTTTCTGTGTTTCTAAATGCTCATACCTAACAATCTGGTCCATGGAATGGGGGACCTTCCAAAGAAGGGGAAATGCAGAGGAGAAGAGGAAATTCCTATGGCCCACAGACTGCAAGTGAACTTTATGGAATAGTGCTATTTGCCCAGCTCATGCATTTCTTAATGGAATGTCACAACTATTTTATACCTGTAACCGTCATTTTGATGTCATCCACAATCCTTATATGAAAATTTATTACTGCAGCTTAGGAAACATTCCCACTATCCAGTTAGAGGAATGCTTCCTAATATATGGATTCACTCCAGACTGCATTATGTGAAGATTAAATTAAGTATCATCAATTTCTGCAGACCTACTCCAAACATAACTAGAGCAAATCCACTACGTTTAGGACGGCAGATTTTAAAAGTTACTAACGCATTTTTAGTGAACAAACAAAAATTAACCATTCCACAATAGCTACAACACCAGTACCTTGGAAGTGTTCTTTTTTCCAGATTATCTAGTTTTAAGACTTCATCTTCAATTGTCATTTTTAAGTTGTGAATAACCTAAAATAAAAGTCCTAATTTAATTTAGGGTAAAATATATCACCTTCTGATACAAGAGCATGGCTTACATGTATGCGAAATCAGCAGTTTTATTTTGCACCATAGTTATGCACAGAACTGTAGCAACTGGGCCCTCTTCTGCTAGAATACAGCTTTCAAAGTTTGTTGATATGGATTCGAACTCAAAAGTGATGAAAAGGCTGGAATTCTCATCCTGGGTAGGATTTCGGGAAAGGACTTTTAAACTAGTGTGGCAGTGACCAAAGATATCTCGCCTTCTTTTATCTGTTTTGTCCTAATCTGGTCAAGAGTATTTGTGACTTTGTGTTCTTTTATCAAAACACTGGACTTCATGTCCTCAGTTACTCACCACCAGTCCCACTGGTTCTCAAACTTTCTCTTTGTTGCTGAAATAATATTGGCTCCACCTTCCCTAAGGCCTGGCATCCCACTCCTTTTATAGTCACCTGAGCCTGATTAGCTCCCACTGCTGAATTCACTTTCCAAATCCAGAGAACCTAGGACTGTCCCAAAGAGCCTCACTAAACCTTCCCTTGAGTTTAACTCTTGCACAAGCAGAAAATTAAGCTAGCGGCCTTGTACAAAGCCTTTTTTCCTTAACAGCCATGCAAGTTCCTTCACATCCACCAATGCCTGAAAGAAAGGCACAGCAGGCAACTTGGAGAGATACTTTGCAAGTTTTTAAGAAGGTTCTTTCCCCACCAATTAATATTGGTGATATTAATCACCTTACCCGTTTTTCTACGTGTCCCTCTGTGAGTACTGAAAAGCTTTTAATATATATATCTTACTACCTTTTAAACATCTCTTTAGACCCAAGCTATATTAATGCTTGTTTTATTATTGCAAATATATCTTATATTATTGAGAAAGGAAAGACTCAGATGGAAAGCACAGGAATATAAATTAAAATTAAGGCTACCTGATTTAAATTTTGGCAAGATTTTAAGCAATGTGTTGCTTTAAGCTCTTTTGCTGTCTTGATGGCTGCATCCAAGTTGCTTTTTTTCTGTAAAACTGAGACCTGAATGCTACGTACTTCAGTTATATAGTAACTGGTGTTCATTGCCAACTCTGTTTCTAATTTCCTTTTCCTAATTAGAAAAAAATGAAAGTTAGACCTAAAAAAAGCAGAATATACACTGTAAAAGGTCAGTTGATAGCTGTTTTGATAGCCAATTACATTATACATTAAGAACCACATTACATATTTTTATCATCTATGGGACACTAAATTTAAGAGTCAACACTCCTTGCCCTCAAGACACACAACTGACTGTGAAAACAGCTTAAATTTAGTATCATCCACCAAATTCCACAACTGCACAATCTGCTTCCATTGCACCACTACCTGCTACAAATCTTTGCAAAGTAAGGACAACAGCTATTCATGTCACCTGTGCTTTTAAAAATTAACCATTTTCTTTATTAAATTATTCAGACATGAGAAATTTGTTAGCCACATGCGATTACTCCAAACCAGTGACTGGTAATAGAATTGAAAGCCATCTGTAGAAATCATAGGTGAGAAGAAAGGGGAGAACAAGAGTAAAGAAAAACTGGAGGCTAGATGTTTTACAATATTCTGGTTTTTTATATCAACAACTGTTGTTGATATGGAAAAAACAGCAAAGTAACTGCATTAAGGCTTTCTATTATGGCGGCAGGGGTGTATGTGGAATTTCCATTTTGACTTATGATCAAAGTCATGTATTCACAAAAACGTCAGAGGAAAAACAATGTATGTCTGAGTTCACAGGTGGACTATACCTCTCTAGGTTACCTGTACGGTGTACCATCCCATTCCCTTTGGCAGTCCTTTGCCATTGTGATAATGAGTAACTTATTTTAGCACAGTGGTGAAGTTACATAAAAAACCTCTATTTTATACTTACAAACTTTAAGATAAAAGACTTACTACTAAAACGTTAAGTTTTACCTTAAGTTTAGAATATCAACCAAGTCCTCAAAGTTGGTATTAAGAACACATGAAATCTTGCCTTCCTGCTGCTTTGCTTCAGTGACGAAGTCTTCAAGCACCTTTTTTTCATTTTTTGAGAAATGACAATTAAACATAAACATGTGCTAGCTTTCTAGGCAACAGAATTAGAGCTATTCTTTTTTACTAGAATAAACAATGCTCCACAGAAATTAGCAGGTTTCACTCCCTTTTCCTCCATTACTTGGTGGGAACCTAGAGAAGTAGAAGTAACCTAAGCATTCCAAGTATTCTAGTGCTAGAACCTTTTGACCTTGTCTGCATGGAATACAGAGTGACAGGCAAAGGAGGGACAGAGCTCTACATCCACCTCTAGCAGCTCCTCTTTTCAGTAACATGCAGACAGTTTTTCCTCTGGCAATTAAGCTTCCTGGGATAATTTACAAGGTTTATCTGGTTAACTTGTATCATCCAAGGCCCTTGGAGCTCAGTTGCTCATCTGGCTCAAGTATCGTTGAAGAAAAGATTTCTGGGAGCATATAAAAGTAAAATCTAGAGTATTTCAAGCCAAAATAAAATCCTTGCCTACCTCTTCTATACTCTTCAAGCACTTAAGATTGCTTTTAGCTTCCTCCAAACCTTCTTCTACCTCTTGTAAAATTTTGCTGTCCTAAGAAAAATCAAAAGGTAGTACTAAAATTGGCAAACATGATTTTAAACACACATAAAAACCTTCAGTCTTATATTCTCATTAAACATTGAATGTCTGAGAACTTTCTCCATTCAACAAGTTTTAATAAAGGACAAATGAATTAAACTTAACAGAACCAGGAAGGTGCAGAACAGAACCCCACCTCAAATCCCCACTTTAAGCTAAATGATCATTTATGATATGACAAGACCCAGAAAGTGGATTATTTATGGTTTTCACAGTCAGCACTTTACTGCTTTTCAAGAGCACCTAACAGCCTTTCCACACAATTGTTTTCATTCAATAAATGCAGAACTGCTAAATGTCTGAACCCTACACAAAGCATTAATTTAATGGAAACATGTTTTAAGGCACCTTCCCCAACCTGGCGCCTTCTGGATGCTCTGGACTTCAGCTTCCATCAGCCCCGACCAGCTTAGGCTATGGCTAAGGAATTTTGTGAACAATGATCCAAAAGATCCAGAGGATACCTGCCTGGGGAGGGCTGCTGTAAAGAAATTGCACTTCCTCATCCCACGACTCTATTTCTTTGCTCTGTAGCCCTATCTCCTCATTTCACGAAACTTTTACTCTCTTACATTTATTACTTAGTTCTCTGGAACAGAGAAGACTGATTTAAATCAAAGTGATTAAAATCAATATAAATCCCCCCCACAAAAAGCAAACTTATATTAACTTTCTCACTGATACTCCACTTTTTTCCTGAAGTTCCTGGATCAGAGCTGGTATTAAATGACTAATCAAAAAATCTTATCATTGTGGTAAACAGTGTTGTGAGCACATTTCTTTCATCTCTTTTCAGGGCAAAAGGCTTCTAAACTATAGTCTTTATTCAGCTGAACTTGCTGTACAAAACACAGTGAGTAATAATGAAGTTATGGTAGCATCCCAGCTATGGAACCTGCTCCCAAATCATTTCAGTGTCAGGCCAAAACCTTATTTAACCAGTGTTTTAATGACTGAATGGTTTTTAATGTATATTTTTATATATTTAAGATTACATTTCATTTAATGTGCTACCATGGTTTTTGTATTTTGTAAGCTGTCTAGATACCCATTTCTGATATCAAGATAGGTTAAAAATGTTTAAAATAAAGCACATATCAAAGAAGTGATCTTTTTGATTGGTAGTTAGCTCTTGCTCACTTCAAGAGTTAATTCTAAACTGAATTCCCCTCCCCCATCTCCCCAAAAAGGATTGGCTCTACACTCAGGAAAGTTCATGCTGCTGGGGACCAGCAAACACCATTACATTGGTCCACTGAACAGGACCAATACCTCCCTGTCTCACCCGCTTTGTTTTATAAGCATCTCTCCCCAAACCAGAGACCATGTGGTTTTCACCAGTTGCTTGGCTAATCCTGCTTGTGAAACCTTGGTCTTCAGTAATGGATTTCAATCCTTCTTCATCTGGCTCACCTTCAGAGTCTGAGCTGCCTAGCCTAGAATGCTTTATTTATGAAAGAAGCAGGCCAAAGCACTATAGACAGCTTGATGAAAACATCAACCCAGTGCATAGCTGCTGAGAAAAAGGCAAAATCCATAAAATAATAAGTTTTATCATTTATAAAATAATAAATTTTATCATTTATAAAATAAAAAATTTATCATTTATAAAATAATAAAATTCTATTCCTAACAGAAAACTATAGAATAGGGAGGACCAGAGATCTCTTCAAGAAAATTGGAGATATGAAGGGAACGTTTCATGCAATGATCGGCATGATAAAGGACCAAAATGGCAGGGACCTAACAGAGGCAGAAGAGATTAAGAAGAGGTGGCAAGATTACACAGAAGAACTATACAAGAAAGAGCTTAAGGTCCCTGATAACTAGGATGGGGTGGTCACTGACCTTGAGCCAGACATCCTGGAATGTGAAGTCAAATGGGCCTTAGGAAGTCTGAGCAACAACAAAGCTAGTGGAGGCGATAGTACTCCAGCTGAGCTATTCAAAATCCTAAAAGATGATGCAGTAAAAGTGCTACACTCAATATGCCAGGAAATAAACCTTAAGCCTTCTTAACCTTCTATTAATTCTTCAATTCCAATCAAGTATCAAAGGTAAATAATATTGTTTACATACCATATCTGTTGTAGATGTCTCCAAAGCTGGATTCTTCTTCTCTTTAATGCTTCGCTTATAATTATTAATCCTACAAAGTCAGATTGTTATGTTTATGAACAAGAATAAGCTGCCTTTAAGAGCACACCCTCTCCGAAAAGGAATCTTTCATTTACCACCTCAGCATTTATACAAGAAACAGCTATTTCACTTCCCAAATTTTTAGCATTAGAACATCAAATTACAAGAAACACCCTGAGCCAAGAGAGGCGATCCTGCCATTTTGAAGAGATGACTATTTGCTCCTTCTTTGCTCCTTCTCTAGCTGCAAATGGCTGTTTCCTGGCAATCTTCTCTTGGCCTCCAGCTGATACACCATCAGAACAAATTGGATATACTTGGCCTGGCAAACAGCAGTTCCTAGCACCATTAAGTTATCCTAGCAGGGTGAAACCAAAGGGGCCAACCTTTGGAATGCAGTGAGAGAGCTCCTTTTTCTTTTTTCTGTTGCATGGTTGTGCACTTCAATTCACAGCATGATAGGAGGTGGTCCTTAGACTTAGGAGCTACTCCCCATGATGGGTAACAGCCAAGATGAATGGGCTTGCATTTCGTGGCTATTTCTTCAGGATGGGACCCTATGATGGACAGAATTCCCCCTGGGTGAGAGTCAGGAGTGATGGCAGGAATTAGAGATGACCAAGAGCATTGACAAAAAAATTGAGGACTAACATTAAAGCACAAACTGTCTCATTGGAATACCTGTAAACATTTAAAGACAATAGGAAGTATTCCCCTTACACTGCATGAATCTAAGAAATATATCCTCCCCCAAACTGATGCCTCCCAAATATTTTGGATAACATTTCCCAACATCATTCAGTCAGGATGCCAGATTGGGTAGGATAAGAATCATACTCCGATATCCTCGGAGGGCCCAAGATTAGGGAACACTGTCCTAATTAAGTTTAGCAGCCCAAAGAACTGTGCAAGTTATGCTGACAGGTACTCATCTATTTCAACAGAAGTCAATTCTCTTCCACTGAGGCTACGGAGACACTTTCCAAGTCTGCTGTCACTACTGACTTGTTCCATTTCACCAAAGACATATATGACAGTCTGATACATACCTGCTAGGGATAATCACCTAACAACATTAAGTACCAATTTTAAATACAGTGTTTCAAAGTTATAATCAATCACTCTTACTAATGAACTTACGAAATGGAACATTTCACATAGAATGATAAAATGCTGGAAACTGTTCTGCTCCAGGTCATTGATTATTATTCATTGTGAAAATTTCTAGCCCACTTCTTCTTACTTCCAGCCATCCAAATGTACAAATTTACCTTTCAGATGTCTCCAAACTCCTCATATGACCCTTTTGTTCAAAATCTAAGATCACCTACAGAAGAAAGAGAAGTTAAATAAAACATTTTCAGGGTTTATAATTTTTCTTTATATGCTTCATTTCAGTTTAAATATGTTTTGTTTCATTTCAGCACTAGTGATATAAACTGAAATTCTATAGCTTTATCTCAGCATGTCCATGCTGTATGCCTGACATTCCATTTCATTCGTTTATTGCTATACTATTCAATAGCATTGTTCTCTGGCCAGTTTATGGTGTTTAACAACCTTAAAAATAGAGGGTCATCCATAATATTAAACCTATTTGCATATAGAGAAAATGCAAGTAATAATTTTAATGATCAATAGTAAGAAATCCCAGAACATAATTAAAAACCTTATTGCATGCATGCTGCCAAATGCATGGGAGTGGTGGTGGGAGGGATCCTGCAAGCAAGATCTCCTTGGATTAACAAGGGCAGTTCACAGCTGCAACAGCATCTCTTTGTCACTGGAAATGAGAGCCCAGCTGGCTGAGCTAAAGCTGGAACTGTTGGAAGAAATGTGGTACAGCACCTCTGGTGATGGGTCAGAGAAACTTCTGAAAGGCAGCTACTGGCAGAGGATCCAGCAATGGTAAACCACTTCTGAAGAAAGCAATGGTAAATCATATATTACCCTATGAGGAATGAGAAATGCCAAAAGTCCAAACTAGATTCTGAAAAGGTAGAGGCACTGGGGATCATACTGCAAATATACATTGGGTACTGGAGCACACCAAAGAATTTCAGAAGGACAGTCTGTGTTATGTTGTTGTTAGTCGCGAAGTTGTGTCCGACCCATTGCGACCCCATGGACAATATTCCTCCAGGCCTTCCTGTCCTCCACCATCCCCCAGAGTCCACTTAAGCTCATGCCAACTGTTTCAGTGACTCCATCCAGCCACCTCATTCTCTGCTGTCCCCTTCTTCTTTTGCCATCTGTTGTTCCCAGCATTAGGCTCTTCTCCAGTGAGTCCTTCCTTCTCATTAGGTGGCCAAAGTATTTGAGTTTCATCTTCAGGATCTGGCCTTCTAAAGAGCAGTCAGGGTTGATCTCCTCTAGGACTGACTGGTTTGATTGCCTTGCAGTCCAAGGGACTCAAAACTTCTGACTGGGTGAATCATGAGAAACAATGGATGATCCTGAAAGAAATGGATGTACCTCAGCGCTTGATTGTCCTAATGTATAACCATGGACAAGAATCTACAGTTAGGACTGAATACGGAGAAACAGAATGGTTTCCCATTGACAAAGATGTCACACAAGGATGGTTCCTTATCTGTACACAGAACTTATTATAAGGAATGCTGGACTAGAATCAGTGGAAAGAATGAACATTGGTGGGAGAAGCATCACTAATTTAATACCATGTTACTGGCAAAAACAGCAGTGACTTGAAATGACTCCTGATAAAAGTGAAAGAAGAAAGTACAAAAACAGGATTGCAGCTGAATATTAAGAAAACAAAGCTTGTCCACAGAAGAATTATAGAACTTTACTGTTATTAATGAAGAAACTGAAATTGTGAAAGATTGCACATACCTGAGCTCAGTCATTAATTCAAAGGGAGACTGTAGCCAAGAAATTTGAAGATGAGATATGGAAGGGCAGCAATGAGGGAACTAGATAAGATCATCAAGTATAAGGGCATTTTACTGAAGACCAAGGTTCAGATAATTTATACTATTGTATTCCCAATCACAATGTATGGGTGTGAAAGCTGCACAGTGAAGAAAACTGACAGGAAGAAAATAGATGTATTCCAAACATGGTGCAGGAGAATAGCAAGACAAACAAGTGGGACATAGATCAAATCCAGTCAGAGTTTGCTCTAGAAGCAAACATGACAAAACCGAGACTGTCATACTTCAGACACATCATGATAAGGCAAGACTCAGTGAAGAAGACAATCAAGATGGGGGAAGTCAAAGACAGAAGATGAAACTGGATACCAAGAGATGGATTGAATCCATAAAGAAAGACTTGAACTTGGAAGAAATGAATGGGACTGTCATGGACAGAACATTTTAGAGGGCTTTCATTTATAAGGTTGCCTTAAGTTGGAGACAACTTGATGGCTCATAACAAGAAGAATCAGGCAATTCTCCTTAAAGAGATCATTCTGTGATAAAGGAGGGCACCACCAAGAAGGCCCTCTCTCTTGCTGCCATTTTCAGAGCCACCTTCTCATGAGGAACCTGCAGAAATGCCTTCACCGATCTGCATAATACATGAGCAGGCTCATTGTAAGCATGTTCCAGACCCATGTGCCAACTCTGCTTATTTCCAGTCATCAATATCTTTGTGAACTCCTGAGATAAACATGGATCTTCCCTCACTTTTAAGGAAAATGAAGCTAGATGTCTTCCCACACAGCACCGATTCCTGCACTGTGCACTGAGTTGGACCTGATGGTTTAGCTGCCCTATTCAAACTCTATTAATATAAAGATGCTGTAGTGACTTTGTGGGCCACGTAAAAATGCAAAAGCTTTGCTGGATCAGACAAATGGCCAATCAGATGCCAAAGAGAAGTACTCACACTCGACTTATGGTCAGTTGTGCTTCGTTTCCCAGAAACTAATATACAGAAGCATACTGTTTATTACTGGAAAAAATAAATAGCCAACATGCCTAGCGGTAATTAATAGCCCTATTGTTTATGAATTTCTCTAATCTCCCTTTAAAGACATGCAAGCTGGTGCCCTGCCCTATATATTGCTGTAGTTAATTCCTTCTTTTAGCTATGCATTGTGTGAATTACTTCCTTTTGACCTTTTCTATATCATCTTTATTTTCAAGGGAGAACTCTGGGTTCTAGTGCCCTTAATGACAGTAACAGGCTTTATGGCGTTCTCTACATAAGCTATGGTTAGGCTTTCTTTTTCTTCAGACATAACAAAGAGACTTGTCCCACTTCAAAAACTAACACATTTATTATGACAAAAGCTTCCATGGACTATAGTCAACCTTAAATATGCCATTTTGACATGTGTTGAAATGGCTTGTCTAAATATGCAAGCCTATACATGCTTCCTTGGAAACTGCTCAGTGAAGCGTGCTTACAAACAAGTATAATAAGATTGCAGTCTAAGTTTTCTTAGGAGCTTAACCCATCTCATACAAAGGTGGGTGGGTGTTTCAGGAATATCATTACCAGAGTTGAATTATGAAAACCTTCAACCTTTGAAATGCAGAGATAGAAAGAAAATCATGTAGGCAGTATAAACCCCCTCCTTATCTTCCCTATATTGGCAGGCATAGCAAGGACAGACTTGGCACCTCTTTAAAATTCATTAAAATGTTACTTTCTTTTATTTAAGCTCTCTACTTATGTTATACTAAAGCAACTTATATTTATGACTGGTGGGATGGGGCAGAAAGTTTTATCCATAATATATTTATAGTTGTCTGGGCTGTGGTACTGCAATCAGTCATGGACTACATATAGGATACTTTTTAAGTTATTATGGAAGATGAGCATTAACAAACCCTGATACTCAGTTGTCCAAGAGAGAACTAAAAAAAATAAGGGGGGACAACCCCTTTTAGCACATCATGTTGTTTGTTCCTGGCTGGGTCTGGACCAGACTTATACATAGTGCTATCTGCCCTCTATTACTTTCCTCAGTAACAAACTGAAGAAAAAGATGCAACTAAAACTGTAATCACTGTTTAATCACTGAAATCATTTATAACATAACAACAACCCTGGGTCAGCCCAAGAGTCCATCTAGTCCAAAAGAATGTTGACACAACAACCAACCAATTGCCCATGCAAAACCCACAAGGATGCCAGTGCAGCAGCACCTTCCTGCCCAAATTCCCTTGCCTGTGTCCACACCCATCATTTAGTGAAACAGAATGTTCAACTAGTTGTTCTGAATCTGGTTTTTCTCACTTGAAATGGGACCAGCAAACAATGCGGAGAGTGAGTGAAGCAAAGAAAATTAAACTTAAATATAACATTTGTTGATAACTACCCAGAGAGCTTCAGCTATGGGGTTGTATAGAAGTTAAACACCACCACCACCACATCAACTTTCTTTGGGTATGTATCCTGAAAACAATGTATTCTTTCAAGTATACTAATGTTTGTCTTTAAGAAAAAAATAAGAAAATATACTATTGTTTTTAACATTCTCACAGGCATTTAAAGGCAATATTTACCATGTAAAGTGTTGACTATAACATTTAAGCTATAATGTGTGATTTTAATTTTAAAAACCTCCAATTTTAAAAACCTTTAATTTTCCTCCAAGCGGGTATTTCAGTTCAGATTATTTTGTAGCTATTGGTAAAATTTTGATATAGTTATGCTGCATATAAATTAACATGGATTACATTTTTAGTTCTGTTTGCTAAATAAAAAGCATTTTGTGTACTTATTTAAGGAGAATGTATTGGGGAGCAAAAATGAGTCAAGCACACATAAATGAGACAATGTTCAGAGCACTGGACAATTTTCCAGTTTACTTTTACCAGCAGACCCACATCATTGACTCATGCTGTTTGCACCAACTTCACAGTGCCCCTCCCATATATTCTTAAGTGTTCTACTGCAAAATCCCCTTTCATTTCCAAAGAAACTAATCTAATTACTTTTGCAGTATAGCTGTCTTTTTTACTTATCCTACTTGAGTTCTGAAACTTCAAACCTAAAAAAGTATACAAGTTGGCATACTATTACCTATGTTATTGAAAAATTAGTATCACAAATTAAAAAGGACTGCAGTTCAAGACTGACTTTTCGAACATTCATTTCAATAATTCTACACTAACCTATTGGAGGATTCTTCCCAGCCAAATTGTTTAAAGAAAAAAAGAACAGAAAAGTATGTTTATCTCTGATCAACTTCAGCATTGTTTATGTGGGCATCACCAAAAAAGCCATAAAGCTTTCTGGGTGATTTTGGACCAGTCACCAACTGTCAGTCTGATCTACCTTGCAAGGCTCTTGTAATGATAAAATGGAGAAGGGCCATATAAACCACCCTGGATTCTTGAAGCAAGTTCAGAAGCAGAATATAAATACCATAGACTAGTCAAGTCTGAGATCAATCCCTGGAGAAATTCTGGAGGAGGCTATGAAGCAGTCAATCTGCAAACACTTTGAAAACAATGCAGTGATTACTATAAGCCAGCATTCCTCAAGAACATATCCTGCCAGACTAATCTGATTTTATTTTTTGACTGCAAAATCCCTGAGTGACTGTGAAAATGCTATGGATATTATTTTGACTTCAGCAAAGTTTTTGACAAAGTGCCCTATTACAACCTAATAGCAAACTAGATAAAAGTGGACCATATCTGACCACAATCAGCTGGATCCAGAGTTGGATCCAGAGTCAGACACAGGGAGTGTTCAATAGAACGTTCTCAAACTGGGGAGAGTAATGAATGGGGTACTGCAGGATTTGGTCCTGGGCCCAGTACTCTTCAACATTTCTATTAATGATTTGGATGAGGAAATGCAGGGAACACCCATCAAATTTGCAGATGGCACAAAACTGGGTGAGATAGCAAATACCCTGGAAGACAGGAAGAAAATTGAAAGTGATCTTTCTTGATAGGTTGGAGCACTGGACTGAAAACCACAGAAAAAAATTTAAGCAGGAACAGATGGCAAGTTCAGTACCTAGGAAAAAGGTAATCAAATGCATTGTTTTATTTTTTATTTATTTATTTAAAACATTTCTATGCCACACCCATCACAACAAAGCCTCGGGGCGGCTCACAACATTGTTATAACATGGAGGATACTTGGATTAACAATACTGAGAAGTTTCTTAGAATTCTTGTAGATTAAAAGCTGAATATAAGTCAACAATGTGGCTGCAAATGCAATTTTGGGCAGCATTTATAGAAGGTACAAGCAGTCCCCAGGTTATGAACAAATTGTTTCTGTGAAAATGAAAATTTGCCTTTAAGTTGAACAGGTAAGATGGATCACATATAGTTAGCCCTCTACATTTCCAGGGATTAGGGGTGCAAGACCCCTGTAAAAGTGGAAAAATTAGTACTATCTCTACTCTTCCTCTGCCCAAACTCACCAAGGCCATCTCCTTACAATAAGGATTTCCCTCTCCAGATGGGCAGGGCAGAAAGGCATGCTTTGGAGGCCTCCCTCTCTGCCCTTTTGCTTCCCCTCTCTCTATGGTGCTGATGATTTTCTGCAATATTTTTTTCAAAAATTAATAGGCTTTATGGCAGTTTGTTCATAAGTACAGGTTGTTTGTAATTTGGGCATTCTTAGCTCAGGGACTGCCTGTATAACTTCAAATCATACGAAGTAATAGTTCTCCTCTACTCATGGTTAAGCCTCATCTGGAGTACAGTGTCCAGTTCTGGGCAGCACACTTCAAGAATGATGCAGACAAGCTTGAAAGGGTTCAGCGGAAGGCAACAAGTATGATGCAGGAACTGGATCAAAGTTCTCTGAGGAGAGATTGAAATAACTGAACATGCTTAGCCTTAAGAAGACTGTTGGGAGATATAGTAGCACTCTTCAAGTCCTTGAAAGGGTGTCACAAAGAAGGCCAGGATCTCTTCTTGTTCATTCCAGAGTCCAGGACACAACAGTATGATCAAGTTACAGGAAGCCAGATTCTGGCTGAACATCAGGAAGAACTTCCTGTTTGAGCAATAGGGCAATGGAACCAATTATCTAGGGAGGTTGTGGGCTCTCTCACACTAGAGAGATTCAAGATGCAACTGGACAGTCATCTGAGAGAGATGGTTTAACTTGGGAGTCCTGTACTTAGCAGAGGGTTGGGCCCAATAGCCTTCTTACCTCCTTCCAACTCTACTATTCTAGTACTAAATGTTCAAGTTTTGCCCAGATTGGAGTAGGTTGGATAGGCATCACCGTCTCTCAACCACATCGTCTCACCATGGTATGATTGAAAATGAAAGCACAAGTGCAGAAATGGCCTACTGAAGCTATAAAGTCCTCACACACTGGGCTCCCTACTGCCACTCCTATTCCCTTTGGGTGTGCCTTTCATGGGGTGTAACATAATAGGCTACAATCGCAAATTTCTCTTCCATACCCCTAAAACTAGAAATCCTTGGAAGACTGGCAAGATGCTCCCCCTTTCTTCTGCTTTTTCATGGAAGCCCCATTCAACACTCAAAGCACAAACGTGGACTTAATCCAAGGCCCCAGCAAATTCGACATTAATGACCCAGATATATTTTTCTAGGATTGTGACTCAACTCAATAGAGCTTGCTTCTGAGTAGGCACTCGTAGGTATCAGAGGATATGGAGCGCATTTAGGCTTTGCAAGCCACGAGGCCTGATCCTACGCGTGTTTGCTCCGGAGCAAACCCTACTGAGTTCAACAGCGCAGGATCCAAGTTGCAATCCTGGTCAGGCTGACTTGGCTGTAAGCCCCGTGGTCGGATCATATTCAGGTTTACTCAGCACCAAGACTCAGAACGCAACTAAGTGTGTTCAGGCAGAAAAGTCCCACAACATTCTCTAGCCAGCACGCTGGAAATTGCCAACTGTTTTCTAACTGAATACACACAGCATTGCGCTTTCTTAGCTTCCCACCGCTAAGTTAGCACTTTGCGGCCTCTGCTGGTCGTTCCGTACACGCTTCCTCGGAAACAAGTCTCACTGAACGGGGACTTACTTCTGAGAAGGAATGCTTACTCTGGCTCTGTTCTACGCTATGAAGCAGCCGCCTGCACCCCACCCTTCTGATTTCACAGCACGTGCACAAGCGCTTACGGGAGCACGACGTATTGGCATTCCGCGCTGCCGATAGCCCTCGAAACCATCTTGCCGCTGGATCCTGCCTCGGCCTTTCTGCACAAAATCCGAAAACGACGCCACTTTTACGTCTTTCCCGTACCGACTACACCTGTCTTCCGACTGTAGAAGCAAACTGACCGCTAAACAATCAACCACCTAACTGGCACGTGCATCGACTTCTTTTCCATATTTCTTGCGCCCGCCTGCCCGGCAATTTATCCAATGGTAACTTCCCGGCAGACTTTCTGCAGCCAATCGCTATATTTCGAAAACCGGCGCGGGAGGGGAGGGACGGATGGGCTTAAGGAAAATTCGGCTCTTAGCTAGGCTGGAAGTTTCCATAGGGGCAGTAGCAAATGGGAAGGAAGCAAAGGGATATGTTTTATAATGTGACGTACAAATCAGTAGGTATAATTTTCACGAGGTGTTTATTAATTACGAATTGATAGAAGTATGATTGTGAACGTCGTGATTTATTAGTTTTGCATTGTTCATTTTATTGCAATTTTATTTGCAGGATGTCGATGTTTTCTATTCTAAAACGGCTAGAGAAATTGGTTTTATCAATTAAGTAATTAAATGGCGGTCTTTTGCACATAATTACACAAATCATTTCGCAACATTAGTATTTGCTATTTATTCACATTTCGACCAAAAAAAGAATGGCTATGTTGATGTTGCAGCCATCTAAACTTGCCAGGTAGTGCAATTCTTTAACCATTAGCTGAAAAAGGTTCCAGGGAGGCTTAGAAAGTTCAATAATAAGCTAATAATAAATAATTGTTTTATATTGTATAAGTCCATGAGTAAAATATGTTTCTGTTGTATATCATGCCATCCTCACTAGCAAAAGTGGTAATTCTCTGAAGTGGGAGAATGCCCGACTGTCTCATTTGCAAGCCTTGCATTTTATCCCCCCCACCCCCAATCCTACAAGATGTAAACCTTACTAGGCAAGTTCATGCATACCCTCCTAATAAAGACTGGGATACAAAATATTATTCTATGCATTTCAAAAATGGTACTTTGAGAGTTGGGTTGGCCTATTTTTTTAACTCTACTTTCCCTCCCTTTGAAAAACAAACTTCTGTGTCATAATACAAACTGCTCTTGAAATTCCCATTTCAAAAGAGGTTTCTGTGCACAGCTTACAGTTCAGGACCTTAGCGACTTTAAAGAATACAGAATTAATTGTGTAGTTTGGGTCCATGTTATTTATTATTATTTCTGCTTTCCCCCTGGTTTCTGAAAAGCCTTTGCTCCTACAAGTGGACTGAGCCAGACATTGAGCTAGCTCAGCTAATGAAAAGATTTCATGCAACAATTCCATCCTTTTAATATCACTGATTTTTATATGAGTGTGCATGTATGATGTATTTATTTCCTGCCTTTTTATTCTACATGAGATGGCTTTTAACTGGTCATTTTACTAAGTTTTCTATTTCCAAATTCTTTGAGGGATTTAGGGTTAAGTTTAGGGTTTATTCTCATGGTTTTCTTTCCTTGCCTTTTTATATGTTCCATTACATTAAATTAGATAGTGCTGAGCAAAATGCACGAAGGCTTCATGCTACCATTTAAATATATCAGACTTGCTAGGAAAAAAAGAAAAAGAACAACAGCAACAAAATGCTAGTAACCACTCAGAAAGCTTTGACTGTAGGACTCTAGCAAATAAATAAATTCCAGATTATGCAGATTATCCCAGTCTACCCTCCTTGAGTCCTGTAGTGCATCCCCCTTGAGGCCCAGGTAGACCTTCCTTGAAGGCTCCTTGGCTGATGGGCTTTATGATGCTTATGGCACCTCAATGTGTCCCACTTCTCCACCATTCCCATCACTATCCTCTCCACTACTAGGACGGATGCCACCATTTTTGGTCCCCAGCCACCTTGCCCCATGACAATTCAAGGCTAAGCTCTGTCCTAGGAGCTTGACTGGTACTGGAGCTTCAGGCCTGAGTTGATTTGTTTTGCTACTGCTTTTTTACAGCTTCTTCAGTGTTACAGGGATCATGCTGGGTGCTCCAATGGCCACTACGGCCATGTTTACCTCACAAAGCCAGTCCATTAGAATGGGTGTTGCAATATTAAGTTTTGCTTTCGATTTTTAAAAAGGTAATTACAAATTTTGAACACAAGATGGCAGAATGGATTAGTGATCACTAGATTTTCTGAGAAATAGCTATTAACATTCAGCAATATCTGAATAATTTTGCTTACTTTGCCTTGCCCATTATCATCTCAAATGAGCCCACATTAGATAAGATTTCTTTTCTCAGAGACAGACACAGAAAGTGATCTGTTACTAAAAATGTTACAGTAGTTTTTAAAATCCACAATATTACTTTTCAAGGTGCAGTCCTATGGTTTCCCACATCTTCTGAGGGGGACACAGGATTCTTCAGAGTTGCAGCACTGCGGTTTTCCAAATCTCAGTGCTCAGCAGTGTACAGCAGTATCCTCCACAGCTAGTGCAGAAAGAACCACTCCAAGTGGGGTGTGCTGGCATTACGGAGACTTGCACCATCCATGTTTGCAGATTCGTATCGGTGTTTCAGCCTGCTTCCTTCTCATTCTCCAGGATGGCCAGAAACAGATGTCTAGATAAAATGCACAGGGCAAAAAATGGCCATGGTGGAGATGACTGTTGCTGGGCCTTGTTCCAGCCATTAGAGGTTTACATGCTTCTGTGGAGGATGGGGGATTGGCTTGCTTCATCAGTGGCTTTGAAGAAGCATTTCTGTACAGATGGATAGTTTTGTGTGGTTTTTTAAAAAATCAGATGTGTTAAATATTCTGGATGGCAAGGATATGACTCTCAATTATTCAGTAGTTCATGGGATCATATGAGCAAATGGTGTGGAATATACAGTGAGAAAGAAAATATTAACATATATTCATCCAATGGAGTCTTCCCACAGTCTTAGAAGGTGCTACTATATTCATAAGGTGAGCAATAAGCATTGATCTAGTTTAAGCTACTAGAAGGAATTATCCTGTGTACTTTTGACCTGGTTCCTTTTTCATAGTCAGCTTTTTCATCTCTGCCTTCACAGGATGGACCCAGAGTATGGTCTGAAGCCACAGAAGGCATCCGCCACATTGAACATAAACAGATCTGGGGCTGGCCTGAACATGGAGGGGAGACCACCTGGGGACTACATGTAGCCATTCTGAGTTCCTCAAGGAGAGAAAGGTGGGATATAAATACAATAAATAGATAATTTGGAAGAAAAATGCATGTTGTGTGTATCAAACTATCCAAGAAAAGAATTGAACACTTGGGTGAGAACCCCTGTGCATCCAGAACAATGTGTGGTTTGCACAATCATCTGCCATCCTTCCAACTTCCAAAAATGGTAAAAAGCAGAAGTGAACAAGCTGTATATGCATCTATTCTTGTGCATTTATCTATCATGTATTACTTTGTAGTTTCATTAGTGCATGCACACAGTTCTTCCACCAAATTCTAGGATCTTTATTGTCTGAACCAACCCATAGCAAGTTATGAGGAACATTCAGAAGAAGTTTAAAAAATCTAGATGATCTTATTAATATTAGGCTGTATAATTTCTTTAGATAAAGTCTGGGGAAAACATATATCAGGGATGCTTTACAGTCATTCAAAAAAGAAACTGAAGGCAAACCAAGCAGAAATGAAGAGCTGGAACCAAAATGGAACCTGCTGGGAGTAGGTGGTACCACATTGCAATGGTTCCATTCCTACCTGGCTGACCAATTCCAGAAGGTGGTGCTGGTGGATTATTGCTTTGTATCATGGCAATTATGCTATGGAGCTTCTCAGTGCTCTATTCTATCCCCCATGCTATTTAACAGTTACATGAAACGTCTGGGAGAGGTTATTAAGAGGCATGGGCTGAAGTGTCATCAATATGCAGAGGCTCTACCTCTCTTTTTTAAATCAAATCCAGGTGAGGAAGTGACCATTTAAAATCAGTGCCTGAGCTTGGTAATGGACTGAATGAGGGCCAATAAGCTGAAATGCAATCCAGCAAGACAGAGATGCTGTTGGTGGGTGACTTGTCCAGTTGGGAAATTCTCAACCTTTCCTGCATGGGGTTGAACTCCCCCTAGAGTTGGTCATTTAGGGATGCTCCTGGACCCAGTATTATGCCTTGAGTCACAGCTGGATTCAGTGGCCAGGGGCACCTTTTTTCAGCTCAGGCTGAGGTTGGATCTGATGGCCTTCATGTCCCCTTCCAGCTCTACTATACTATAATTCCAGCTATGTCCCTATCTAAACAGATGGAGTCTTACCACAGCGATCCATGCTCTGGTGACCTCTCATCTGGATTACTGTAATGCACTCTGCATTGGGTCTTCCTTTGAAAATGGTCCAGAAACTTCAGTTGGTTCAGAACAGGGCAGCATGGCTCATAACAAGGACTGGCCCATGAGATCATATCACGCCATCCTTCCGGCAGCCACACTGGCTACCTATCTAAATCCAGGCCTGCTTCAGAATGCTGAGATCCCCTAAACTGTTTGGGCCAGGATATCTGAAAGAATGCCTTTCTCTGTATGTTCCTACCCAGTCATTCAGATCCTTTGTGGAGTTCCCTCCTCAAGAACCAACCCATAAAGAAGTAAGAGGTGGTGACAGGCCACAGAGAAGGGCCATCTCTGGAACATGTTCCCCAAGGAGGGCAACTGGCACTGAATTGTTTTCTTTCTGGTGCCATGTGAAGATTTTTTTTTTACCAGATGCTGTAATGGATAGATTGGCTTTAATATTGCTTTTATGTGATCTGCTTTTATGCCATATACTAATTTTCTTAATCACCAGGAGTTCTCAAGTTGTTGTATTTATATTTATTGTTTTGTACTGTTTTTATTGTTGCTATATGTTTTTTATCTGTAAACCTCCCAGAAAGCCCTACACACTATGGGGTGGTATACAGATGTAATAAATAGATAAATAAATTGAAAGAATTGTTGCTAAAATGGCCTCCCTCCCCCCCTCTCCCTCTACCCCTCCCCCTCTCCCTCTCTCTCTCTCTGTGTGGGGCTCTAACCTTATATTTCCAACTGACTCCTGAGCCTTTGATTTGTGTAGAAGCCATCGGGAAGGTAGAAATGGTGACTGAGAAGAAGCCAGAACTGTAATGGATAGGCCTGTCCTAAGAACATAAGTCATGCTGAATGAGCCCAAGGCTCTTTTTAGTTCAATATTCTGTTGAAACAGTGACCAACCAGTCAATGGAATACTACCTGATGTTGCTGGCTCTCTTACATTTCAGCTGTTTTTAACTGGTTCCCCTTTTTTCATGTCGTGTCGGTAGGAATTTCTGCTACTATTTTAAGCATTCCAGAATTTTGGAAGGCATTTTCCTAGGCCCAGTTCTGCATTGTCTTTGACTTTGAGCAACCCTATAGATATTTTGGCTTGCAACTTCCATCTTTCCTTTCTCTAGAGTTGACAGGAATTATAGGTCAAATCAAAGTTTCTCACCCTTCCTTTATTTCAATGAGGCATAAGTATTATTAAAAGAAACCTCAAATAGTATTTTTGATTGCTGAGCCTTGAACCCCTAAACACAGGGGTCTCAAACTCAACTTACCTGGGGGCTGCTGGAAGTAGAGTCTGGGTGAGGCTGGGCCACATCAAGTATTCCACCACCGCCGGCGCTTTGAAGGCTCAGGGCCTTTCCCCCATGTCCTGCCCATCCCAGCAATTGGCCCGCAGGCCGTGAATTTGAGACCCCTGCCTAAACATATCCATGCAAGAAATTATCCTCTGTATTACCTATGAGTTTCTTGCAAATACTTAACCAAAAAACACACAGCAGGTATAGGACAGCTGAAATTTTTAAATTCCCTCAACATAAAATGTACCTAACACAAAGCCCCCCTGAACCAATTTGTTTAAAATATGATGTGATTCATCACCTCAGAAAGGGCTACTATGCCTGCATATTTGATCCGATTCTGCTTAAATAATGCAAAAAGATGTGGGCGTATTGTGATTTGCCCATATAACTAAATTGGAAATGCGAACAGTTTTCTTTATAAAACAAAGCAACATATGCCTATGAAGCAACAAAATAAAGCAGCTTTGTAAATAATGCAACAAATGCACACCTGAGCTTCTGATGATCGTGCAACCCTAATTAATCTTATGGGTGTGTCTTGGGATGAACCATACAAAATTACATCTTTTTTTGCTCTGTAAGTATTTGACTGAAAATACATGGTAGATAAACCCTTCTATGTTTTACCGCCAAGATAACAACTGTGTATCAATTAAAAAGTGCCACAAATTGGAAAGCCAGCCAAGTCCTTAGATCAATTTACCTAGGATGCAAATTTCTTGAGGGCAATAACATGAACCATCGATGAAGCTGTGGTAGACACTGAATAAATGTTCCTGGGCAAGGTTCTTGAGCATAAGATCCATCTAGTCCAGCAGCCCATACACATGGTGGCAAAGCGGCTACCCAATGGATCCTTCAAGCAGAATGGGGGTAGGACCTCCGCCTGCCCAGCTCCTCAGCAACTCAGGCATGACACCTAAAGGAGGAAGCACAGAACCTGCAAGGCAAGTAGCCACTGGTGGCTCTCTCCCTTCTGAATCTGGCCAATCCCATTTCAAAGCCATCCAGATTGGTGGCCATCACCACTTTCTGTGGCAGGAAATTCCATAGTTTAACTATATGCTGTGTGAAGAAATCTGTCCTAAACCTACCAATCAGCTTCATAGGATGACCCTGGGTACAAGTGTTAGGCTAGAGGGAGAAAAATGTATGCACTGGTAATCTCCACATCAGATTATTGCATTGCACTCTATGTTGGGCTGCCCTCGAAGGTTGAAGGCTTGTGCAAAACACAGCAGCCAGATTAATAACTGGGAATAGAAGGTCTGAACATATAACTCCAATTCTGGCCTGTTTGCATTGGCTGCCTGTATAGTTCCGATTACAATAGAAGGTACTAGTTTTAAGCTAGAAAGCCTTACATGCCTTGAGGCTTCAATACCTTCTAAGCTCAATCTACCCAGGCCCTATGATCTGCATCTATAGCCTTCCTCTGACTGCTAGCTCCAAGGAAGGCCCAGAAGGAGACAAGAAGGAGGCAGGCCTTTTCAGTGGTGGCCTCTCAGCTGTGGAATGGTTTCCTCACTGTGGCCCACCTGGCACTAAAATTGTCATCTTTCGGTGTCAAGTTTAAATTGCCCCTAGTCCCAGGCATTTTAGCAGTACATGATGGATCATGTCCATTGTTTTAATTGGGTTTAGTTTTCAATGGAACTGTTTTAGCTGTTAAAACTGTTTTATATTTTTGTTCAAAGGGTCTTCAAAAAGTTTCTGCACTTTTATATTGTATAAATATATATTTTTTGCTGGTGTCATTAAAAAGTTGGTATGACGCTGGAAAAATGCATCACAAAGGAAGGTGACTATGTAGCAAAGTGATGTAATTTGTTTATAAATAGAGTTTTAAAAAGTGTGGAAACTTTCTGAAGAACCCTTGTATATTGGGATTTTTAGCTGTTCTAAATTTGCATGCTGGAATTTTATACTGTGTTGTATTCTATGTTCTGTGTGATTAACTGTTGTGAACTGCCCAGAGAGCTTCAGCTATTGGGCAGTATAGAAATGAAATAAAAAATAAAATTTGAAATGTGTTATGTGATGTGCAACCCTACAAATACAACCCTAGCAATCCAAGACAATCCAAAAACCAGGCCCAGCACCAAGGGGACGGCATGGTGAGGCTGCAGAGACTGGTGGCAAGGACTTGCTGGAGTTTTTCCTCCTCTTCAGTATGGCAACCTGTTTGTTCACCTGCT
>NW_025335941.1:49216869-49360967 GCF_004798865.1 Varanus komodoensis
AGCAGGTGGTAACAATGGTGGTGAGAAGGTAGACTCGCCTTCAACTAGCACTAAGGAGTTGACTAAGATATATCTATGTATCTATCCTTCTTCACTGCCATTTACTTCCAGGAAATGTGGATAAAGTTGTCTTAAAAATGTTTATTAGAGTGCAGCCTTGATCAATTAAGAAGTGCTCAAAAAATGAGCTGCATTCCCATTTGTTCCTGATACTTGATTGCCCTCTGTGTCATGGCACATTTCTGTCTCAGGTATAATTTCTTGTGCATTTTTTTTACTGTGGTAGTGAAGTCATGATATTTAAATTGGACAGAATGAAATAACTGCTGTACATACTGATCCCTGTAAGTACAATTGCTAACAAATTAATCCTGTGCCATGGAAGCTGTTCTGAGTGTTTTACCAGAAAGAACACGATGTCTTTAGATTTCTGTGTTAATAACATAATGACAAGAGCTATTACTAAATGAAGCAATCAAGGAGTGTAAGATTAAAATCAGAGATATCACAGTGTAGATGAAACTTTGAACCAAGCTTCTACAGTAAAACCATAAACTCACCGATGCACCATAGTATGGACTTTGAAAACCTCTCTATTATTTAATTTCTATACCAGCCCACAGCTGAACCTCTCTGGGCAGTTTGCACAGTCCATTAAAGCAGATAAGAGCTAAAATAGATAATAAAAGGAGACAATAACAGTGAATAACAAACAACAACAGTAAAAATAACTCTGCAAAACACCTGATGATCCCACTCAAGCCCCTGGGTGGCCAAGTCTTTAAATGAGAGGGCCTAGTACTGAAAGATGACAGATTTGGGATCAGCTGAGCTGCAGTAAGGTGGTTATTCCATCGATTGGGGGGGGGGCATCACTGAGAAAGCCCTCCCCCTTGTTGCCATGCTCTTACTAATATACCCCTTTTTATGCCAGAAGCTTAAAACAGCCCAGAGAACACTACTGTTCTATTTTATTCCAATAACAATGCTGTGATGTAACACTTGGTTTTCAATATGCAGTCAATATGATGAATAAGATCTAATTTAACAGTCTGTGCATTCTGATGAACTCTGTTAAAATGATGATAGGATGGGAGATATGAAAACAAATGGAGCTTGATGTTCTGTAACACCCTTATTCTTTATCCACAAATTATTTGCCTCCCTAGGCCTAATTCAGATGTTAATTGAAATTGGAACAACCCATTATCTTAAGCAGCCAGCTGTGTAGCTTCCAGAGTTGGAAAGTGACTTAAAGAGGAAAGTGGCAAGTTGAAGAAGGGTTAAGCCTCTTTCTCCCTTCTGTGATTTCTTGGCTGCACAGTACTCTGAGGTTGCTTTGTCCTTATAGGAATTACTGGTTCCTGCATGCATATTTACATGTACCTTGGGCTCTCTGCCATGGCAAGGAGCTATTGTGAACCTGTCAAGCAGGCAAAGGTGAGAGGAGAGGAGAGGTGGAGTGAATGTTGATGCTGAAGGTGTTGGACTTGGGTGTTCAGGCATACCACAGTCTGTCTAACTCTTCCTGCAAGATTTGGCCTTTTGTTTGACAATTTTGAGCAGGGAGAACCTGGAACAGAGCTAAGGAAGAACTCCCCCTGTACTATTCCTAGACCGTTTACTGGGAGCTTGGCTGAGTTTTTTTCTAGCTTTCCTATTTCAATGCCTCTTGTATTTCAGCATGCCTCTAATTCAGACCTGGGGAGCCTCTGACTGAACAACCAAATTCAACTCTGCTGGGGTACCAGTTTGGCCCTCTGGGGTTCCACAGATGAATGTATCCCCTTCTTCTGCCTCTACCTCCATCCTCCTAGGTACAAATTGTTTGATCTCCTTGCTTTTAGGCTGTTTTCCCTATATTCTATAAAACTGAAATGCCTTTCATAAGGCTTATCAACAGCAGTAACTTATTAACTCCCATCTCTCATCTAATTGGTATAGTGCTTAAGAATGTGGGAGTAGGGCTCAGGTGATCTGATCTGATCACCACTCACGCATGGAGCCAACTCAGTGACTTTGGGCCAGTCACAGATTCTCAGCCCAACCTAGCTCACAGGACTGTTGTAGGGATAAGATTGATTGGTCTCTAGATTGTGGACAGAAACACAAGTGGAGATGGGTTTCCAGCATGCCCTCCCTTAAGAGGTCTTTAGAAGTATGATAATCCAGTAATGACCCTTGGCCAAGCCTGGGATCAGGTGTCGGCATGGTGGTGCAGCTCTGAAGTACTCAAAAGGATATCTTTGATCACGCAAGCACCCAAGATAGCAGTTGAGTGCTATCCTGCAAAAGTTTTCCCTGGGAGGTGGGCAACAGTGTTCTGGAATAAGATTGGAGACAGTGCTCAACTCCATGACTGCCCTTACCACCTTCTCTACCACTAGAACCTATTTACTTACCACCTCAACCTCCACCATCTTGTCTACCCCCCTACTACCACCTGCCTTTTCCTCACCGCACAGCTTGCCCTGCCAAATTGGTCCCTTCTTAATCCACTTTTTAGCTCCTTGGGAATCTCAGAGATAGGCCTTCAGCCTTGGCATACATTTACTTAATTTGGCTAAGAATTATTAGCCCATGGATGGAGATGCATAGGTCTAGAAAAGTGTTTGTTGCCTGTGTTATGGTCTAGATATCTTTCACAGAGTTGAGTTAGTGGAAATTTGCAGTAACTTTCTTATAAAATATGTCATGTCGATGTCTTTTCAGAAGGGACAGACAGAAGTAGACCTCCAAATATTTTAGACCTCAAGCACCTGCACTACAGGGACAGAAATATGGGTACAGTATCATAATTAAGTCCAAAAATGCCAATTTTGTGATACTAGTAGTTAGAATGTTGACCTGGAATTTGGGTTCTGGTTCCCGCTAAACCATAAGAAGCTCCCTGGGTAACTTACTCTTAGCCTGACCTATCTCACAGGATTGTTGTGAGGATAAAATGGAGTGAAGGAAGCCCATGTAAGCCACCTTCAGTTCCTTGCAAAGGAAAAGGTTGAGATATAATCAATAAAATACTAATAAGAATACAAATAATTTCCATCAATGTGACTTTCACTTCATAGCGCTCTGTGAGTGTGGTGGGGATGGGTTGCTTATGTCTTGGCATAGTTGTACATCAGTAATTAACCGTCAGAAGCCTGCTGCAAACATCATAGACAAAAGCAGCTGGCAAAATTAATTTATGCTTCTAAATAGCAAATGATTCTCCTTCTCCAGATAGTTCAAGTGGCAGTTTTCATAAACAGTTCAGCTTTGGATCCATTTAAGGCCTCAGTCTCTCGCCTATTAATATTTTGTGGGAAAAAGCATTATCATCAAGTTGGCAATCTGCCAAGGATAAAGAATGGCATGAAAATCAGTAATCACACATGAGGAAAACACTTATGACATTACATAACATTTGTTTTAGATCATTGGCAGACATATTTCAGGAAGGATAACAATATTACACAAATTCTAGTGCTATTGTAAACAAAGGGATTTAAAGATTCTTGGGCAATGCTGCTGGTAATACCTTCAACTAAACTATGGATTATAATGTTTTAAAATCCAATTAAACTTTTCTTTTCCTTTTTGAAACTATTTTCCAAGCAATAAACAATAACTAAGCTGTAGCTTTCTATATGCTAACCCTCAATCTATTTGTTCAAATAAAGTATTATTAACAAGTCAGATTTGCATCTTTTACCTTCCTGTCAAGAAAATGTCAAGTTCTGGTTTGCTATTTCCCCTTCAGGGGAAATTATTGCTATGAGGCCTTGCAGGGTAAGAGCCCTGGGTATTGTCCAAGTAGCAAAGGGATTAGGGAAGAGGAATGTGAAAAGAAAGAAAACATCGCAAAAAGAGAAAAGGGGTTTACTGGTGAATTGCTCCTCTTCACTCTATAGGCCTGGATCTCTTAAGCAGGTAGCAGTTCACTGACAAATAACAGCCTATACCAGACGTCCTCAACCTTTTTATGTTGGTGGACACTTTTTGAAATGTGAGAGTGCCATGGGCACTGTCACCAAAATGGCTGCCACGGGAGCAGGGCTTGCTTAGCATCACCAGTTTCCTCAGAAGGGAAACTGGTGATGCTAAAGGAAAAGTAGCTTCCAGAGAACCTAATTCTAAGGCAAAGCTACAAAAAAGGCAAAATACAAAATCACTATTTTGTTCCTAAATACATACAGTGCTGGGAGCAGCACTTCACTTTGCTGCTGTTGTTTTTTTTTATTTTTTAAAAGCCTGTAAGAAGTAAAACAGGATGCCTGGCAGGCATTACGTGATGTGCACATAGTTACACTGGTACTCAGGACCACCACTTTGGACACCCCAAGCCTGCTTGGAAAAGTTTCAGCACCCTTGTCCTCAAATGCTATAATTGCAGGCGTGTGTACGGCCCTTATGCATTTCAGTAAAAAAATAAAAGATAAGGAAATCCACCCCAGATATCCCATGTCATGTGTAGTTTGGTCCAGAGACAGAACCCCCAGTCAGCCTGATTATCTTTGAGCCTTTGACAAATAAGATCTCCTCGCATGTCATCATCTACATATGAACAAGCATTAGGTCACAGGCCCATACAATTGAGAAAAGCCGTTTGTCTGAGTGGCATCAAGAGAGTCATTTTGGCTATTTCCTTTGTCCTCCTCCTCAAGCTCTTTATGAGGAAAGATGCACCAGGAGTATGGATGTGTATTCTGTCATACTCAGAGAAGCACCCACCATGAAAATATCCCCAACCAAACAAATGATTCATTTTCTGCTTTGGAGAGAGTACACATAGCCAAACATCCATGACTACTGGACTGCAAAACTGTTTTGCCGTTTCGATTTGAAACACAGTCTCTTGATCAAGTTCCTTTGCAGCAAATGCAGATGTTCACTTATCAAGTGGCAACTACTCAGAGAGCTTCAGCTGTTGGGCAGCTGTTGTTAGTCGCAAAGTCGTGCCAGACCCATCGCGACCCCATGGACGACATCCCTCCAGGCTCTCCTGTCCTCCACCATCCCTCAGAGTCCAAGCTCACACCGACTGCCTCAGTGACTCCATCTAGCCACCTTATCCTCTGCCATCCATTTCTTCTTTTGCCATCAATCGTTCCCAACATCAGTGTCTTCCCCAGTGAGTTGTTTGTTCTCATATTGGGCAGTACAGAATTACAATAAATACCAATAACATCTTACTAAGATGTATATGTAGCACTGGCTATCTATATAGTTATTTCAAGCAGGAAAGCACACTTTAAGCACAATTCCACATCTGGTATAAAGTAAATCTTGGAAAGCAAGAAAATTTTAACATTTTTCCACCATATTTGGCAGGACAGTACAGATAATTGCCAACTGAATATATGAGGAAACATAAGTTACCATATGGGGCTGGCTCATATGTACCATGATCATTATGTGAGGGTATAGGAGTGTGCCAGAACATTTGCTAGGCTTTCTAGGGCTTAGGCAAAGGCGTCCTTTGTGAGAATTGGTGCCTCCAAGTTAGGCTGAGCATGAAGCCAGTGTCTCAGTGACTCACACATCACCACCAGTCAAAGCAGCTCAGTAGCCCAAAGAGAAGCACTGGTTCTCACAAAAGGAACTCCCAAGTCATCCATGAGGTATCTCCTATAAATGCAAACTGTCCAGTGATAAGTCACCATAACCCTAGGGCTAAGTAAAGATCGCTATGCTAACTTGCCAAACAAGCATATAAATTTTTTTCTTGACAACTTCTGTGGTGTACTAATGCAGTAGCATCCTGCTATGCTGTTTGTGCTTAATGGGGACAACTGCTTAATGTGCTCAAAAACAGATAGGGAAGGTAATCATTAGAGCTACTCTCTGGGCCATGCCAAGAGTTCATGGTACCCAGGGAGTGCAATTTATGTCCATCTGCACCTGATGTAAACCGCGAGGGCTATAATCTCAGTGTTTAAATGGAGAGGTTACGAACTCTGAAGATTTGATTTTATCCTAAGAAAACAGGGTGGAAAAAAAAACAACTATGTATTATTTTTTAGAGGGTCTGCTGGGTGGGGGTGAGGGAATGAACACATTTTCAGTGGAACATAACAAGATCAGATTTGTCTCTTGTATCAAAACATCTCCTATATTATTGTCTATGCTATCTTACAGAATTCATATGTAACTGTTTAATTTGTGGTCCAAAAATATCAGCATCGCACTGAGCAAAAGAAAGAATAATAAATGGATAGGCAGCTGAAACCCTTGTTAATGGTATGTGCAAAGCACTGAGTAATAGAATTGGCAGAAATAAATTAATTCCAAATGGAGAGTTTTACATCTTGCAGGAAAGGTGAAAACTTTCCTAAACATCTAGGACTTTCAGAGGTCACTGCTTTTACTTCTCACAGGAGCCATCTATCCTACCCCCTTAGAAGTGGGATTTTGTTCTTTGTAAACCAGCTTGAAACACAGAGACTGGACTGCACTAGCAGAGACCTGTTAGATACAGTAAGGGTGAAATCATATATGTGCTTAGACAGAAAACAATCCTACAGCTCCCAGCATGCCCAAGCCAACATATCTGGCTGGAGGATGCTGGGAGATGTAAGACTTTCTTCTGTTTACACTTACATAGGATTGTATACTAATAGAAGAAAAGTTTTGGTTACCTGAAAAAATATACTATGTTTTTAATTAGGTCCATCATTTCGGTCATTCATAGTTTTCAGATTTCAGCAATGGTCCAAGAGCCCAGCTCCTGGATTCCAAGGATGCCATGGCCTTCAGAAACACAGTTGGTTGCAACAAATGACAGGGCTTTCTCAGTGTCATCAGTGCAGCACCTATGGAACTTCCTGCCCCAAGAAATGAAGGGTTAACTTGCTGTGTTCTGCAAGCAAGTGAAGATATTTTGCTGAGCTGTTGCTCAGTTTTATTTAGTAGCTGTTAATTTTGTTTATTCATTTCTGAGTAGGGTTTGGCTGTGCCCCTGCTGTAGAAATAACATTGTACTACTGTAACCAACCTTTGAACAGTATAAAGGTTTAGTGCTGTTTTGGACAATGGGGAAAGTGGCAGTTTGGTGCCAAAATGTGGGACCACCACTGAATTTCAGCAGCAAGTTGCTACTTTTTCCATAGTCCAATGGAAAAAAAAAAAACATACTCTCCACATGTATTGGTTTAGATTAGTGCTGGGACACAGTTGGACTTTGATTTTACTGCTACTTTTCATTTGTTCTTAAATGTGTTTGTTTTTTCACACACATGCACACACGCACACACCAACACACAGAGAGAGTGGACTAGATAGAAAAGCTATTAGGTAGATCCAAAATTAGCTACTAAATTGGACACAAAGAGTGCTCATCAATGGCACCTTCTCAAACTGGAGAAGGTAACTAGTAGAGTTATTAATGATTTAGATGAGGAAGTACAAAGAACACTAATCAAATCTGCAAACAATACAAAACTGGGTGGATTAACCTCCTAAGAACCAGAATAAAGATCCAGGGTGATCTTGATAAACTTGAACACTGGGATGAAAGCAACAGAATGAGATTCAATAGGGACAAATGCCAAGTCCTCCACCTAGAAAAAGAAACCAAATGCATTAATACAAGATGGGGAATACTTGGCTCAACAGAACTGAAAAGGAAACACACCTTGGAGTCATTTTGGACAACAGGCTAAATACGAACCAACAATGCGATGCAGGCACAAAAAGGGCAAATACTATTTTGGGATGCATTAATAAGTATTACTTCCAAGAAGTTATAGTTCTTCTATACTCTTTACTAGTCAGACCTTGTCTAGAATACTTTGTCCAGTTCTGGGCACCAAGATGTAAGAAAAATGCAGAAAAATTACAAAGCATCCAGCAGAAGGCAACAAAAATGATCTCGGGTTTGGAAATGCTGCCCTATGAGGAGAGACTGAGAGAATTGGGCATGTTCAGCTTTGAAAAGAGAAGGGGGGATGGACATGATATCACTCCCTAAATACCTCAAAGGCTGTCCCAAAGAGGAAGATCATTATCTCTTCTCACTGATACCAGAGTGTAGGATATGGTATAATCAACTCAAGTTCTGACAACCCAGGTTCAGGTGAGATATCAGGAAAATTTTCCTCACTGTCAGAGCAATACGACAATGGAACCAGTTGCCTAGAGAGGTGGTGGGCTCTCCCACACTAGAGGCATTCAAGAATAAACTGAATCGTCATCTGAATGAGATGATGTTAATTGGTGTCCTCCAACAAGCAGAGAGTTGAACCAGTGGCCTGCTTGGCCCCTTCCAACTCTTCTATGAGTCTATGATTAAATTGGTTCTTAGAACTTTATTCAAAGAAAATATTAAAGCACCTTCTGAGATTTCAGTGAGATTGGGGTGAATGAAATGGAACTGAACTCTTAATTATTCTTGCATATGTCAATTCAGAAATTTGTTACATGTTTGTTTGAATCCAGATTTAGGCAGATGCTTCTGCCATGGATCTTTTCTTCTCCTCCACATGTAGATAACCCATTCAGCAGAGTTGCACAACCCTCTGTACAAAGTCTTTTCGGAGGCAGAGGAGCCACCTTAATGCACACAGCTTGATCTGGATCTAACCCATTATTTTCACAATTAAATTATAATGCACTGTGCATAAGGATGCTTACTAAAAGTGTGATGACCCTGTGGTTTTTTTGTTTTTTGTGAGCCGTCCAGAGACTTTAGTTTTGGGACGGCATATAAAAACTTGAAAATGAATGAATGAATGAATGAATGAATCATGGGACACATTCTTAGCATTGTGGATCAACTGGCATGATAGAAACTACCCAGACTTTGCTAAAATGGTAACCGAATCATGGAGATAATAGAATAACAAATAGTAAATTCCAGAAAGCAAGTCCATGTTTTGCTTTCAATGTCATATTAATAATGTAAAAGAATGTCTCAGCAGTTACTACACATTAATGCTGAAGTTTTATTGTTGAAATGGCTTTGTCGATGGCTGTATCTTTTGATTTTTTTTTTTACTGAACAGTATAAAAGTCCTTTGCTGGGGTTCATATTCCTTTGATTTGTAGCACACGTGAAAGCATCTCATCTCAGCTACTGTTTCCCAATGACACATACTTGCATCAAGGAATGAGAAACACAGGCCAGTATGGTTTCATTTCTGAAGACCATATGATTCTCTGGAGAATTTAAAACTGCATTTATGCTCACAAATTCTATTTACTTAATTTTCTCTACATTTTATATATTTATTTAGTTATTGCATTTTTATGCTTCCCCATAGCCAGAGGCTCTCTGGGTGGCTCACAGTGCAATCATAAAAATACAAAGAAAAATAAGTAAGAATAATAACAAAAACCAGAAATCATAATAGAATAAAAATACAATATAAATACAAGAAGAAATAAACACAATATAACCGATAAATAACAACCAATAAAACAATAAACCAGCAGCAAGACCAATGGTCATAATCTGAAAACAGATACTGAATTTAAAAAAAAAATAACTTGGTGCCAAAAGCAAGGTAAAGTGGGTGCCAGTCACACCTCCCTTGGAAGGGAATTCCAAAGGTGAGGTGTGATGACAGAGAAAGCCCTTTTCCACACCAATTCCCCCCGCACCTCATGGGGGAGGCGGGCTTCATGAAGGAGGACTTCCATTGATGACCACGGTGGTCTGGTAGGGATCTGTGGAAATAGGTGTTCCTTTAGATATCCTGATCCCAAGCTGTTCAAGGCTTTATATGTTAGCGTGAGCACTTTGAATTGGACCCGGTCAATTAAAGGCAGCCAATGTGATTGGTGGAGGACTAGAATGATATTTTTTCAATGGCTGGTACTTCTTCGTGACCGTGCTGCTTTGTTTTGGATTAATTGAAGTGCCCGGACCATCTTCAAAGGCAGCCTCATGTAGAGCGTATTGCAGTTATCCAGGTGAGAGGTTACCATAACTGTGGTGAGGCTCCGCTCATCCAAGTAGGAACATAGCTGGAAAAGCAGCCTAAGCTGACAGAAGGTGCTTGTTGCCACTGAGACCACCTGAGAAACCAATGAGAGCTCAGGATCCAGGAGCACCTCTGAACCTTATCCTTTAGGGGGAGCACAACTCTTCCCGGGGTTGGTTGAAAATTTCCCATTGGACAAACAGACTGTCTCCCAACAGAACCTCTGTCTCGTCTGCGTTGAGCTTCAGATCATTGGCCAAGGCACTGGTTCAGGACAGTCACTGCCTCACCTGGAATGGATGAAAAGGAGAGATGGAGCTGAGTATCCTCAGCATAGTGGCTACGTTCTCTCTTAATATAACTGTGAAAGGAAGGCTGAAACGTTTGGAATGGTGGGCAATGCAGTTACACAGCATTGATCTTTTTTTGCATATCACTAGTGTGACACTTGGATATTAGCCTTTGTTGGGAAAATTTGGATAAATCCTGTCAGAAAAATATTGCTTCTGTGTGCTTTTGCATTGTGGAATCAATCCTGTACTCCTCAAAAGCACCAGCTTTTGAAGCTAAGTCACTGTTTAAAATGGCATTCCTCCCCTGCTCCTTTCTCTCACCTTTAGCTGTAAGCTACAGTACACAGGCCATTCAGTCCAAATATACATTATATGCCTTCACAATGGGTAAGTCATCCTTGCTGGAATTCACAGATTACCAGGAAGTATCTATTTTGCTAGCCCAGAGGGCTCCATGTGCCCTGGCCATTCAGAATGGTGCGGATGCATTACTTGGGGCCTGAGTCTAGATGAGCTTATGAGTTCATGAATAGTTTCTCAGTAGCTTGAATTTACATGTCTAAGCAGACCTGGAGATGGGTTCAAGTTACTCAACTAAAGTGTCAATACACTGCAGTTAGAAATATTGTAATCTCATTGTCACTGTATGATTGGCTGATCTTCTTTTATCTGTTCTGTATGTGATGACCTCAGAATCTTATTGTAATGTCTGCCTTCTGTCATCAATTGCTCTGTACCTGTGTGACTGGAAGGGTATAAAATAGCCTGTAGTTGTACTGAAACCTTGCAGCGAGTTTACCTCTGCTTGCACGGTAATGCATTATTGTGAATCTACTGCGGGAACCTGGGCCAAACAATAAAGCCACAGATGGTCTGAACGCATGAACCTGAGTTTTATTTCCTCCTCACGAATTGAAATTCCGGGATTTTCTGACACCTTTTACAAATCCATTTGAAAGGTTATGGCCATCAATACAGTACTGCCGGACCCCAAGGGAATAATCCCCTTTGCTTAAAATCTGAAACATGCTCTGGGTACACCACAGCCTAAACATGTCAGAGAATGGTTCAATTGACAGTGGTTTGATTTCTGACAATATGTAGCAGAATATTATTAATTATTCATCGTACGGTCATTGTTACTTGGAAAATTTTCAGCTGTAGGAATTGACCTCTTCCATCCTCGGTTTATTTCAGTAGCGCTTTTTGCATTAGTTCAGAATCACTTTAGTTCCATGATGTCCTACAGGTACAAAACTCATCCTGTGGCAGCAGCAGATTAGACACCCCATACACACCCCATCCCTACCGGTTGTTTTGCTGTGCTCGCTGTGATTATGATACTCTGTTTTGACATTTACAAAGTTAATATAACTCTTAAAAATGTCATGCTTGTTATGCAGATCTAAATGTCAACCTCCTGAACTCTGCAGCAATCTGTAAAGATCAGGGACTGCAAAAGGAGCCTGTCCAGTTCTTATCCTCCATTCATCACTCAGTAGCATTTCCCCCACTCATGTGCTTGAAAAACTTTGTTTGTGTTTTATTTCAGCATAACATCACAGAGTAAATTTAAGAAGAAAGTCATTGAGTACAAAAGAATTTATTTCCAGATGTATATGATAACAGTCTGCAGGCTGGACCCATGGACAAAGGGCTCTGTTTATGGAAGGTGTCTTCACCTGATTTTGGGGGATCCCTCCTCTTCCTTCAGGATGATCTCGTTACTTTTTGTGTAGCATTTTTAGGGCTGGTGAAGCAGCAGGCCTAAGGGGAGAAGAGAGTAGGGACATCTACCACCAGCCTGGCTGCATGCATCTAAATTTGGGCCTAGCTACACATGATTAAAATTAGAGACATATGGCTGGTTTCAGACAGAGTCAGAGACTCTGTCTTCCCATCTATTTTGTGTTCATGCTACATCACTCACAGTAGTCTGTGGGTGTTACACATGATGGCATCATCAGGGCATCTCTTTTTGTTTGCAACCATTTCCACAGCTTTTATTAGATTGAAGAAAGTCTGGTATTATTTCTGAATGGTGGCATGAAACCCATGTGTATTTGCTCAGTTCTGTTAAACCACAGCACTACCTAGCAGTTGTGTAATGAAATATATGGAAAGGTGAAGAAAGAAAATCTTTCTGGGGACTGGGAAATGTCTAAATGGCCATTGTAATCCCACAAAGAATCTGGAACTAGAAGCTTCAGTATAATTGTGGGTCAGGTTTAAAGCCTAGAGCATGGGTCTTCAAACTACAGCCCATGGGTCGGATTCGCCCACCATGCACATTTATCCGCCCCACCATAGAGGTTTTGGACTTGCTGTGTGCTCATGCGGAGATCATTTTGGACTCACTTGGAGGAAAGGATCTCCTTGTGAGCAAGCCGGCGCCTCACCCTGCAGCAGCTTCCTTGCAAGGAGATCGTTTTGGACTCGCTTGGAGGAAAGAATCTCCCTGCGAGCAAGCCGGTGCCTCATCCTGCGGCAGCTTCCCTGCAAGGAGATCGTTTTGGACTCGCTTGGAGAAAATTCTCTCCGCGCCGCCCGCCCCTGCCTTGCTGTGCCCGCCCCCACCCTGGCCCAGCCCGGCCCAGCCCAGCCCAGGCCCCCTGTCCACACCGCCTTGGCGGCCTGCACCCATTACCGACACCTTTCAACTGCCCCCTGTTGAAAAAGTTTGCGGACCCCTGGCCTAGAGCCACTGATACCAGCTTTCATGGTGAACTGAATTCCCCTTTATTTCAGTGCATCCACTCCAGATATGATTAAATCTAGACCCAATTTAATTAACTTCTGCATCTATTGCAGAATGTGCAGCCTTTTTAATGCACTGCTTTATGTAGGTATGTGGTCATATTTGGTAGTTTGCAAGATCTGTGAGAGACCTTTCCAAAAGATGTACAGAAAAGCTAAGTACAATATGAGATCCCTTTCATGGTATTTTTGTTTTAATCGTAAAGTAACCACAAATGTATGTTCTACGGGGGGATTTTTTCAGTCCCTCCACTAGATTCCAGTCACACTTTGAGAGTCAGCATGGCATAATGGTTACTCTCTAACTCTGAGTGTTGGACTAGGGCAAGGTAGACCTGAGTTCAAATCCTCACTCATTCATAACGTTCATTGGCTAACTGTTTGAATATCACTACCTCTCATGGTTGAAAGAAGATGAAAACCCTGAGCTTCCTGGAAGGACGTGCTATAAATGGAAACCCATTAATTAATAAACAGTCCCCAGGAATAAAACAAGTACAGCAAGGGAGAAATCTTTGATACCAAAATGCTGCTTAGGATGCAGCAGTATATTTCACTGAGAAAATAATAAGCAAGCAGGAGATATGCGAAGCAATGGCATAGTTTGAGATATGTTTAGTGTTCTACAGTCATGCCTGTGATGGTGCAGCCATGTCCTATTCTGCAGAGGATATTATTCTGCCTGAGGACATCTTCTCTTTAAAGTGCAGTCTAGTTTAAGTCTGGTTTAAGGCAAAGATAAGAAGCTGGAAGAGCAGAGGCCTTGCTGTTAGCTATCGACTTTAGCATCTGGACCACAGCAGGCACATGGGTCACCCACTCTCACCCTCTTCCGTGTAATGAAGTCCATCATATTTCCACAAATTATGTCTACATTTTGCACATAGACATATCAATCAGAAATGCAGTTTCTATGCAGATATGTGTCCTCTTCTTTGGTTATGCCTTTCTCCTTTCTGGGTGATGCTTAGATGACTACCCTTGATTGTGGAGACAACCAGGTTGGTCCCTAATGGAGACAGAGTGCTGTGCTTGTCAGGCCTTTGGTCCTATCCATTAGGTTGGCTCTTCTGTTGACATGGTCACATTACTTCTCTTCTCACTTGATTTCCAAATACAGGAAATTGTTGTGAGACTCTGTGAAATCTTGTCTGACTACCGTAGCCTCTTCAACAATGTAATGTGTTGGGGTGTAAATGCTAATATAATCTGTGACCTTTGCATGATGCCATCATCCTCACCTTAAGCACCGCAAGAGTGAATAGAGATCAGGTGCTAATGCTTTTAACAGTACTTTCTGTAGGGATCATGCCATTTCCCTGCACTCTTATTTTTCCCTAACCCTAACCCTACCCCTTCTAAAAACATTACAATTATTCAAAACTTACCAGGACACCTCCTTTTTCAAACCCTAAACGAACCCTGCTGTACACCTCTAACCCTAATAGAGGGCTAAGGTTCCTTTGAATACAAGGTGATTTTCAAAAAGCCTTCCTTGAGGAGATTTTTCTGCACAGCTCATCCTTTTTGCCCATTCTAAACACATCCCAACCATTAAAATCTTACCAGGGCACCAAGTTTTTCTAACCCTAACCCTACCCTGGTGCAGACCCCTAACCCTAATATTGAGGAAAAATACCATTGAAAATGATGTGGTTTTGAATACGACTAGGGTTCCATTGAATACAGGTTGATTTTTAAAAAGTCTTTCTTGAGGAGATTTTTCTGCACAGCTCATCCTTTCTGCCCATTCTAAACACATTCCAACCATTAAAATCTTACCTGGACACCTCGTTTTTCAAACCCTAACCCTACCCTGGTGCAGACCCTAACCCTAATATAGGGCTAATGTTCCACTGAATATAGGCTTATTTTTAAATAGCCTTTCTTGAGGAGATTTTCTGCACAGCTAATCCTTTCTGCCCATTCTAAACACATTCCAACCATTAAAATCTTACCAGGACACCACGTTTTTCTAACCCTAACCCTGCCCTGGTGCATACCCCAACCCTAATATTGAGGAAAAATGCCATTAAAAATGATGAGATTTTGAAAAAGCCTTTCCTCAGGAGGTTTTTCTGCACATCTCATCCTTTCTACCCCTCCTAAAAACATTCCAACCATTAAAATCTTACCAGGACACCACATTTTTCTAACCCTACCCTCGTAGACACCCCTAATCCTAATATAGGTGTAAAATGCCATTGAAAATGATGTGCTTTTGAACAGGGCTAAGGTTCCATTGAATACAGGGTGATTTTTAAAAAGCCTTTCTTGAGGAGATTTTTCTGCACAGCTCAGTATTTCTGCCTTTCCTGAATACATTCCAACCATTAAAATCTTACCAGGATAGCTCATTTTTGTAACCCTAGCCCTACCCTGGTGCAGATCCCTAACACTATCATAGGTGTAAAATACTATTGAAAATGATGTGGTTTTTAATAGGGCTAATGCTACATTGAATATAGGTGATTTTGAAAAAGCCTAATTGAGGAGCTTTTTCTGCACAGCTCAGTATTTCTTCCTGTCCTGTATACATTTCAACCATTGAATTCTTACGTGGACACCTCGTTTTTCAATCCCTAACCCTACCCTGGTGCACACCACTAATCCAGTTATAGGCCTAATGTTCCACTGAATATAGGGTGATTTTTAAAAAGCCTTTCTTGAGGAGTTTTTTCTGCACAGTTCATCCTTTCTGCCCATTCTGAACACATTCCAACCATTAAAATCTTACCAGGACACCACGTTTTTCTAACCCTAACCCTACCCTGGTGCAGACCCCTAACCCTAATATAGGTGTAAAATACCATTGAAAATGATGTGGTTTTGAAAAAGACTTTACTCAGGAGCTTTTTCTGCACAGCTCCATATTTCTGCCCCTTTTCAACACATTCCATCCATTTAAATCTTACCGGGACACTTCATTTTTCTAACCCTAACCCTACCATGATGTGCACCCCAACCCTAATATAGGTTTTAAATACCATTGAAATTAATTTGAATTTGATTAGGTCTAAGGTTCCAATGAATACAGGGTGAATTTCAAAAAGCCTTTCTTGAGGAGATTTTTCCTCACAGCTCATCCTTTCTGCCCATTCTAAACACATCCCAATCATTAAAATCTTACCAGGACACCATGTTTTTCAAACCCTAACCCTACCCTGTTGCACACCCCCAACCCTAATGTAGGGCTAATGTTCCACTGAATTTAGGGTGACTTTTAAAAATCCTTTCTTGAGGAGATTTTTCTGCACAGCTCAGTATTTCTGCCTGTCCTGAACACATTCCAACCATTAAAATCTTACTAGGACAGCTCGTTTTTCTAACCCAAACCATTCCCTGGTGCCCCCCCCCAACTCTAATAGAGGTGTAAAAGACCATTGAAAATGATGTGGTTTTGAATAGGGCTAAGGTTCCATTGAATATAGGGTGATTTTGAAAAAGTGTCATTGAGGAGCTTTTTCTGCACAGCTCAGTATTTCTGCCTGTCCTGAATACATTCCAACCATTAAAATCTTACCAGGACAGCTCGTTTTTCTAACCCTTTCCCTACCCTGGTGCACACCCCTGACCGTAATATTGAGGTAAAACAACATTGAACATGATGTGACTTTGGAAAAGCCTGTCCTCAGGAGCTTTGTCTACACATTTCATCCTTTCTTTCTCTTCTCAACATATTCCAACCATTAAAACGTTATCTTGACACCTCAGTTTTCTAACACAAACCCTACCCTGGTGCACTCCCCTAACCCTAATATAAGGTCAACGTATAAGTGAAACCTCCTTCATGGATCACTGCCTTGTCGTGGCAAAGGGGCTTTCATAGCTCAATGTATCCATTTGCTATGCCATGCTGGGCCACCCAAGACAGACATGTCATAGCAGAGAGCTCTGACAAAATGTGATTCAGTGGAGAAGGAAATATCAAGCCACTCCAGTATCTTCGCCATGAAAACTCCATGAACAGTACCAAATGGCTAAAAGATATGACGCCGGAAGATGAGCCCCTCAGGTCTGAAAGTCTCCCATATGCTACTGGGGAAGAGCGGTGGGCTAGTACTTGTAGGTCCAAAAAGAATGGAGCAACTCGGTCAAAATCGAAAGGATACTCATTTGCAGTTGTATCTGGTGGTGAAAGGAAGTCCAATGCTGCAAAGATCTATACTGTATAAAAACCTCGAATATAAGATCCATGAATTAAGGCAAGCTGGATGTGGTCAAACAAGAGATGATAAGACTGAACATCGACATCTTAGGAATAAGTGAACTAAAATGGACAGGAATGGGTGAATTTAATTCAGATTACCATCAGGTTTACTACTGCAGGCAAGAATCCCTCAGAAGAAATGGAGTAGCCTTCATAGTCAATCAAAGAATAGGAAAAGCAGTACCGGGATACAATCTCCAAAATGACAGAATGATCTCAGTTCAAATCCAAGACAAACCATTCAACATCACAATAGTCCAAGTCTATGCCCCAATCACTGGTGCTGAAGGGGCTGAAGTTGACCCATTCTGTGAAAGCCTACAACAGCTTCTAGAATTAATACAAAAATTGATGTCCTTATCATCATGGGGGATTGGAATGCTAAAGCAGGAAGGCAAAAGATAACCAGAATAACAGGCAAGTTTGGCCTTGGAGTACAAAATGAAGCAGGGCACAGGCTGGTAGAAATTTGTCAAGAGAATACCATGGTCATAGCAAACACACTTTTCCAACAACCCAAGAGATGACTCTACACATGTACATCCCCAGATGGTCAACAAAAAACTCAGATTGACTATGTGCTTTGCAGCCAAAGATGGAGAAGCTCTATACAGTCAGTAAAAACAAGACCAGGAGCTGACTGTGGCTCAGATCATGAGCTTCTGGTCACAAAATTTAGGCTTAAATTGAAGAAAGTAGGGAAAAGCACTAGGCCACTCTGGTACGACCTAAATCATATCCCTGATGAATATACAGTAGAGGTTACAAATAGATTTAAGGAATTAGATTTGATAGACAGAGTGCCTGAAGAACTGTGGATGGAGGTTCACAACATTGTACAGGAGACAGCAACTAAAACCATCCCAAAGAAAAAGAAATGCAAGAAAGCAAAATGGCTGTCTGAGGAGGCTTTACAAATACCTGAGGAAAGAAGGGAAGCGAAAGGCAAGGGAGAAAGATTCACCCAATTTAATGTAGAATTCCAGAGAATAGCTAGAAGAGATAAGAATGCCTTCTTAAATGAACAGTGCAAAGAAACAGAAGAAAACAATAGAATAGGGAGGACCAGAGATATATTCAAGAAAATTGGAGATATGAAGGGAACGTTTCATGCAAAGATGGGCATGATAAAGGAACAAAATGGCAGGGACCTAACAGAGGCAGAAGAGATTAAGAAGAGGTGGCAAGATTACACAGAAGAACTATACAAGAAAGAGCTTAACGTCCCTGATAACAATGTTGGGGTGGTCACTGACCTCGAGCCAGACATCTTGGAATGTGAAGTCAAATGGACCTTAGGAAGTCTGAGCAATAGCAAAGCTAGTGGAAGTGACAGTATTCCAGCTGAGCTATTCAAAATCTTAAAAGAAGATGCAGTGAAATGGAGGTAGTGACAGATTGTATTTTTCTGGGCTCCAAGATCACCACAGATGGGGACTGCAGCCAAGAAATTAAAAGAAACTTGCTCCTGGGGAGGAAAGTTATGGCAAATCTAGACAGCATACTAAAATGCAGAGACATCACCCTGCTAACAAAAGTGCATAAAGTCAAGGCTATGGTTTTCCCAGTTGCAACATATGGCTGTGAAAGCTGGACCATAAGGAAGGCTGGGAGCCGAAGGATTGAGGCCTTTGAATTGTGATGCTGGAGGAAACTCCTGCAAGTCCCCTGGACTGCAAGGCGAACAACCGGTCAGTCCTAGAGGAGATCAACCCTGACTGCTCTTTAGAAGGCCAGATACTGAAGATGAAACTCAAATACTTTGGCCACCTAATGAGAAGGAAGGACTCACTGGAGAAGAGCCTAATGCTGGAAACAATAGATGGCAAAAGAAGGGGATGGTGGAGAATGAGGTGGCTACATGGAGTCACTGAAGCAATTGGTGTGAGCTTAAGTGGACTCCAAATGATGATGGAAGACAGGAGGGCCTGGAGGAATGTTGTCCATGGGATTGCAATGGGTCGGACACGACATCGCAACTAACAACCAAAGTGAAACTAGGATGATTTTGAAAAACCCTTATTGAGGAGCTTTTTCTGCACAACTCAGCATTTCTGCCCATTCTGAAAACATTCTGAACATTAGAATCTTACCAGGACACCTCATTTTTCTAACCCTAACCCTATCCTGCTGTACACCCCTAACCCTAATATAGAGACAAAGTAAATTGAAACTAGGGTGATTTGGAAAAAGCCTTATTGAGGAGCCTTTTCTGCACAGCTCATCCTTTCTGCCCCTTCTAAACACATTCCAACCATTAAAATCTTACCTTGCTTTTCTAATCCTAACGCTACTCTCATGCACACTCCTAACCCTAATATAGGGGTAAAGTACCATTGAAAATAGCACAATTTTGAAAAAGCATTCCTAGAGTAGCTTTTTCTGCACAGCTCATCATTTCTTTCCATTTTAAACACATTCAAACCATCAAAATCATACCAGGACACCTTGTTTTTCTAACCCTAACCCAGTGATGCTGCAACTTTTAGAGACTGAGTGCCCATATTGTAACCCAAAACCCTCCTATTTATCGTAATGTGCGAACACTGCAATAAAATCTGAAAACTGAGGTTTTAATTTAAAAAAAAAACAACTCACAGACAAACCAAGCAGACACACACACACACACACACACACACACACACACGTATATATATGCTTGACTGTTCACTAACTGGCAATGTGCCAGATGAATCGCACCTAATGAGTCGTGGCTTGTTAAGTCATCACCTGGGACCACTATTTTTTTTGACCACCTCAGCCAACGACAACTCTGTACACCAACGCATCCCTCCTTGGATGGGGTGCGGCATGTTCGGGACTTTGGGTCCAAGGTACTTGGAACCGACGAGAGGCGAGGAAACATCAACTTTCTGGAACTTCTGGCGATTTTCAATGCCCTCAAGGCTTTCGAGACTGTGTTATGCCGTCAAGTTGTCCAAATTGCATCAGACAACATAGCGGCAGTTTTCTACATCAACAAGCAGGGGGGCACAAAATCCCCAGCCTTAGCACGCCTATCGATGGACATTTGGGACTGGTGCATACCGAGGAACATCGTGCTTATGGCAGTTCATCTGGCTGGAACCGACAACGTCGAAGCAGATACATTAAGCAGACAGATGTCAACAATCCACAAATGGGAGTTGGACAAACAAATTTGCGAGAAACTCTTCCACTTGTGGGGTTATCTGGACGTGGACCTATTCACCACTCGAGAGAACAGCCTGTGTACCCTATACTGTTCCAGAGTGGCGTTGGGCCGGGATCGATGCAGGACGCTCTTATGGTCCCTTGGAGCAACATGACTTTTTATGCGTTTCCCCCAGTCCCACTCCTGACAAGAGTGGTTGCGAAAATAGCCCAGGACAATGGCATGGGGATACTAGTGACTCCATGATGGCCGAGACAACCATGGTTTGCCACTCTTTTGCTGCTGTCCAGAAGAACGTTCCTTCATCTACCAACTCTTCCGCATGTGTTAACACAACAAGGAGGAGCAATCCGTCATCCGGATATACTCTCTCTGAAGCTGACGGCATGGCGGATCACCTGATTCATGCCACTGAGTCGGTACCGGGGACACCTCACCCTACGGGTGACCTTACTCAACAGACGGTATATGCGGCCCCGACTTTGGATTCGACAGCAACTGCCACAGTACTGATGCCTACGGACAGAGAAATTCAGGCGATTCTCAAATCTGCATTGAGACCGTCCACTTGTCGTTCCTATACAGCTAAATGGAGAAGATTCTCCTCTTTTGCAGAGTGCCATTCCTTTTCCCCTGGAACGGCTTCAGTCACCAATATTTTACAATTTCTCTTGCATTTGCATCATGAGGGACTTAAACCATCATCCATCAAAGTTTATGCAGCCGCTATATCCCATTATCGTGGCACTATCCACGGATTATCAGTCTTCTCTCAACCACTGGTTCGGTGTTTCATTAAAGGACTACAAAATTTACATCCATCTATTCGCCCTGCCATGCCAATGTGGAGTCTTTCCGTAGTGCTCCAAGCGCTTACCAAACCACCATTCGAGCCTTTAGCAACTGTGGACTTACGCCTGGTGTCATGGAAAACTGCCTATCTCATAGCAGTTACATCAGCACGGAGAGCTAGCAAAATTTGTGCTCTCCGCATAGACCCACCATTTCTGAACTTCCATAAGGAAAAAGTCGTCCTTCGGATGGATTTCTCCTTTTTACCCAAGGTGGCCACACCGTTCCACCTGAATCAGGACATCGTTCTGCCAGCATTCTTTCCATCGCCATTGACCCCGATAGAACATGCTCTACACACGCTTGATGTTCGCCGTTGCTTGGCCTTTTACAGATCCCGCACTGAATCTTTTCGTACTACTAATAGACTTTTTGTTAAATACTCCAAGCGTGAAAAGGGATCACCGATATCATCTCAGAGACTCTCTAATTGGATCGTCCAGGCTATTGTCCTGGCTTATCAGCTATCGAAAATAGACTTATCTGTCTTTCCAAGTGGCCACTCTACACAAGCAGTTGCGACCTTGTCCGCTTTTGCCGCAGGGGTTTCGGTGCAAGACATCTGCAGAGCTGCGATCTGGGCTGGTCCATGTACTTTCGCCAAGCACTATCGGATTGATGTACGTGCCAGACAAGACTGCTCTTTTGGTAGAGCTGTTCTCTCATCCGTTCTTCGCTGATGACACCTCCCTCCTCCAACTGTGGTAAGCTTGTGAATCACCCATATGTGTGATGCACAGAGGCCACGACGAAGAAAAGCAGGTTGCTTACCTGTAACTGATGTTCTTAAGTGGCCATCTGTGCATTCATACAACCCACCTGCCGTCCCCAGGCAGTGTCGGTGAGTGGATCTCATTTTTCTCGGTACCATACTATAAATTGCATTGGTACCATTTGGGTAATGTCGCTGGGTGGTTATTGTTTTCGGTACCGAAATATAATTTGCATTGGTACCATTGGGTTATATCGCTGACTAGATATTGTTCTCGGTACAGTACTATAATTCACATCGGTACCGTTTGGATATAATTGTGTTTTCTCATTACTCTCATAACCTCTAGAGGGCGAACGTGCGGTCTTCAAGACTGAGTAAAATGGCGGACACTCCGCTGTATTTATACCATGAAGCGGGAGGGGAGCGGAGTTTTCCCATCAAAAACCATTAGCTTTCTAATCTTCCGGTCTAGGCACTGCGCAGGTGCAGCAACCCATATGTGTGAATGCACAGATGGCCACTCGAAGAACATCAGTTACAGGTAAGCAACCTGCTTTTCTATGTTTAATTGTTTCTCCTCTTCACTTCCTCCAAGACTCTCTGCATCTTGCTTACCAGAGAGTAAATACCAAATTCAAGTATGTTATTAAACAGCAAGATGAGGTGAGGTATTATATAATCCTGACACTTAAAAACAAACAAACTATACCAATCAATGCCTGTTTTTAATGAATTATTTGGTTTCCTTTTCCACTGTGACACTTCACACATAACAACAACCCAGATTATCAGGGGTTGTCATTACATGCAAACTCTGTATTGTAGTTTAGCTATGGGTCATTAACTCCGTGTGTGTGTGTGTGTGTGTGTGTGTGTGTGTGTGTGTATTTAGTTAGTTAGTTAGTTATGGTTTTTATAGTCTGTTCTCTCAGTACATACTCTTAGAATGGTTTTTTAAAGCCATGGGTTCTCTTCCTGGGCTGTTTCAGTTCATAAACCCATAGTTAAATCATGGTGCAGCATTCATGTGTAACTATAATTTCTAATTCAACAACAGCTTGAATTAATTAATTCAATGAGAATCCATGCTCATATCATACCCGGATGCTGTTGCTTATGAACCCGGGCAGTAGGTGAATTCAGGAATTCACTGTGGCTTCTATTTATTAGCTTAAATTTTAAGGAGGTGAAAAAGAAGTCACTTGCCTCAAGGCTTGATGCATCAGATTTGCAGAGATTAGTATTAGAAGTTTGAAAAGCTTTATTTTTCTCAGGGGTCTGCACCTGGAAGGTTTGCTCTCCATCTTTAACACCCATAATGATGTTTCTACTCTTTTTCTAAATTTCTAAGAGTTCTGGCTAAGAGCCTGGAGTTCTTGTTTCCACATTCACAGTGCTGGTGATGGAAGTGAAGCAAGGATGTCTGAATTTGGTCTGTTTCCAGACCTTTAAGCTCAGTGCTTTTATCCAGCAGATTAGCATCTGTTTCTTTTCTGCCAGTCTTTTTATGTTTGTCAGTTAAGGATTTTATTGGTGCTATAACATCTAAGTTAGTCTGTTCTCTTTGTTTTGATTTGGCTTGATTTGGTTCTGGACTGTGCCTTCCTGAATGACCAGGACACACAGAACATCTTTTGCTGTATCTGATAGCAATGCTGGAGTTGCAGGTAGCTAGCATTTTTATTTTGGAATCTTTTTATGGCCTCCTTTGATTTTTTTCCCCTTCCTCTGGTCAGTTTTGTGTAAGTAGGCTTGAATCAGGCACCACATTGGTACACACTGGCTTATATGCGTCATGTTCAGAGTCGCTGTGACTGGCACATGATCTGAAAGTGAGATCACCCCAATTTCTTTGTTAGTCAGCTGAAAATAAGGAGCAGGTGTTCTCAGTAGAGTCCTCCCACTTTGCTGTTCTTGTTTTCGTTCATGAGATATTTGGCTTGGCGATTTATACTATATGGTTTTAATATTCTGCACTATTTGCCCAGATGTCTGATAGAAAAGGTCAGTTGTAAAGCAAAGCAATACTTAAAAGAGTTAACTGAATTTTTGCCCAGGGATGGTGATTTTTCCTGTGTGCTGCATGGCTGACATTCTGGAAATTGAAACTTATTTTAGGCTACCAATTTGATGCAAGTATGGTACATGTGTGATGTTTCTCTAAAACATACGCATTGCTGGGCTCTGTGTTAAAATGTGATAGGTAAATTGGTATTAAAAAGGAGAGGTATATAGACCAGGGGATGGGAACCTCCTAGTGACTTCAGCAGCATGGCTCCATGCCTCTGGGAAGAGGACGACTTTTGATGAATGAGGCAACACTTTCAAGCACTGGAGAGTCTTACAAAGACTGAGTTGTCCCTTCATAACAAAAGTGGTGGCTTGGGGTTGAGGGCTGAATTGCCCAGCTTTGCCACACTCTGAAGCCAGATCATCTGTTCGTAAGGGTGCCTTTAGATGCAGCACTTAAAAATTACAGCTCATGATCAACCTCGCTAATCATGGACAATTCCTACACACTCCTTATATTATTGGGTGCAGCAGATGCCATGCTGGACTCAGAACAAAGCCAGTTTTATATATAATTAGTTCAAGGATCAGTCTTCCTGTTTCTTCAAAAGGCACAGTTCTCATTTTTTTAAGCAGTTTTGTGAGGATGCTTTTGTCATTCATAAAAATATCGCACATTTGATTTCCTGACATTTTGATTACCGTCTTTGGTGATGCTCCTGTTTATGATGTATTATGATTGTTACAATGGCAGAAAATAGAAAGAAATCCTAATTAAGTAGGGGAATACCATGTTTGTAAATTGGAGTAGTTACTTTGGAAACGTGCTGAAATTCCAGGGGAGACCATTTGCGTAGCTCCCAGCTTGCAAACTTACAGAGCCAGAAGCCTTTATAGTCAGTTTATAGTTTATATAGAAAAGAATTCCCAATGAATTTTTCATAGCCATAAATGCTGAGTTTTTCTCAAGAAGGAAGTGCTGTCCACCAAAAGAAGTGAACAGTAAAGGTTGTTTCTTTGTGCAGAACCACAAGTATTTTCCAGGGCCTTCATTGTGAACATTCTCTGGGTAATCTCATGTCAGATCTATGTGCAGATCTGTATTAGAAATGTAATTGGATTTGTGTTGTCATGATTTCTCAAAAAGATCCTGGAAAGAGTGGTGTGGGGAGGTGCTGAGAACACTGCTAGAAATCTGTAGACATGCCCCCTCCACAGAAACACAATTCCCAGCGCTCTGGGGAAGATGTAATACCTGTTAAATCTATTTGCTATTTGCCACTTGAAGCACAAACACAGAGAACTACATTGCTTGTAACTCTGAAATATATCCTGTGAACTTTCACATTTTCTCCAACCACCTATTGCTTGGTGGTTTCCTGGCTTTTTGCATATTTCCTCCATTCTAAAACATTGAATTACCACTATTAAGGCTCAGATATTGACAGTACAAGCTTTGAAAAAATATGCTGACAGTTTTGCTCTACCCTTTACCTAGGCCTTGCCAACCACTGTAATATGTCCCTAAAGACGATCCCCGAATGGAATTTTGCCCTTGGACAAAAAGGAGTATCACTATGTCTGCAAAAAGCATATTCCAAGTAGCCTTCCTACTGCACAATGGAAACTATTGGTCCTGTTGTTATGACTGTTGGTCAAATATCAGAGACTTTCTGTTGCTCTGTTCATGGAGAAAGTTCTAGCCAAACAAGTTGATTCCATTAGTGAAACTGTGATGATTTCATTACCATATATTCTGGGGAAGCATCAAAAATAAATGTAAACACTGTAGCAAGCATAGTCATGAAATCTTTGCTTACAATTACTTCGAGTTTTATTTGCACCAGTCACAAAAAACAAAACAGTACGTCCTTTTTATAGTAACTGAATTACTAAATTATTGTATTACAAATAATTTACAGTAATCCAGATCATCCGTCCTTGTTCATCTGTAAAACGCTTATCTATTGGTGAAAATAAAGCCCTAAGCACTTTGCACATATGTTGAACTACCATTGCCATTATCCCAATCTAGCAAGGTAATCATGCTGAATAGGGCTGATAGAGTCAAAGACATTCTGAGTGCTCCACTGGGGAAGGCTGAGATGCATCATGTGCATTTAGTGTACTGTACCTAGTTCTCTTTATTACCTCTATTTCAATATTTTACCCTGTTGCTTCCAATCACTAGGTTGGATACAGTTTTATGCTGGATCAACTGCACTGGCAGAAGTGGATTTTCCTGCCCCCTCTTTCCCATGCCAGTCCAACTCACTGTATTTCGGTTAGATGTTTTCTGACATCCTGGCAGACCTGGATATGGGAGGGCATGCGAGAGTAAATACTGCCCTCCAATAAGCAATCTAATTTCTGTTTCCAAATACTGTGTATGTAAATTTCCTGCTGAGGGTGGGGGAACTGCCCTGTCACACCCTGGATCTAGGTCTGCATCCTGGCCAATAATATCACCAACAGATGGGTTAAGCATGCATGCATGACTGCTCTTCAAGTATATCTCTACAAATGAACACTGTTTTCCAGTTTACACTGTTCAGGTTTCCCCACCTCTCTGTTCCCATTTTCAAAGAACTGAGCAAATGCATGCTCATGAGCACTAAAGCACCATGCAGTGCACAGAGCCTGCCTCTTTACACTTCTGTGTAGATATATTTGGAATGATGTTTGCCAAGTCTATCTTTAACCAAAAGAACAGATATCCTACTGATTTGGATTTTTAAATCAGTATGGGATACACTAAAATTAACCAATGCAACACAGAAAGGTTTAAGCAAGATGTTGTAGTGTGGAAGGGTACTCAGCAAGGGCAGTACTAAGTACTGAAAAGATCTAACGCTCAGTCCCAGAGGACAAAAAGTATACATACATTTGCCCATGGTAATCTACATGTGTCTCTATCTAAAAGTCTCTATGTGCATGTGAGCATCCTTAAAGGACCCCATCTCCTAAGAGCACCCCGATTGTAAAAAAGGGGGGATGTATGGACATAGAAGAGGAGGGCATTTCTTTTCATGAAAAAAACAACCACCTTAGCAGAAAGATTCAAAGGAAGGGCATGTGGGCAAAAGGTGGGCTAATGCAGGGGGATCAGATGCAACAGAAATTATCAAGGGCCCTGTAACTTTATTCTTCAAGCACCCATGGAGAGCAGGGTATTTGGAGTGACAGCTTCCCAGAAATTCGAAGCTTCAACTATGTTCATCTGTGAAAGGTTAGTGTGAAAGAGACTTCTCAATGCTAAGCCAAATTTCCTTATTTTTATGTAGGATAAATTGTTCAGGGGAGGGAAAAGACTCACCTGCACTATGTTATATTTGAGATTCACATTATTTCACACTTTGAGGTCAGTGAATTCAAACATATTTTTGCTCAGAATGAAAGCAGCCACACCAATGTTAATTCACTCACAGTGTGTAGGCGAGAGCCATTGCCATATTTGTCATTGCTCAGAGCAGATGCTCTGGAAGCAACAAGATTGCCATGTTCTGACACTCAAGTAGTTTCTTCCACAACTGCTTTGCTATTAGGCATTCTTCATTTAAAATCACACAGAGAACCTACTTAGGACTGTGAACAGTGTGGAAGACTGGGGTGGCCAGATGCCCTACTTCCCAGAGGACAGACCTCTAATGTGGAGAAATGGAAGATGTCCAGAATTTAAGTGGTATCTAGTCCAAATCTGGTTTAAAGTCAAAGAACATTAGAGAGATGAGATTGAGAGAAACCCAGTAACAACCTGGGAATTGCACATGAACACTTAGGACCTAGACAGCAGACTGAACAAGCGCTCTGGTCATCTGGTTGTATGCTCCACTATTTCTATTTAAAACATATTATTGTATTTTTATTCCTATATCCTGTCTTTTTTCCTTTTGCAAGGAATCCAAAGTGGCTTACACGAAGCTACTCGTCTTCATTATTTTTTAAAAAACCTAACCATCTATACTACCTATTTTCTCTCAGGAAACCCAAGATTCCTTACTTGATCTTTCTCCTTTCCACACTATCCTCACAGCAACAAGCCTGTGAAGTAGGTTAGGGTGAGAGTCAGTAACTGGCCCAAAGACATCCAGTGAACTTCATGGCCCATTTGGGACATGAACCTAAATCACTTCTGTCTCAGTTCAACAGCTCCACCACAATACTACACCAGCTTTCAATATTACTTATTGTAATTATTTCTAAATTTGCACCCATTTTGACATACTAATGGGTTGGAAGGCTAAACAGGTATTCCATTTGGAACCAACCTTGTATCATTAAGTCACTTTTCCCCAATGGCCTTTATTCTACCTTTGCTTGTTATCGACTTCTGAAATAGGCTTCTTTTGTATCACAGAGCCAGCCTAGCTGTTCAGCTTTGATGTAATAAAGGCTTTGGTTTGAAAGGCTCTGTCTTGATCTGTTTGTAAGGAGAAGACTAGCCATGAAAGGCTGGGGTGCTGCTTCCTGCCATTCTTGTACCTCCCATGAAACGAGGACAGCAGGACCAGTACCCCATTTGTCTTTTCTCAAAAGCAGTTCCCAAAAGCAAGTGCAGCCTGTTTTTGTGCTATGCTGAGTTTCCCAACAGGAAGTGTCATTCAAGTCAATGAGTTACTTTGGACTAAGGGCTGTTGAAGATAATGTGATTTTTTTCTGAGAAGTCAGGCAGACAGAATGACAGAGAGAGAGAGAAGCATCATTGGGTCAATGCGATTCACTTCTGAGTAAGAGCCATTGAAGATAATGTGATATGTATTTGTTCCTTACAGAAGAGGGGAATGGGGAAGCAGCATTGCATTTACTCTCTGGGTCACTGAGCAAGCCAAGAGAGAGAAGCCATGTGAAGAGGGGCAAGAGAGGCAGGGAAACAACTGAAAGCTCATTTCCCTCTCAGAGTTGCTGCTGTTTTGTCAAAGGCTGATAGGACACTTCCTCTTGCAGAGTCATTTCCACACAGCCCACTAAAGCCACTTCTCCTCTTAGAACAGTACCGAAAGTTTGGCACACACTGGATACCTGGCCTGAAAAAATCCTGGATTTCACAGAAATAGGTGAGAGTCAAATGACATGCCAGTCAGTCAGGCTTTATGACGCCAGTAAAAATCTCTAATATAGATTCTCTCAAGGAGTTCCTCCAGAAAGAAATCTGGATTGTAGCAATGAGCCAAAGATTAGAGAGGCTTCATCCAAAAGTATTCTGGAGATATAGAATATTTTAAAAAGAGAACTTAGTATTACTATACATGCTTTGTCTGCAGGTTGAAAAGTATCTGAAGTAGCAAGGAATTTTCTGCTCATGACCATGAAGACCCACTGAGAGAAGTAGACCGAACTGAGCTAGATACATCAGTAAGGGTAAGGCTAAGCTGACACCATCTCATTTGCTGCAACTCTCTTGCAAACACAGGGTTGAGAACCTCATACCCCACAGCCACATAGTTTCGATTTGTTAGGCAGCTGTTCCATTTTCCTGAAGATCACTTGGTTGTTGTGCTTAATAATAGGAAGGCTTTGTGCTATTTATATAGGGTTCGGAATAAAATCTTTTCCAGATATGTTACTGAGGAATTAGAAGTGTGCTATATTTACATTAACTTTACCTGAACATTAATGTTCAGTGGAAATGACATTGAAAGTTTTACAGGAAAAGAGCTGCAAGACATTCTTCAGAAAGGCATTGTGTATACTCAGCATGCCTACAATTTATTTGTACAAATTGTGTAACTGTAATATCACCTAAATTGCTGGACTATCATAGTGAAAATAGTTGCAATTTCACTAAGCTAGAATGATACAGTTTAAGAGGCACTCCACAGATTTCCTACAATTTAATTTCTCTGGGAGATTCATGAAAAGATCTAAAAAAGAACTAATGAAACATGGTAAGTAAGATATTAAAGCTGTAAAATAGGAAACACTTTGTTCAAAATTTGTCTTGCCATGACTCAAGGTGTAGGTGGTTGTGGAAGATGAAAAGGGGACAGGAAAAAGCCGCACAACTTTCTGTCTCGAAACTTTCTATCTAACCTGTTGTTTCTTGCTCTAATTATTGTCATCATTTGCATTTCTCAAAATATAGAGAGCTGGGCAGTCCAGCTTTTTGCACCTCGTGGGCCACACGAGAATTGCTGCACAGAACCTAAGGGACTGCTCAATGAATTACATTTCCATATTGTAAATTAAAGTGTTTGCAATATATTTATTTAATTAAATATACACAGCTAATACATTTAATGTGCTGGAAAGGAATGTGACCATCTGAGGAATGCCAGAGGGCCATATTGGGATTCTGGAGGTTTACTTTTAGGTAAATATACACAGAACTGCAGTGTTTACCTAGCAGGAAAAAAATGCAGCCATGGTTTATAAATGTGTTTATAGAGGTTTTCAATCTTGGGTCCCCAATATTGTTGCACAACATACCAGCATCCCTGGGCTGCATAGTTAGTGGTCAGGGATGATAGAAGCTGTAGTCCAGCTACATCTAGGGAACCTTAGGATGTGAACCAGTGTCACTATAAACACACACATATACAAGAAGAACAGAATTCTGACACTGGATTTTCCTGGGCTTAGTTCATGTGTTACCAAAAGCATGGAAAGAAATGTATGACTTTAGTGCTCTGAATGTATCAAATGAGCCAAAAGATTAATTTAGGCCAATTCACCCTAGAGATGTGTATCTCATGTTGCGAAATGAGAGCAATAAATACTTTGATTTTATGAAAGATAATTAGAGACTTTTCTGGTTCATCTAAACAGATGATTTGGCTTGACATAAGAATTAGTGATCAAAAGTTTATGGCCTGTGTTTTACAAAAATTCAGACCAGATGATGGTCATTTGGCTTTGTTTGGGTTTAACTATAATAAAACCCACTTCTTCCTTCTTCCTTGACACTTTCCTTGCCTATTTATTTAGCCAGTATATCAGATTTGCCTTTTTCAGTATGGGTTGATGCTGCTCCAACTCTTTGCTGTACAATTTTCATCCTTTTTGGGTGATGTTTTATGTTGTCATGCCATTTCAGCCCAGTGCCTTTTGCATATCCCTTCCATGATTTTTCAGACCAGAAGAATGAGATTGTCTTTTATATTAAAACTAACTTTCAGTGCCAGCCCATCCAGTGAAGACAGGCAAAATGCTGTTACATAGGGCTGCAACAATGAAGTTCTTATCCTTGAACTAACACTCCCATCAACCTCAGCCAGCAAGGCCAATGATCCGGATGGTGAGAGTTATAGTCCAAGACATACGGAGAGATCTCCATCATCAAAAGTTGATTTACGTGACTAGCTAGTTAGATTTATCACTTTTAACAGCGACAAGAAAGATTTTTGGATAGTTTTATGATGTATTATTTCTAATAAAACTGCTTAAAATAGAGATGGCAAGTACGACTTTAAAAGAAACATTCTCCTTCATCTCTCACAGAGGTGTGCCCAGCCCTGGCAACTGGGAGCCCCAAACTTCTAACCCAGCACCCACAGGAATCATTCCACTGGGATGCTAACTCCTGTGAGGACCTAGGGAGAGCTTTCTGTGCCCCAAACCTGCAGACAGTGGACCTGGCAGAAAGTAATGGAGAGGCAACTGAGAGTTTGGATCAAGGTGTAACAGTGGCTCCGTTAAGGATCTCCACTGCTCAGTTATCCTAGCCATCCATGGTCTCTGTCTGTCCTTAGGCAGATCACCCATACATTTTTATCATTTGATAAAATGGAATAGTTACAGATATACTGTAGGTATAGGCATACATTTGCTGGGCTTCCATTTTAATCTGAAGTTACCAGAGTGTACTTCCCCAACCACTAGAATCAGTACATTCCCAAAGTGTCAAAAGTAACTTGCAGCAATAATAACAACAAAAAGCACACAAAACTTCCTTCTTCTTTTTTTTTTACAGAAGTGATCAAAATGTACATATTTGGGAAAATATGTACAAAATGCTATATTCATTGGAAAGCAGGTTTAAAATGTAAACTTCTGCAAAGGAATTTGAAGCAATTCTAAAATATTTGTATTTACACATGCAAAAACTGTGCCACAAATATTTATACCACTTTTTGTGTGGGTATGAATTCAAATTCCAATGTAGGAATGAAATGGATTATACTTTTTTTTTTTTTTGAGTAGCTGAGTAAAATGAAAACTGACAGATTCACTAGCACCACAGACAGAGAATTTAATGTCGCCTCAAGTGCAATGCTTTCCAGCTTACATTGCTGTGAGTTCTTAAGTGTTTAGAAATGGAATGAGAGAACTGCCTTTCCACTAGCTGGATCATCCATTGAGCACCCCTCAAAACTGAGAGCAACAGCACCTGCTACTCTTAACAGTGAAGTCACTGATAAGACACAAAGGCAATTCCTATCACAAACGCAATAGTCCACTTCACATATTAAATATATAAACAACCAAGGCTGCAATTATCGAAAAAAATGCACAGGGCATTACATGACTGTAATTTGACCTAGGTTCCTTCCAATGAGACCCAGTTAGGTTTACATCATTCAAAGCAAATAAGAAATGCCTCAGAGCTGATGTCAGCAGGAGATTTAACGTTAATCCCAGGAAACAGACATTCATGAGTTGTGCAAATATATAGAGAGCTTGTGATTAGGCCTAAGATAAGGAGATAATGACTTAAAGGATGGATAGATTTCAAATATCTCAAAACCAACCAAAAAGCTGCTCTAAATAAACATTTTTGATGAAAACTTTTTTTCTGCCTGGGACACTTAAAGCATTTTCAGAAATATTGTTATAGTGACATTGCTGTTGATTTCTCTTCTTTGAAGATGAACTTCAGTAGCTGTGAGAAAGGGACAAGCAGGGCTGGCTTTACACTTTCAAGTCTTTGCCAAATCCTGTAATGGAAGGTCAAATATATAGGAGAGTGAAGGCAGCATAAGGATATATAAAGATGTCTTTATATTCCCACCTCCAGCCCCATTTCTTTGGTTCCACAGCTTGTAATATAGAAGAGCACTCCATGTTCCAAACAATTGTGAGAAACAATGTTAGACTAGTACATCTTCCATAACAAACATGTGAAATGTGTGAGGGGTGCTAACATGTGGTCCACAATAAAGTCCCACTGCCTGGCACCCATGTTGCCCTCCAAATGCGTTGGTTTATTTATTTTTAAAGGTTCCCAGGCCAACTACAGAGTGCCAAAAAATAAAAGTTTGCTGACTTGCAAACTTCAGAACACCAAAAGTATTCAAATTAGCGAGCAAACAAGCTAATTTTGGCCATCTGGGCTCTGTATAATCATTCTTTAGGTTTTTTTTTTTTTTTTTAGTTTTTATATGCTGTCCCCTTGCTATATAGCCTCGGGACAGCTCACAGAAAGAAAGAAATACAAAAGAAATAACAATTACAAATAAAACCCGGAAACACACTGGCTGCACAATTAAAACCTATATATTAAACATTATTAAAATATAAAAACAATATTTTTCCCCTCAACACCACAGTGGTTGGGAGAAGGTGTAGCCTATGGGGTGAAAACGGCCCCCAGATCCTGCCTGCTCTTGGGGTAAAGTGTGGAAACACAATAACTGCATCTTTAAAGCTCTTTTCAGAAAAGTTTGGCAAACCAGGGCACCATACATATGAACACAAGTGTTTATAGATATTTGTTGATATGTATTTAAGGACATAAGAACATAAGATAAGCCATGCTCAACCAGATCAAAGGTCTGTCTAGTCCCACGCTCCACACACATGGTGGCAAACCAGCAGCTCACAGGATCCCTCAGGCAGGATGTGGTCAAGACCTCCTTCTGCCCAGCTCCTCAGCAACTGGTGTATGCAGGCATGCCACCTCTGGTAAAGGAGGAAGCACAGAGCCTGCAAGGCTAGTAGCTACTGAAAGCCTTCTCCCTCATGAATCTGGCCAAATAACTTCCACACATCATGCAGAGAGTATGACTCAGGGTTGTGGCAAAGCCAGGGAGCACAAAGAGCAGAGACTCAGCTGCCACCCCACTCAGACTTCCCTCTTCTCTCTGAGTTTAGCTGAAGCGGTTTCCTCTGCTCCTCACAGTAACTGCAGAATAAATGGATTTTTCCAGCAACAGTATATCACTGTGATATGTTATGGTTGTACCTGGGGCAGCTTGGTCTTCAGTGGGCAGTTGAGACTGATAAGCTTTAAGAAAGACTTGCTCCTGGTGGATAGGAATGCTCCTGGTTGTGCTAGAACTATGTTGATGATATGGACCGACATGGCTGCCTGAATTTTTGGACTCTTCTTGGGGGCATGGCCATGGGGAAGTGTATGCATCTGGCACCAGTGCAACACTGGCACCTTCTGCTATAATTGGAATATGTAGCACTGACCTAATTAGCAGTTCAGTTATTTGTTCAATGGGTGGCTGACAGCTAGTGGACATAACATGGGGGATGGGTGGCTCAGAGGCTCTTGTACATAAAGTACGTGTGAAAAGCCCTAAATTGGATGACCATTTATGAACTGCAGAGAAAAAGGAATATATCATCAAAAAAGAGGACATTGTTTTGCATAAAATATGTGTGTGCTAATTTATGTAATGATACCCATTTAGCAAAAATAATTATAGATTTAAATAGAAATGCAGTACATAACATCTCACTATATTGTAGAAGACTGTGAACAGGCCAGCAGCATCCTTACCTGGTCAGTCTGCTGGCCAGTGTTTTTGAGGGATATCAGTTATAGTTGTTCACTTTAAATAGGATTTGGACATGTTCACCCTTCAAGTAAGAAGACACCTTCGAACAGAGACTTTCCTATGGCAGCCTTTCCAGCCCTCTTGTCCTTGTGTTTCAATTCCCTATAATTTATTTACATTTGGAACTTTCAAATTCATTCTATGTAAAATGTTGACTTCATGACTTAAGGTGAAAATGATAGGCAGAACAAGAAAAAACTGTCAATCAAATCCCAAGTCCCGCTTCTTATTCATACAACGAACAATATTTCTTTTTGGCAGAAAGGAAGCTACAGATGAGTGATGACATTTTAATTCTTTTTTTTATTCCATTACAAATGGACCTTTCTGCATTTTCAGCAGACAGAGCCAGTGTGGTGTAGTGGTTAAGAGCACGGGACTGGCGATCCGGATTCTAGTCCCCACTCAGCCATGGAGCCAACTCTGGACCAGTCACAGACTCTCAGCCCAACCTACCTCAGCAGGCTGTTGATGTGGGGATTAGATTGAGAGCAGCAGGGCGAGAATCATGTAAGCCACTTTAGGTTCTTTGAAAGAAAAAATTAGGACATCTAATTAAATCAATAAATTCTCATGCCAGAGAAAATGGCACAGAAGCAATACCACTGTATATACCGGAAGATGGCTAAATACATAGCTGAACTAGATGTTGCCTGCTTTACAGTGAGTATTTATTATGGAATTGCTCCCTTAATCACTTTTTATGGGTCATCTGCATGACTTTGGGCCTAGCTGCACAATCACAGTCATGGCCCACATCCATTCTGAATGTTCCACTGCTGTGATTGGTTGCCATGCCTTACTGGTGAGGTTGGCTCCTTGGCATCATTAACAAACCATCCACAACAGTCTGGCTTTTGAGTGGCTTGTTATCCATGCCAACAACCCCCTCTCATCAGGTCTGGATATTCCAACAAGCCATAGTGACCACGTGCAGTTACTTGAATATTCAAAATAGGTAACTGGCATGCAACGCACCATGGCATAAATAAGCCATGCTGATCATGTGAACCTGGTTATTGTGAACAAATTGTCTTCTTCTGACTTTTTCTCTTTCCTTTTGATAGCTCAGACAATCTGACTTTAAAAAAATAAAAAGAACAATCACACAAGCTCTTCTGCTCCCCACAAGTTCTCAGGAATAATGATGTGGACAGTATGCTGTCAATTGTCTGTAGGCCATTCTAGAAATTTCCTGTCTCTGCTGTTTGTTTGTCCCTCCTCTCTGCAAATGAATGAGCCCTTTCCTATGTAAATGGCTCTGCTTTGCTTGTGTCATTACCTAGCATCTGTAGGCAACTGCCAGTTATTCAGTACCAGGAAAAGGGCCCACTGGTTACACCTGCCCTGGGATTCCATCAAGAAAAATCTGGTCTAGCATACCAAGCGGCACCCAATAGCTGCGCCTGCCTGCCATTTTAATTTCTGACCATGCTACATCATGAGTATTATGGGAAATTATATTGGCATGTAAACCCAGCAACCTGACACTACGTGCAGTGTGACTTTTTCTCTCTTTTGGTGATGCAATTCTAGCTTTTTAGCAAAGCGTGGTTGCCTACCCTACTCCTAAACCTGGCTTAGGGTGTAATACTCTGTATGTTTAGACAGACCCAAATCCTACAACTCCCATCATTCCTCAGCCAGCAGGGCTCCCTGGTGACTGGTTTGCCCTTTCCATATGTGCACAGAAATGCATCTTTAACTTATCATCTGTTTTGCTCCAGATCCTGAGGTTTAGATTCTTAGGGTTTTTTTTTAAGGTGCTTTTTGAAACAGGCTCCCTGCTCCTCTATTTCAAACAAGCCAATTGCTTTTCCTTGTTCAAAGGAAAGTGAACAATTTGTGCATGGAAAAGAGTTAACCACTGTCCAAAGCCAGAAAACATTTCACTTATGAAATACTTAGTGCTGGCAAAAAGAGCAGACTCCACCCAAACACTGTTACTTGTACAAATAAGCTGTTGAATCTTTTTCAAGAGAGCATATGCAGTTTCATTTGGAGAGGAAAGAAATCAAGGTCAGTCCAGCAAGATCAATCAAGTCTAGAGTTTTACTCAGAATTATCAGTTACATAACTACCTTGAGAGAGAGAGAGAGAGAGAGAGAGAGAGAGAGAGAGAGAGAGAGAGAGAATATGAAACTCTTTCTATTTTTTTAAATAAGCCAGAAAATATCTTAATAGAGAAATTTCACATTTTCCTTGTTTATGACTATAACCAAAGACTGCTTCAAATTAGGAAATGAATCTTTCCCCTGTAAAGTTAGAATTGAAGAGGCTAGCCTTCTAGCCTCTTGCCACTGAAGTGGAAGGAAAATATCTTTTGAAGATATATTCAATGCACAGAAGCCACAATACATTGCAAATTAATGTATTGCAAATTAAAACAATATAAGTTGAAATTCTAAAATTACATGAAAATCATACAGAATAAAATCAATTATTAAAACACCTGGAAAATAATGTTGTTTTTCCCTTTCGCTGAAATGATTGTAATGAAGTTACAAGGTGAACTGCTTTCAGGAGGCTTTTGCCAGGTGCGGCGCTACCACTGAGAAGGCCCCTCTTCTATTTGCCATCCTCCTTATTTCCTTGGAGGATGGATCTTTCAGAAGAGCCTCAGAATTGGATCTTAGGGGTCATGTAGGTACATATGGGAGCAGGTGGTCCTTCAGGTATCCCTGATATTGTGTACCCTAATGTGCATAGGGACCACCGCATGGGGGCAATGGGCTTAACTGTTTCCCTCCTCACATTAGGGTCCTCCTTGGTTTGCCTCCAAAGGTGTATTTTGCAACAAGAACCTTCTCGAGGGGTAAATAGCACACAGGGTGATTTTTAGTGGGAAATTCACACAGCGCATCCCAAACAACTAGCCTCCTGCATAGGGTTCCTCCCCTTTGGTAGGATGGACATGTGGCCTGTATTACGGAGGAGACTCCTTAGTTTTAAGGAGCCTTTTATTTGAAGGATTATCCAGGCCAAGTTCAATTTAAATGCCAAAATAGCTTTAGATCCAAATACCTGAACTTCTCCTCGATCAACCTTCCCTTCATTAAAATTGTCAGAGAAGGCCTTTCTCTTTTCCGCATATAAGAGCCATGCATTATATATGTACGAAAGAATCAGTGTTTTCTGTGTTGACACCCCCTCTTTGGAATGTCTTCCTAGGGAAGGTATGCTTAGTACTGACACTGCATTTCTTTCAGTGCAAAGTTAATATCTATTTATTAATTTGCCCATTGATAGGCATGACAAATTATGGTAATTTTGGTTGGCTCTTCGTTGTGGCCTCTGTGCATCACACATATGGGTACTGCACCTGCGCAGTGCCTGTGGCCGGAAGATTGTCAGCTAATGGTTTTTGGCGGGAAGCTCCGCTCCTCCTCCCCGCTGTGGCCTATAAAGAACGGAGCGTCCGCCATTTTTTTCAGTCTTTGCGACCGCTGTTCGCTGTGCCTCGTGCCGCTTTCGACTTTCGCTTCGACTGCTACCTTGCTCTCGATTGTCCTTCTTTTTCCCAGTTTTCTTCTTCTTGCTCCCAGTTCATTATTCCATGTAGTTTTTTCTCTTGTTATTTCTTCTTTCGAGCTATCTATCTAAAAAAACAAAAAAACAAAAATATATACTTACCCTCTGCACTGTCTCTCTCTTCTTCTTCTGCGATGGCGCAACAAGCGGCTTTCCGCAAATGCATGGACTGCGGGTCAAAAATGGCACCAACTGACCCGCATGACCTATGCCTCCTCTGCCTGGGAGAGGGGCATAGGACGGATAAATGTGTGCATTGCCTGGCCTTCTCCAAGCAGGCCAAGAAGAACCGCAAAAACCGCCTCCGGAGACTCCTTTGGGATCGGGCCCTAATGCAATTGGACCCACTCATTGCCGTCTCAAAGCCTGGCTCCGCTTCTGTGGCCCCACCCTCACGGCCTTTGGATGAAGGTGCGTCTGCTTCGGTGGCTCCCTCTGCTTCACCTAAAAAGAAGCACGAGAAGCGGAAGCATGCCGAATCCAAGAAGTCGGCAGGCCATAAAAAGGCCAGGAAGGAGAAAGTCTCCAAGCCTCCCAAAAAACCCAGGAATTCGGACCGTCCGGATCGTCCCCGACATCGGGGCTTGGAACCGATGGGCCCCTCGGTACCGGTGGCGCTTACGGTACCAACTCCGCCTGAACTGGTCCTCCAGGAGGCTATGTGGGTTACCCCTCAAGGGTCTCCCCGCCGTGCGGTTGACCTCCCGCCTGCACCCCTTCCAACTCTACGGGGTTCAATATCCGACGGGGAAATCCAAGACTCCCCTCCTAGGGCGAGGTCACCGACACCCATGCCCGCGGTCACTATGGAAGCGGACGTTAGACTGTCCCCACCAGGGAGCCGGAGGAGCCGCTCTGTAGAGCAACGTCCGGAGAGCTGGCGTCGCCCCTACTACCATACTTGGGGTGATCCGCTCTCTGTAGGGTACTGCCCTGCTCCCAGGGCACGATCCTCTCCTCCATCCCATGATCAACCGCGCTCATCGGATCCGAGGCGGGCGTCACCTCGATCCCCACAGGATGGAAACAGCCGCTCCTTCTCCCCGGCAGAGTCGTCATCTTCGGCCCCACCCTACTACGGTGCCGATTTGGCCGACTCGGAGGCTGACTCAACCTCCCCGGACGTCGCTGTGACATCCCAGGGTCCTGCGTCGTCTGATGAGACCCACGTCTCCTTCGTGGAGCTGATGTCTAGACTTGTCCAGTCCCTTGACATCAACACCGCCCAGCGCCCGGGACCGATGACGGACAAGTTCTACGATGTCGTCTGCGGGGAGCAGTCGACATCTACCATCCTGCTGCTCATAACCACCTTGTGGCAGGCGATGACGCAACCCTGGGACCTGCCCATCACACCCTCAACCGACGTCCAGGAGATATGAGTCGATGTACAGGGTTCGGGAGGAGGACATCCCCTTCCTCCTCCGACATCCCAAACCAAACTCTGCAGTCGTCGAATCCTCACAGGGCAGAGAGGTGAGAGGGCACATGGCACCGAGGGACAAGGAGGGCCGAAAAATAGACTCCCTGGCTAGGCGAGTCTATGCTGCTTCAGGCCTGGGGCTCCGCAAATAAAATTACGAGGCGACGTTGGTGAGGTATCAATACTTCATCATGCAACGCCTGCACAACGTCGCCTCAACCCTCCCAGACCACCAGGGTGACTTCGCGAAGGCCCTGATTAAGGAAGCCACACAGGTCGCGGTGCAGCGGTTATCCATGGCAAGGCACCACGTGGATACTGACTCACGGGCCTTGGTCGGTGCCGTTTCTTTCCGAAGGCATGCATGGCTTCGGAATTGCAATTTTCCAGAAGAAACCAAGCACCGGATAGAGGAAATGCCTTTCAATGGATCCGGGCTTTTCCATTCTCGCACCGACCACAAATTCAAGAAGCTGCATGCATCGAGGATGACGGCATGCAGGATGGAGATACAGTCCCACACCAGACGTACGTGGTCCTGGAATCATCCATCCTACAGGCAATCATATCAGCCAAGGCAACAGCCACAACACCGCCAGCAACAGCAACGCCGCTGTCGCAGCCCCAGCAACGCTTCCAACAAGGCTGCCACCATTTCGACGATCAGAGGCAACGTTGACGGGACTGGTGAACCATTCCTCACACTCCACCAATACCCACCCCCCTCTCATCTGGGGATCGGCTTCAAAGCAGACTCCCAATTTGGGAGTCCATCACATCTGATCGGTGGGTATTGTCCATCGTTCAACACGGCTATCGAATAGAATTCAACATCATTCCTCCACCGAGTCCGATCCGGTTCACTTCATGTTCACCGGTACTGCTCAACAAAATACATCAACTTCTTCGTAAAGGAGCGATTTGTCAAGTATTCCCATTTGATGGACTCCACGGATTCTATTCCAGATACTTTACGGTCCCTAAGCGGGATGGTGGTCTACGTCAGTGAACTTTGCGCTCTTCGCATAGACCCTCCTTATTTAAACTTTCACAGGGAGAAGGTCGTTTTACGCCTCGACCCGTCTTTCTTGCCTAAAGTGTCTACACCTTTCCATATGGGACAAGACATTGTGCTGCCTGCCTTTTTTCCGTCACCGTTGACTCCATTGGAAAGATCTTTGCATTCACTCGACGTTCGGCATTGCTTAGCCTTCTACTGATCGCGAACAGAGTCTATTCAATGATCCAATAAACTATTCATCAAATATTCTGCTAGGGATCAGGGCGATCCAGGCACTCCACAGAGACTTTCTAAGTGGATAGTCCACACTATAGTCTTATGCTGTCAATTAGCTAAGCTTGAACTGCCTTCAGTTCCTCGAGGCCATTCTGCTAGAGCCGTTGCAACCTCATCTGCATTCGCATCTGGGGTCCCGATTGATGACGTCTGCCAAGCCGCTACTTGGGCGAACCCTTGCACCTTCTCCAGGCACTACCGTCTCGATGTTCAAGCTTGACGGGATTGCTCCTTCGGTAGAGCTGTTCTCTCCTCCATTCTTCAATGAGGACACCTTCCCTCCTCCTTTATGATAAGCTTGTTAATCTACCCATATGTGTGATGCACAGAGGCCACGACGAAGAAAAGCAGGTTGCTTACCTTTAACTGATGTTCTTCGAGTGGCCATCTGTGCAGTCACACAACCCACCCGCTGGCCCCTCTTGGTGTCGGTGAGTGGATGCATCTTTCGGTACCGACCATGCCTTTTTTTCATGGTACCGACTTCAAAACAAACAAACAAACAAACAAAAAACCAAAGTTTTTTTCCATAAAGTGGCGTACGTTCGGTCGCAAAGACTGAACAAAATGGTGGATGCTCTGCTCTTTATAGGCCACAGGGGGGAGGGGGAGCGGAGCTTCCCGCCAAAAACCGTTAGCTGACAATATTCCGGCCACAGGCACTGCGCAGGTGCAGTACCCATATGTGTGACTGCACAGATGGCCACTCAAAGAACATCAGTTATAGGTAAGCAACCTGCTTTTATTTAGTTACTCCTCTCAATTATATTATGCTGTGATTTCATGTTTCATAGTCTTTTAAAAATTGTATATAGATTTTTTTATGTAGACCACCTCAAAATCTGTTTTTGTTAAGTTCAGAAATAAGCAATGCCATGGTTGTTCTTCTACTCTTAAATAGATATTATTTGCTCTCTAGTATCAGAAATAGTACCTGTACCAGGTGTTTTAGGTCCCTTGGGCAAGGCCCCCTCAATGGGCCCCCTTCTTCATTGAGACTGTCTTCTCATGACCCATGTCACCTGCTGCTTTTTCTCCTGCTCCTTGTTGTTACTGTTAGTGTAATTGACAGAGAGCCAGAGAACAAGCCAGCAGTGGCTTCAACTGCCCCACTTTCTCACCAACACCATTGGTTCCACCAGAGCAAGAAGCATGTGAGCAGGTAGGTTGCAAAGATGCTCACTTGCAGGAGCAACTCTAGGGCTGTTCTTGGCAGGGGCCCCTGCTGGAGCATGAACTATGTCTACCCTTGATACTGGCCCACTCAGAGTTTTTTCAAGTCTTTGGCAGATCTGTAGAGTGCCTTTAGCATGTAACATTCTGAACATCTAGTTTTGTGTTTGTGCCTCAGAGTCCGAACAAATGCCTGGAAAAACAGGCCCAGTTTTGCTTCATCAACCAACTAGTCAATCAAAACTCCCCTTTCAGGAGTCATAATCCCCAGAGGCATTTAAGCCATAATGACAGCTAACAGTGCTTCTGATGCTATATTAAAATATGTACCATTAACATAGCAATCTGTTTTAATTAAAGAGCTAATGGAGAAAGGGGGAAATCTCTTCCATTTCCCACAGGAGATACTTCTTTCAGGAAATTAAAAATGCACACTGTAATGTTTCAGTTTCTTTGTCTGTCTCCAGCCATGTGTAGAAACAGGAAACGAGCAAATGCAAAGTGCACTGGTAATAAACACATGTCTTTAAAAAAACAACCTCACAACAAGAAAGAGGAAAAAATCTGTTAGGAAGCTGCTGTGATTTTATAGGCCAGTATAAAACATATCTTGTCAACACAACCTTCTTCTCTAGCCCTCCACGTAACAAATGAGATAGAATGAGCTATGACCTTAATTGATCAAACTGGTCAGTCCTAGAGGAGATCTGGCCTCTTTAGAAGGCCAGATCCTGAAGATGAAACTCAAATACTTTGGCCACCTAATGAGAAGGAAGGACTCACTGGAGAAGAGTCTAATGCTGGAAACAATTGATGGCAAAAGAAGAAGGGGACAGCAGAGGATGAGATGGCTAGATGGAGTCACTGGGGCAGTGGGTATGAGCTTGGGTGGACTCCGGGGGATGGTGGAGGACAGGAAGGCCTGGAGGAATGTTGTCCATGGGGTCGCAATGGGTTGGACACGACTTCAAGACTAACAACAGCAACAACAAAAAAGATCTTAATTTTTCCATGTAAGTCATAGAGTCATGGGTATTTCCTTTTCCAAAAAGCAGTCCTCTATTTGAGGGTGTCCTCTGTTTGAATGGCTGTCCAGTTGAAATCTGGTTTAACAAAAATCAGAAAAGCACCTATTGCTCCCATTATGAGAACTGTAGGACTCTTCTCTCTAAACATGCATAGAAATGCACTTTAGCCACTGAACTGCACGACTGTAACTAAAGCACTCTCAATTCTCTGTTGGTTTGTGGCCAGTAAGTAAAGACATAAGGTCTGATCCAGCAACAATTACATAGTTTTCTATGTCTCTTATTTAAATAAGGAAGGTCACACAGCATTGAAGAATTCATTTTAAGGTACTCAAGTGTGGTTTTGTTTGACTAAGTTCATTTTTGGTGTCACCTTTGTGTGGGTGGCAGAAGTTTGTACTATTTCCTTTTCACCTCCCTAGAAATTTTAGAGAATTTTGCTCCCACTCCAGTGACTATAACTTACAAGGGTAGTCAACCTGTATAAATAATGGAGAAGAACAATGCAGCTTCTAAAGCTAAATCATGATGGATAGCTCAGTGAAACTGTCAGCTCAGAGTGCCATGGTAGTGAAGAAGGAAAATTCCATGATGGGGATTATGAGAAAAATGATGGAAAATAAACAGCCAGCATAATAATGTCCTTGTATGGTGCAGCTACACCTGGAATGCTGTGACCAGTGCTTATTATCTCAAAAAGGCTAAAATGTGAGAAGGGTGGAGTATCTGGGACTGTTCCAGCAGGACCCTTAAAATCTGCTCCAACGCTTCACTCAAACCTTTGCTACTATGCATTCAAAAACATTATATTTTGCTGCATGGAATGTGCAGGCCAATCTGAGTGTCAGCAACTGACACCTTTGTGCATGAAAAGGCCATAAGTGGAGGCAGGAGGACGTGTTGCAGTCTTCACCTCCTCTCTCTCTGATTTGCTGCAGCAGAAGAACAGCCAACAGGGCTCCATGCTGCACCAGCCATGTTGCTCTGGCTCCGTCCTGGTGGAAACGGAGGACAAGCAACTGGTCCTCTCAGCAGTAGTGGAGACTGAACCTGCTGGCCTTGAAGCTCCATCATGCGTAACATGGGATTCACTTTACCTCATGGGAGGACCTGCCCTGCCATTTTGTTGTTCTTACATACCATCAAATTTTCCCTGGTGACCCTATGAATGAATGCTGTCCAAAAGTCCTGTACAATTCTGGCAAATTCAAGGGTGTAGCTTCCTTTATGGAATTGATTCATTTCATATTTGGTCTTCCTGTTCTTCTTCTGCCTTTGATCTTCCCTAGCATTATTGTCTTCTCCAGGGAGTCTTGCCTTTTGTGATGTGCCTGAAGTACAACAGCTTCAGTTGCATCATTTTTGCATTCAGGGAAAGTTCTGCCCTGATTTGATCTAGGACCCACTTGTCCATCTTTCTGTCAGTCCAGGGATTCACAAAGCTGTCCTCCAGCACCATGTTTTGAACAGATCAGCCTTCTTCCTGTCAGCTTTCTTCACTGTCCAGCTTTCACATCCATATATAGTGATCAGGAACACAGTGATGTGGATGCCCTTGGCCTCAGTCTCCGGTGAAACATCCTTACATGTGATGATCTTTCCTAATTCCTTCACTGCTGTCCTTCCAAGTCCCAATCTTCTCATATCGTGGCTGCAGTCTTAGTTTGAATTTATGAGTGTGCCAAGGTATACAAAATCTTTCGCAACATCTTCACTGTTGACATTAAAGTTGTGTAATTCTTCTTCAGTCATGTTTTGTCATGTCCAACTGGAGTCCTGCTTTTGCACTTTCTTTCACTTTCGTCAGGAGTCATTTCAGTTAGCTGCTGCTTGGCCACAGGTTGACCTCTTGGCTGTATCTGGTGGCATAAGATTTCCTGCAATGCCCCCAGTGTGGCTCCAAAGGATTGTGGAAGACTGAGTGACCACCTGCCACCACTGCATTCAGGTAAGCCTGTGGTTGGGATGTCCATGTGGGATGTCAAATCTAACCTTTACACACACACACACACACACACACACACACACAATATGAGTGAGGAGAGCCAGTTTCTCTACTACCTTCCTTCTTGTATTCCATGCTGTGATTATAGAAACACAGTATCTCCATCACAGCTAGTTTGGCCCCCACCCCCTGGTAAAACTGACCTCCAGTGATCCCCACTGATGTGATTATAAGTAGGAACTTCCATAAAAGAATATGCAGTCTCCATGCATTTGAATCTAGGGAGTTTGATCTTGCTGATCAGTGTGGACTACTGCCATGTGCTCTGTGTGTCATTGCTCTTGCACTTGACTCCGTTATGCACTCTGTGTGGGGCTGCCTTTGTGTCTCTCCCAGGAGTCTATAGAGGTGCACTTTTGCAGGGCTGAGCAGCTGTGCCCAGCTGAGTAAGCAGTCTTACTCAGATGTGCACAATGACTGTGTTTGCATGATCAAGGAGGAGGAAATAAACCGCATAGGCTTATTGCCAGCATAGTCAGGCAAGTTGGTTACATGTCAGGGCCATTTGTACCCTTACTGGTGCCACTTGACATTTCATGCAACCTTGTTGCCATGATTAGCAACCCACAGCAGTTCCCTAAAACAGCCCATGGGTTCTAAGTGGCTTATTAATGGCGACAAGCCACTCTTTCATGATTTGTATGACATGGCAAGCTCCAAATGTGACCAGAGTATGTGGCAGGGTTGAGGAACAAATAACCACTATATGATCATGCAAATAGGCATCTTCAGCTCTACCTGCTGTGAAACTACTTGAAGGCTTTGCAGTACCAAAAGAAAGGCTATTCCAGCCCGTGCAAAGCAAGGTCTGCTTGCTAGTTAGAAATATAATAAATTGCAGAATTTAACCATCATCCATTCTATATTTGTATGAAAAGTATATAATACTTAATTTGATAGAGCTATGGCAACAATGCATCCTGTATACTAAACATCATAACTGTGAGGGGCCAGTGACTGGAGATCAGCAGGATTTTGGCATATGCCAGACCTTCAGTGGTTGTTCAGATTCCAGCTACCAGTCTTCCTGGCAAACAAAACGTCTATCTTAAGTGCTTGGGCCCAGTGGCTGAAGAAACCGGCAGATTATCCTGGCTCTGCCCATTTCATTACTTCAACAGCTGTGCTGACTCTTTCCACTGCCTCAACCAGCCAGCAAAAATAGCCTTAGTTGCAAAGAGTGCTCTTCATTTATACAGCTCTGCTGTAGATAGTTATCTATATTTATCCATCATCTTGCCTTGCAATAACATATCTTTTCCCATCTGTTCCCACAGGGCTCCTTGCATTCATTATATACATGATGGTTCTTTTGCAGAATGCTTCACTTTACATCTATAGGAGGACACAGAGTGTTGCAGCCATAGAAAAGATTGCATGCTGTGCAAAGTATTATTTCCAATTTTAAAAGTGCTGGAGCTGAAAGAGCAATTCAAGCAAACTACAAAGCTACCGGGTTCAAGGAGGTATTTTGTTTGGCCCTCATGAAGACTTTGTCAAGAACAGCTTAGAATGAAAACTGCTTCCTGGAAGGGGGCACATTTCAAATGCATCAAAGCTAACAGCTGTTAGCAGGTATTGTGCACTAAAATGCAAATTCTGTGATTGCTTAAATTGTCTGATTTATTCTGATGCTAATGTCTGGTTCTTTCAGACAGTTATGGGGAAGGGTCCCATAGGAGTTATACTGAGTGCAGACATCTTGTCCCTGATTCTGGCTCAGCCCCCCCCTCCCCATCATACGAGTCTTGAACAGATAAAACATAAATTAAGAACACTTTCAGAACAATGCTGTGCATGTGTACTCAAAAGTAAATCTTACTTGAATTCAATAGGGCTTACTCCCAGGAAAGCTGACTAAGATTTGCAATCAGGGAAGATGGAAATCTGTCTTTTAAAAAAAGATTGAAGACAATATTTATAGAATTCCATGCAGTCTACTGTACAAACCCACTGTACAGGCCTAGCTACCGGGAAAGATTGCTTATAAATATCAGGGAAGACTAGATTCAGTCTGGGTTTTGTGTACGCTCAGGTTTTTTAGGTCTAAAGCTAAGCTCAAAAACCAAAGTTCAGAAATAGAGGAATCCTAGATTTGAGAGGCCAGCTATCATTCAGATTTAGACCACACATAAAACAAGCCAGACTTCCAAACAACAGCCCTTAACTAATCACCTCCCTTTATCTTTTGATTGTGGCCCATTCGCTATTGTGATCAGCAGTGAATAAGACATCTCCATTCCCAGAGGGGAAAACTAATCAACAATTAGCATTCTTTAGCATCCAGTCATTCAGCATCCAGTCCGAATCACTGGAAGTGAGGGTAGACTAGGAGTTCAGCCATAGCCTCCTTGCTTTCAAACAAGGCCTTCCGCCTGGATTGGTTGCTACAGCAGTTGAGCCAGCCCTCCTAGAACTATACAGTGGTAGCTTGGCTCATGAACTTAATCCGTTCCAGGACTCTGGTTGTGACCCAAATTGGTCATGAGCCAAGTCAAATTTCCCCATAAGGTTCAATGTAAATAAGGTTAATCCGTTCTGTAACTATTTTTTTAATCAGAAAAATGTGAAGCAAAGTGACAAAGAACAACAAAGATCGCGGCATTCCCCCACCCCAAGCGCGAGCGCGGCCATCTCCCCACCCCTCCAGCACGACCGCGATTGCGCCCGTCATCCCTGCACGTGCCCATCATCCCGGCACGCTTGGGGGGGCGGTGGGGAGAGATGGGTGTGATCATGCTGGGGTGGGAAAATGGCCGTGATTGCAGTTGCACTTGTGCAGGAAAGATGGGCGCAATCATGGGCGCGTTCATGCAGGAAAGATGGGTTGGGGAGATGGCCCCAATGTGGAGTTCATGACCTGAGTCAAAATGTTTATGAAATGTATGTTCGCGACCTGATTTAGTCGTGAACTGAGGCACTCATGAGCCGAGGTACCACTATACAAGAAAGAGCTTGCTCTCCAAGTGGGAGAAGCCCCTCTGCCAAAGCAACTCAGCCCCAGTGCCAAAGCATCAGCCCACAAGCCAGTTTGGCAACAGGGAGAGGAGGCCAGGGCATGGGAGTCTGCTCCTTTCTCTATTCAGAAGGATAAAGTGCAGATAACTGCTGAGAAGTAAATCCGCTGCCCTCTCCCAGTAGAATAAATAAACAAACTTAGTAAAGTTCAAAATCCCCTAGGTTGTCCAGGTGAGCAAACCCATTTATACTCATTAAACTGATTATGAAGGTGGAAAGTCAGCAAGGATATGGGGGCTATCCAGTGTATTGCACCAAGTGCCACATGTATGACCATCTGCCAACTAGACAGAAGTCATGGGTGTGCTCAGCGTAGTGAGCTCCTAGCTCTCAAGGAACATGTTTGTTCCCTTGAAGCCAAGGTCACTGACCTGGAGGAGCAAAGCAAGGTAGACAGGCTGGATGTCAGGACTCCAGTGACCAGCTAGCAGGGTCCCAACTCCTGTGTGGTAGCTCCTCTCTGGTTATGGAGAAAGGGGGTCTTGGGGAAGGAGGGCATCATACTGAAGAAGAAGGAAATGATCCCTTAGAAGACGCATTCCTTGGAGGGTGAGCATGTACCATCTTGCACTGAGAATATGCCTTTGGGGAGGTGGGGGGACTTCTAGTAGTGGGAGATTCGATCATTAGAAACAGCTGGATCTGCAATGAGTCTGTGAACTGCATGGTGAATTGCCTGCCTGGTGTGAAGATAGCAAATATTGTGCGCCTTCTAGAAAGCCTTGGACATAGTCTGGGTGTAGTCATGGTCCATGCTGGTACCAACAATGTAGAAAAATGTAATAATGAAGACCTGGAAGCCAAATTTAGGTTCTTAGGTAGAAGATTGAATCCCAGGAACGCCAAGGTAGCTTTCTCTGAAATGCTACCAGTTTCACTTAAAGGGACCAGCTAGACAGAAGGAGCTGAGGAGTCTCGATGCAGAGATGAGATGGTGGTGTAGAGAGTAGGGGTTCTTATTTGTTGAACACTAAGGAACATTTTGGGACAAGCCTGTACCGAAGGGATGGACTCCTCTTGAACCAGAATGGAACCAGACTGCTGGTGCATAATATTAAAATGGTGGCAGAGCAGATTTTAAACTGAACCCTGCTTGGCGAAAGTTAAAAGGAGCTGGGAAGCATCCAGTTCAGGTCAAATCATCCCTAGTGGAGGAAAGGGAGAAAGCTTCGGATTGCCCAAATGTTAGAGGGGAGGAAATAGTCAATAAGGTTATGGTAAACCATGACAACCAGGTGGAGAGGACTAAGTGCCAGAACGAAAGTTGCATGTGGCTGGAGGAGGACACTGCTTCAGTGTTTCTGTGCAAATGCTAGAAGCCTTATGGCCAAAATGGAAGAACCGGAGTACTTGGTCATAAAGAAGATGCTAGATATAGTGGGCATTACAGAAACTTGGTGAACATAACTGATGGGATATGGCCATCTCTGGATATAAACTGTTTAGGAAAAACAGGAAGGGCATACCAGAGAAAGTGTTGCCCTCTACGTTAAACACAGCATAGAGCCCCACGGAATTGATTAGATTATTGTGATTGGATTGTGAAGACTCATCCACAAAAGCACTATGGGTAGAAATTCTTGACTTCAAAACTAACTTAGTCATGGGAGTATACTGTCTTGGGATGGGAAATGAAGCCAGGGAGGCCTCCAACAACGGTAGTACTGTAATAATTGGGAATGTCAAATACCATTGACTGGAAAGCATGTTCCAGTTCTGACAAAAAGGGTAAATTTCTCAGTGTCCTAAATGAATGTGCCCATCATGGCCTCCTTCATGGCCATCTGTAGAGGAGAAAAAAGAAAAAGAAAAGAAGTAGGAGGTCAGTCTTTAAGGTGTATTTCCCACCTGTCCCCAAAACCCTGGCATGGCACTAGGGATGGATAAGTACCATCATTACTTTCTCTGGCATTTAGATTTTTTTCAGTTTCAAGTTCTTCTCTTCCTGTTTATGAAGGAATTTGTTTAAATTTTTTAAAAAAATCTTATAAAAATGAAGTGTCCATCCTTTACCTATCCCTTTGTGGGATTCCCTGAAGCCTTCAGATCTACTTTAGAGCAGCTTTGAGGCGGGGTGTGGGGTGCAAGACATTCATAGAGAACTAATAACAATGTTGTGCAAGCATCTTCTTTATTCCCTTTAAGTTATTCCTCAAAACTCATTTTTTCTGGGTCTTCTTTGGATCATGACCCCAGTTATTATTCTATAACTAATAAGCCAACTGAAATAATTATGTATATTTTCCTCTGTTTATGTCCCCATTTCTCCTCTCCTCTGCTGTTTCCTTGGAAATCCCCTGGGGTAGGGGCCAGATAAGTGCTGTACATGAGTAAGGCTATATAGAGGAAGAAGATAATTTCTTTTTCGGTTTAGGAGTAGGGAGAGTTCTAAATAAGTAAGAAATATAAAGATAAAATCATTTTCTATCAGTTCAGGTTTTAAAATAGGGTTGGTTAGAACAATGCACTTGTAGGCTTGTTCAGTAGGCTTGCTTAAATCACAGCTTTTCCCTTGGAGAGCAATTTAACTGCACTTGTACCTCTTGGTAAAAATGAACTGCTGAAGGAATTATGTGTCCACTCTATAAAAGTATGTTTTCTCATTAATTTCATCTGCTGTCCACTCTAATGGCAGCCCCAGTAAGTGGCAAAGTAGGCAGCCATTTTAATAGTGGTGATCATTTTGAATTTTCTAGATTTGAAAAAGCATCTCAGAAAAAGGCTTTATGGGGGTGGGGCAGCTTCTCAGATTTTCTTTCCTCCTGAAATAATTTTCTCACCTCTGAAATATACCTAACACAGAACAGCTGATTTCAAGGGAGATAAAATAGCTGGAAAATGGTCCTTGTCGAATTTACTGGGGAAATTTAAGGTCTAGTACAGTCAGTTAAGTAATACAGTACATATTAATTTGTGTATTGTGTATTGCTATATTTTCTCTTCATTTAGGCACACTAGAATTCTGTAAGTAAATTCTAACAGCATCCCTGATGGGCGTGATATGAAGGCCCTTGTTTCAAGACTTAATACTGCAAATACTGTAGATGTGCAGAGAAATAGTCAAGAATGGTAAACATGCCTACACGGTGCACCAAATGCCAATAATTCCTTCTTAAGAACAAATATTAACACAGTTTTGGCATCAATATATTGCTAAGACAATTTTCAAAGATTAAGAATACTCAGTTGAAGCAAACCAGGAGAAATAATCGGAACTGAAAGTCAGTAGTGGAGATAACAGTTGACTCTCAGTCAAGACAGATCTAATGAAAGGGATGTGCACTGGATGGATTATACCAGTAGAATGGTAAGGGAATTTTATTTTATTTTAATGTATTTATTTATTTATGATATTTAAAGCTGTCCATAACTGTCGTCTCTGGACGGCTTACAATATATTATAATCCTAAACAAAATAAATTGTATTAGGACTTAACAGGTAATGTAGTAAATTTTCCCAATGTCCAAGAGCCAGGATAATTTTCTTGAGCTATGTCAAGGTCTTATGGCCTTCCTCTTGTTAGGAAGAACACCAGTGGTAATTGCCATGAAGTTGCTTTCCCTAACTATATTCCTCAGATAAGAGCTGCTTTTGCAGTAAGAACCAAAACTGTTTGCTTTACTGAAGCAGCTTTGTCTCTCTTTTGTTTCCCAGAAAGGGTGGATTAAAGTCTGTGACAGCCACTGAAACAGTGGGAGAGAAAAACTATTTAAAATTAATTGCAAGAGACATGGTCTTTTGTTCTTAGTTGAGAGAGGAATTGATGTTTTGCTTACCCAGGCAATTATGGGGGCCTGTGGAGCATCTGCTGACCTATTCAGGCAATCCATGCAGTCACAGATAAGGTACGGTAAGCTTTCTTTTGTTTGTTTATATTCTGTATCCATATTTCACCACCATGTTCATGAATTTATAACATGTTTGATGCAAGTAGTTTTGTTTCATCCAGAGTATCCTTGGATCTGAAGCAAAGTACCTGGGCTGGGAACAATAGATGCTGGGAGTGCTGGGAACAATAGGAGTGCTGGGAGTGCTGGGAGATGCTGGGAACAATTGATGGCAAAAGAAGAAGGGGATGGCAGAGAATGAGGTGACTAGATGGAGTCGCTGAAGGAGTTGGTGTGAGCTTGAGTGGACTCCGGGCTTGAGTGGACTCCGGGGGGTGGAGGACAGGAAGGCCTGGAGGAATGTTGTCCACGGGATCGTGATGGGTCGGACATGACTTCGTGACTAACAACAACACCTTGGCTGGACTAGACCCCTAGGGAATGATACAGGACACAAGTCTTTGCACAGCATATAGTAAACAGTCATTGAGAAAGTTTTCCTGATTGACTCGTTGTAACCTTCTGCTTCACACATTTCCATTGCTGTTGGTCCCATGTCAGAAAACTTGCACAATTACTGCACTCATATTGTATCATAGGTGAGCAATCATCATTCTGTATCATAGGTGAGCAATATTCACAGATCTGTGGATCAACTCCCCCCCCCCCACATAAACTACTGGGGGGTGAAATTTGGCAGAGTGGCATTAGAGAAAATGAAGGAATTTTTCTTTACAACAAGACTTGTGAAGAAGCAACATTGTGTTGCTGGGAGTGCACTGCTTCATTTCAAGAAGGCGCATGCTTCCTCCCCACATATTTTGTTTTTTAGGGCACTCATGCAGGCGGTTTGCTGTTGCCATGGCTGGAGGTGTCCATACAGCCACCGGGCTGTGTGTTGCCACCTCCTGCTCTACATTTTGCCTTATGGGATAAATAGTTACAGGGCAGAGACTAAGAGAAAGAGAATTTCAATTGGAAAAATGACACCTGGGAAATGAATCTCTCTCTTTCCACACTATAGTCCTGCAGAATTATAGAACTGCATCTGTGGAATTGCAGCATACACCATCTGTAGATATTTACAGTTTCATAAAACACATGGGAGATCCTGTTCACAGATTTTTTGTATCCACATTTAGTTTGCTCCTCAGAGTCAGGCTATTATGAGGTGTTTATTGGTATCTAGGCAAAATATGTAAGTGATTTTGCTTAACTAAATTTACACTTCCCCATTAATCATTCCAGATAGTTCAAAAAGTAAAGCAATCCTTAAACCCAGTGGACAGAAGCATCATTTATTTATTAATGCTATTCCCACAATATTCCTTAAAGTCAGGGCTGTTGAATTGATATATGCAAGGACAGCCAACCTAGCATCCTGCAAATGTTTTGAATTACAATTTGTGAAAGAAAAGGAACTTCGTTCTGCATTTAGGTTCATCCAAATAAGTACATTTACTCAAGCATGTGCATCAGCATGTGCAGGAAAGAGAATTGAAACTGACAGTGTGTCCCCGAAAGCAACACATGTCTCTCTCCACAAAGAAAAACCCCTTGCTTCTATTCCTTGTTCGTACAGAGTGAAATAGAAACTTGGCTAATTACTATGTATGTAAATTACAACAATCAGATGTACCAATCAACAAACACCTGCTTGCTTTGATGTTGATTTGCAAGAGGCACAGACACCATTATATGTCAGAAATGAAATGTAAGATATGGCACGACCTACATCATGGGTTAGCACAGATAGGTTATTACAGCACAAGTCTTTTCAAGATCTATACTAATCACTTTCTCAGTGCATGCACTTGGTTTACTTTCCCACCTGGTCTAGTTGACCAGAAAAATGTTAAAAGCCTAGACCTCTCTTATGTCTACAAACTGCACATAATGCCTGAGTACCAGCCATATTGGCTGAGATGAGGGGAGCTGTAGTTGACGGAATCCATAGGAAGCCGGGTTGCCTCCCCCTGAGTGAATGAGACTGCTGCTGTGGACTCAGAGGCTTATGATGAGCCTATACAGGACAGGAGGATCAGCAAAAGCAATCTTTGCCACCTGCATGTTTACTACATGCACCTTGTTGCCCATCTAGCTGGGGCATTTTGGAGTGAGCAGAAAGGAGGCTGTAAAGGCCTCAAGAGAGCTCATATCCGCTCTGGAACCTCTCCTTTCATGGCCTCACAAAGCAGCTGCCTCAGCTCTTTCTGCAGTGGCTGCAAAGGGACGGAGGATCGAAGTTCTAGTTCCCAGATCTGAGGTCAGAGTGCAGTCTCTGACCTCAGATCTGGAATCCAAAATATCCAGCTGTCTGGGATTGCTCCTTCTATTAACCACCAGTAAACAGCAAAATCTGAAAATGGAGAGCAGGTTTGTTTGTTTGTTCGTTTTTGAACTGGTATATGGAGTTATAGTCCCCTAGACCACCATCCACAGCAGTTGGAATTAATCAATGGTGTTTTGTAGCCATGTTCAGCTTTCTGCTTCAGTCTGCTCTCCTGTTCAGTAAAGTGTAAGACTCTTAAGTGGATACAGGGACAAATAAAAATTATGCCGATTAATTCAGCATAAAAAGGCTCATGGTAAGCATCTTCTGGTCCAGTGGCCACACAGAACATTGTGATGTGGAACTGGGCTTCTGGAGGATAGAAGTAAAAAGTCCCTGATATATGAATACGTATAACAGAGAAGGAAAGGTGGAAAACACCCTGGTGATAAGCTGTATGGAAAGAGATATTAAGAAAAGAAATATTAATATTTTATCTTATTACAGTGGGGTTTGGTCATTTTGGTAAGGTGTAGACAGAATGAATTGGGTGATCTTTGAAATTAGATTTCTCCTTTAATCATCTAATTTTGGGTCATAGTGGTATAATTTGACTATTTCACAAGGCTGCTGCTCTTTGAATTCATAGCTGCAAAATGAGTTGTGTTGTAAGCAGCTTGGAAAGTCAAGTTTCCCCCCAATGGAAGACCTTTTAGATTCTCCATTACCACAGCATAAAGGTGCACTCAGAGAAACACAAGGAAATTTGTCAACAAGTTTCCGTGCTGATATTGGTGTTGGTTTTTGTTTCTAGGCAATTCCCCCTCCCCATATTGATTTTTCATCTTTTTTACTTGAGTTCTGATCTTCATAGACTCAGCATAGTAAAAATATAGGGGACTAAGCAACATGGAGCCATTGGGCCCCCAAATGGACACCTTTCTTGGCACCCACCAAAGTACCTTACCATTTCCATATTTTGTAAATAAATATTCTTACTGGCATCTCAGATCACAAGATGGGGGTCTCTAGCCACTGCCATAAGAATGTACTTTTAATGCTTTTGGATCATATGTGGGGCTCAGTGATATTCTTAGAAAATGAAGTTTTGCTCTGCAGTGGGTCCAGGCACCAAGAAAAAGGAGGATTGGGTAAGCTCCTACGGAAGCTAGCAATAAGCCAGCTGGAGTCAGAAAAGCCAGCAGGGTTGGGGAACCCAGCTAGGAGCAATACTTGTTTAGCATATTGGGGTGCAGACTCTGTCTTTGCCTCGTACTCAGTTTTTTGGGCATCTTCCCTGACCTTTGTGGCTAACCATACCCCCTGTGGCAGCCATTTTGTGATGCTGCCCAAGACAGTTTCTCAAATTGCCAACTGTCCACAAGTCCAAAAGGGTCACCTGCTACTGGAAAAGAAGATCAAACATCCTGTAGCAGCTTTTTATAGTTTTTATGTCTTTTATGTAAACTACCGTTGGAAATTTCCATTGCAAAACAGTTAAGAATTGCTCATAATAAACAGCAAGTCCTATGTATGCTTAGACAGACAAAAGTCCTACCGTTTCCAGAATTCCCCAGCCAGTATGGATGCTCAGAGTTGTAGGACGTTCTGCTTATACATGCATAAGAGTTGTGTCCTAAGATGTTTATTTAATTATTTGAAATGTGTCTAAGTTGCCTTTCAGAGCAGAAATCCTCCACTTACAATAATAAAATTCATAAAATTCATATAATTCTGCATTCAATAATTTCATAATGTCCCTTTCCCCATCCTATATGTTTAGGAGGCTCTCTGGTCCTCTAGGGGATGCTGGTGGGTGCAGGGTGAGGGAGAATGGGACCGGAAACTTTCTATGACCTTCCTTAACAACTTACCTTATAGTGCAAATCTATGTATGTCTACCCTGAAGAAAGGTCTATTGATTACAGTGGAGCTTCCTTCCTGGAAAGTGCATATTTGTTTGCAGCCTTAGGATCTAAGCCAATATTACAGATAAAGAACCATGACCGCAATGACTGAACTCGTTGGCTTGGATCCAGAGTTTTCACTCCATGAATGGAGGAAGAGTGGCTCTCCTGGAGGGGAGAGCAACGTTCGTTCTGTCAGCAGAAGCGGCTTCAGTTCATGGAGCCAAGCCTCAGGGTCTGCACTATTCAAAACAACCACAGAACCAGCTATTAAAAACCTGTTTGAATAAAAATGTTTTACCTTTTACACTTACTCTTCGATCCCCAAGTAAGTTAATTGAGACCTTCAGCAGATGTCTGCTGAATCAGACTTGCTCATGAAAAGCACGAGCGAGCATGACCTCTGAGCTCTCTCCTACCTTTGTCTTTGACTGAACCACCTTTTGTGTGCTTAATCTTGGTTTTGCTGCACTTTGTAATTTGCATGCTTATTGTTCAGATCATTAAAAGCAAGAATGTAGGAAAGCACTTCTAACACTTCATAACATTTGGGCTACTTATATTCGCTGTGATCATGTAATAAAATGGGGAATAATTTCTTTTACAGTGCTCCATGAAGCGGGCTTTAATTGAATGGGCACAGTGGTAATCTGTTGGTTGCACTGTGCTCTTTTCTTTTACAGTGCTCAGTACTGTAGGTGGTTTCTTTTAATGCATAAAAGCTTTTGATTTTGCTAAGCAACACTTTGGACAAAAGTGTGCTCAGAACTCAGCAGCTGTTGAGATAAGTAAAGCCATGCAGATGTTCCTGTTCAGTGAGCCAATAAAGAATGTTACATGTAGACAGATTTGTTGGAAATTGTCCTTTCCGACATAGAAATGCTTATTTCACAGGGAAGTTCCAACTCGTAATTCTCTTTTGAATTAAATGCTAAATATGAAAAGTAATGTAGCCATACATTTGAAATTGCCACTGAGTGAGCTCGCGTATAGCAGGGGAAAACAGTTTTGTATTCATTTCTGTAGCACCCAACAGCCAAAGCTGAGTGGTTTACAGCAGTTTCTAAAAATGAGATCTAATACAATGCAACCCTCTACAATTTTTTTTCACAGTACAAACATTTAAAAATCGTTTTAAAAGTATGAACGCTTCAGTACCACACTGAGTAGACCTGTTTAAAACACTTGATATGTTAAGCCTTTAATATCTTCAGAGGGCTCCCTTAACTACCTACCAAAGAAATGACACAGTTGGTGCCAAGTAGTCAGGTAAATCTCAGATGCAGAAGTGCCTTGGGTTCTTTTGTATACCCTGCACTTTCCTCAGGAATAAAAGACCCAGTCTTCTTTTTCTAGTCTTATATTTTGCCACAAGTCCAGCCAAAAAGTTGTTCCTCCAGCAATACCACCCTCAACCATCTGAAGGTTTCCTGTCCCTTCATATCATTGCAAACCATCCAGAGACGCGCAAAGTATTGGATGGAGTAAAAATACCCAAACAAATAAATAAAATAAATAAATTGCACCCTTTGTTCCCTTTGCTGTCCCATATACTTAAGAAAACCTGAATTATCTCATCTCTCCATCTCTCCCTCTCCTCAAGACTTCCTTCTACACAGAAGTCCTTGTAGACCTCTTGCTCCCATGCCCTGCTGCAATTAAACCTAAGCATATGTAAATGAAATAATAGTCAAGAACTTCTGGGGCAGTGTGTGGCTACCTCATGCGGTGAACCACTGAATGGGGGTGGTAGTAGAATCTTCAGGTCCCATCAGGCTGGCCAATGGAAATTTCTGGGCAGGAAGGAGCATGAGGGCTTCCTGTTCAAACTGGGCTTTATTTGAGCAACAAGGTTCTTCTAAGCTTCATCATGTTCCTGAATTCTTGACTATTTTTGGCCTTGACTCTTGGCTGGTTGGGTTCTTCTGGTAGAAAGGACTTAAAGGACTTCTTATTCCAGACAATCCTATCTCCTAGTTCATTCTCCATACCTGACTTGTTTTTCAGTCCTGAGTCTTGCTCACTCCTTGTCCCTGACTCCCATTTTTGACTTATCCTTTGTTCCTGATTCCTGGCTGGCTCTCAGTTTCAGGTTCATAGTTCACCTCAGAATTCCAGTTGCTAAACCCTGACAGGATGTGACAGACCACAATCCAGGAATGATGTGTTCATATTGGAAAGCCACCAACAGTGCAGAAATGTATGAAAAACAAAACAAAATAAAAACCTTTATTTAGTACTTTTCCCCTTATTGAAATTTTCTTATTGAACCATTCTTATTATTCACCTGGCAATTCAAATTCCTTTTGGAATTATTTTTTGTAAATTAAATACAAACATTAAATCTGGAGGACTTCCTGCTAATATGACCTGTCCATTTGCTGAGGACTTATTTGAAAGTGTTGGGGAATTCAGATAAATCCTGATAGAAAAAGGTTGCTTATATGTGGTTTTGTGTTATAAAATCTAACCTACACCCCTCTTTCAGAGAGTAGCAGAATTCCAACCTGGGTTACTGTTTAGCATTGCTGTTACTTTAAGAGGTTGGAACTGTTAAGGAGGATGCAAGCAAAGTTAATCCTTCTCTGTTCTCTTGCTGATCAGAAACAGCTGATAAGGATGCCAGGTCAGGTTTTTTAGCAGCATCACATCCACCCTAATTTGCATGATTAACTTTAAAAAAATCCTTCCTTCCCTGAATAGTTAAATCTATCTTCTGTAATCAAGGCTATTATCCCCTCTGCAGATCTCTTCTTTTGCCTCTGTTTCCCTTATTTTGTCATCATCTACCCTGTGGCTATGTCATGTGACTCAGAACCTATAAAACACTCTGTATATGTTCTGGAGGCTTGCAAATGGTCTGCCCTCTACAGTGCTGTTGCAAGTATGGGTTCTCTGCAGAGGATGCTTGGGCGTTCTATCAATAAGCTGCTGAGGTTCAAGGCACAAGGGGTCTCCCCCACCAAATCCATTTACTTATTCTAGCAGCTGCTATTGAAATGCCCAGACAAAAGCTCTTTTCAAAGTGCTCCCAGTTCCAAAGATTAGGCAAGTGGAACTCAGTGGTAGAACACATGGTCTCCATGCAGAAATTTCCATGTTCAATGTCTGGTAGGGCTGGGAAAGACTATTATTTAAAACTGCAAAAGCTGCATTCAGTTAATATTCATCATACTAGTTTAGAAGGCTCAGTGGTCTGACTCTGTGGTTGGGTTCACACAACACATGCCCAACTCATACTCAAGGCTGAGTATGGGTTGTTGATATGTCAGTTGTTATTGAAATGTGGGTTTTTGTGTTGTGTTTATCCAGCTATGCCTTGGCCAATCTAAAACCCATGGTTTGTTGTCAGGCTATGAACTGCAAATTGTTTGTACTTAACAAACAATGGTTTGTATAATACAACAGTCTAAAGGTCAATAACAATCCACACTTCATCCATAGACTGGGTTCACACTGCACAAAAAGTCATGGTGGCTTATAAGCCAGGAGTAGTTTGTCATAACCAACCATGCTGCTGGGTTCAGGCAACACAGCAAACAACCCTGGGTTATAAGCGACCATGGCTTATCATATTGTGTAACAGTCAATCTTGTTGTATGAGCCAGGTCATTATAAAGCAGCTTCCTACCTTCAGTTCACCTTTCTGTTTAGCTTATAATGAAACAAAAGAGCACAGTTAATTCCTACATTTTACAACATTCCAGTGGCTTAAACAATCTACTAGCATATTTTTCCTCATGGGAGTCTGACTAAGAGTCTGACTAAGAGTACAAGCCTCTTAGACCTAGATGGGTAACCTAAGGGAGATTCATTTCCAGTTCAGTAGCATTAAAAACAATCCTACATGTTCGAATGTGTGGCATTCATAATGAAAAACGTCCCCAGCATAATCTTTGATGATTATACAAGGATGAAATGTTTTGAGATATAGGGATTATTACACTACCATTTAACGAAACTACTAATTTTGAAAGGATTAGTCTTTCTGAATGGTTGGAATAAGTGAGAAGTTCATGCAGACTTAACATCTACATGATATTGATAATCAACAATATCATTTCATTAAAAAAATGAAGTATTGCATATTATCCCAGACTGCTCATTTATTTTGGGGGTCAGTCAACATACATAGTTGGATCCAGTCAACATTTAATGACTGTGATTTCAAGGTTGAATTTGCACATATTCTTAATAAAGTTATATCTGTGATGATATTGCGTGCTTAGAGAGTCCAGATTTACACGGATTGCAATGAATTCCCTAATTCCCTTTTTAATTACTGAAGAGCGCAAAATGCCAACTGAGATCAAACGCATGAAAGCATGCTATTTACATTTCATTAAATGAGACCAATCCACTCTCCCCTCCTTGTTTGGGAGTGTATTCCAAACATCTGCTTCTACAAGGTATTGTGTAGTATTATTCCAGTAGATCTAAAAAGGGTGACAGATGCATTGCTAACTGAATGAATACATGGCTCTTGTTTCATTAAGACCGTTGAATGCCAAATAATATGCCCATCATTAGTATGGGAATTAAGATGACCAGTAAAGAATCTTTGAGCTGAGAGTCTAAGCATAAATCTTGTAGTCTCATTATTTCTTGTGATAATGTATGTAAAACCTGAATGCTTTCAGTCCAGTTAAAGAATAATGAATAAAGAACTTTTCAGTGCTGCAAAAATAGATTTTTCTTTTGTGCCTAGGAGAAAATTTCTTCATGGTCTAGAGAGTCCAGGTGTGTGTCTGGCCATCATGGATTGCTTTCCTTCTTCATCACATTCAGGCAAAGGAGGATGTCTTTGCATTCATCTTTATAGATAGGTTAAACAAAAGGTTATTTTCTTTAATGAAGTGTATGATGACCTCCTTGCTATAAATGTGATTTAAACATTCTTGATATAGCTGGATTGTTGTTTTTGTTGGTGTGTGTGTGGGGAGGGTGTGCAAAAATGGCACACATTCATTGACTTGAGTCACACAATTAAGCAATCCATGGTTTGCTAGCCATTCATTGTTTGGGGAGCATGCAGGACAAAGCATGCTGGTGTAACAGAAAACCATCAGGGATTCAGCGCATGATAACTCAAGTGTGTGGGACAAAACGAGTTTATTAAAAGGATAAAACACAGAGGTGGAGGACACTAAAACATTTCACCTAAAAGGATCATACCGGGTAAAATGGGGAAAGGAAGGGGAAGTTGGAAAGCAGTAATTGTACAATTTACAGTGTACAATTTAACCAAGCACACCCCAATCCCAGGGTCTTGTTGAACCACTCAGACCTGAAAGCAACAAAACTGACCCTTGTCTAAACTATACGCAGAAACGTTACCTTCTACAGTGGCATGGAGCACAGGGCTTCACAGAATTCTTTGACAAGAGAATTGGCAGCAAAACCAGAACCCCAGAAGAGCTTCACTGTACCCGTCTTTATCCCCCTCACTGTTGGTCAGCTGACCCATGGGGAGAAGGCCCATCTCCCAATCCCTGAGGCCAACCATTTGCTCCAGGTATCAGTCATTAACAAGTCATTTCTGCTATCTCTGGTGTCCTTGAGGCCATCATTTCTGATAACTCCCAGGAATGCATCTTAAAGGGAAAAGAGTCAGAGGAATGTGAGAAATGAAATATTACTGTTACTAAGTGGTAAGGTAAAAACCAAAGAAAGGGTGAAATACAGGGCTAGGGTAGGATCATTGAGTCCCTTAAGGCCAAAAGGCCTGAGGATAGAACCATGTAAATAGTTGTACTAAAAGTAATAGTGTTTCTTACATCAAAATCCTGAAAAATACCAGAGAGGGTAAAATTGGGGGACAGTGGTAAAACTGTCACCTTCAGTGGAAAAGAGCAGGAAATTGATTACCTTTTTATAACTGGCCGTAATGAGCCTGGAGGAAGACCTTTTCTTCCTATCTCATCCTCCCACAAGATTTAAGAAGCAAGTTGGGGTCAAGTAAGAATCTGCAAGGCCATTCTGAGCTGTTGAACTTTTAGAAGATACTGCGCATGCTTAATAGGTGCATGAATAGTAACTGACACACCTCTCATAGGTAATGGGCTCATTAGCATGAACATGGGATGTATGTGCGGGAGGGGGAGCATATCAAGGGGTAGTATGATGTAGGCGGATGGAGAAGACTGTATCTTCTGAGTAGCCCAGCCAATGGGGGAAAAGAGGAAGGGTCTGCGAGCCGGGAAAAAGGAATAAAAAGCAATGTCTTGTGTGTAAACAGCGCTCTGCCTGTGTGGTGGGCGCCCACTCTTGCAAAAACTAATTAAGCTGTACTGCTTGGTACTTTGCCTCCGTATCGTCACTACTGGGATTTACTCCTTACAGGAAGGAGCATTTGGAGCCCTGGAGGGCCAGATTTAGCTTGCAGACCTAAGATTCAGCACCCCTCACCTCTTCACCCTGCTGAGTCACAGAACTGTGCTTGCAGCAGTAAGAGTTTCTGCATGTGTATCTGTGGAACTAATGATTAATGCTGGGTTGAGTGGGTGTGATAGAAGAGACGGTTAAATTAAAAAAGTTTTTCCGAGACAGTGTGGTCAGAAACACAGGTACATTGCATTCTTTTGCAAGTTTATCTTTCATTCAGATGCCTACAAACTTAACTAAAAGCAGTTTGATAATGTTGCTTGATGCATCAGCTGTAGGAGCCAGAGCAAATGGTCGGTTCTTGAAAAGGCAAGCAGAGAACAGCAAGTAATGAAGGCTTTGAAGCAGAACAAGATTTAAGTGCCTTGGATCACATGGAGGATAGACTGTCTCTCGAATTCTCAAAGAAGGCTGCTGAAATTTAAGCAGGACTTACAGTATTTTTGGTTGTAGCAACAAACTTTTTAAAAATGAAATTCCAAATAAACAGAACTGATACTATCCGCATGCTCTCAGTATCCCTGAGTTTTGCCATTACAAGATGCTTTGTGATGAAGAACAGAATGTCTGTATAAAATGTGCCACCTTATATCTACTTCTCCCATGAAATACTACAGGAAACAGACAGCATGTATAAAGCATTTCATTCATCTTGATGAGTTTTTTAAAATGCATATCTGCTCAGTTGGAGGTTTTAAAAGCTGAACATACAAAATGATGCATCTTTATTGCCTAGAATTTATATTTGTTCCTATTTTAGGATCACCAGGTTATTTTAGTCATTCATTTATTGATTCAATCAACTGCTCAATTAAACAGAACTCATCTGGATGACTGCAAAGGAAAATGAATTTAAAATCATAATTACACTGTATGCACAATCTTTGGGGAATGCTTGTACTCCTCTACACTCAGAGAATTATGGGCATCCTTTGCAGAGCAGGAGGAATGCAACGCTCTGCAAATTAGCCAGAAAACCAGTTTTGGCTGTCTAACTGCTACACTTCAGAGTGGGAAAGAAGGAGGCTGAGGCACCACGAGGATACTTCATATTTGGTGGCACTTACCTCCCCTCCCTGCATCCAGGACCACTTTCTATATCCAGTTCTTTCTACATGGGATTTGAAGGGCATTCCAATTGTGGAGTTGCAGCTACCTAGCCAAGGATTTGATGTGTACCGCCCATATCTTTGAGCATGTCACTGATGAATCTGTTGAGCAGTTTTGTACCCAATACTGAGCTCTGATGAATCTCACTGGATATCTCTTATTTATTTTTTAAAATGTATTTAAAACATTTCTACCCCACCCTTCCCAATAAAACATATCAGGATGGCTTAGAATCTCTTCTCATGTTTATTCTTTGAGTACTATTCTTTAGTTAGCACTGTAAGCTGACCAGAGAACCTTTGGGTTGTGGGGTGGCATAGAAATGGAAATGAATGAATGAATAAAATTAAATGTAACCAACTAGTTTTATCCTCTATTCTGGAAAAAGTGGGATAGTGGTTCCATGCTTTTTCATAAAACTGTTAATATCATGCTACCCTTATATAATTTGTTCACTGCATTTAGAATATTTTGTACAATTCTGGTTGCCATAGCTAAAAAGGCTATTGTGGAGTTGGGAAAAGTGGAGAAAGGGCCACTTGAGGGGATAGAGCAACTCTCCTATGAGAAATGGTTATAATAAATGAGATTGTTAAGCTTGGAAAAAGGAGAGCAATGAGAGACACCATGCAATGTGTACCAAATTGCATGGTGTAGAAAACTAGCAAGGGAGATATTTTTCTCTTTCTCCCATGGTTCTCAAAACCAGGGTCATCCCATGAAGCTGATTGGTGAGGTGGAAATTTAGGACAGATAAAGGGACGTGTTTCCTTTAACAATGCATAGTTAATCTATAGCATTCACTTCCACAAGATGTAGTGATGGCCACCAATTTGGACAGCTTTAAAAAGGGACTGGACAATTGTATAGAGGAGAGAGACGAGTCCTGATGGCTATATGCCATAGAGGAGCAGAGGCAGTGTGCCTATGTACACCAGTTGCAAGAGAAGTTGCCAGAGGGTGTTCTTGTGCTCAAATCCTACTCATGAGATCCAGTGGACAGCTGATTTGCCAATGTGTGAACAGAATTCTGTCCCAGATGGACCATCGGTGTGATCCAGCATGATTCATGTTTGTAAGGCTGTCACAGGAATTGAGTGATTGTTGAAATCTAGCTATATTATGTCATGTTTGTACCCCTTATCTACTAAATTAGTTATTCTCACGATGAAGGAAGTTAAGTCGATCTGCAGTGATCTATTCTTTTCCCTTTTGGAAGAAACATACCAAATCATATTCCAGATGTCAGGTATGACTCCATTTGTATACTTCAGTCCATTTGATCCTCAGTCTCTGTGGAATAGGGTGAGATATGTGAAACCTAAAGAATTCTGTTGTGATGTTGACCTTCTAAAATATCTCTGAGGATATATGATCCCTATGTATACATCCTATATGCATATGCATCCAATGTGTGTGCATTGTTTTTTCCCATCTCAGAATGAAGGAAATTTGAATGTCTTACCACTTCATTCATACTTAGCAGATTTTGCTAAGACAATTCAAAAAGGTTCTCTTTTTTATTGTGTGGAAAAATAATCTTTTCAAGTACTATCAACAATGCCAGGTACTTTGTAATACTGTTGCAGCCTGTCTCTGTCCCTTTCAACTTATTATTCTTAAAGTTGCCATCCATTCCTACTTTGGTTCTGCAGCTGTCTCCACATTGACAGCCAGGGAGTGCTCTCAAGCAGGTGCTGGAGTCTTACTCTCTGAAGCCCTGATGATGCTTCAAAATGCTATGCAATATTGCCCAGCCCATTGAGTTTACAGTGACTGTTCTTAGTTAATTTACTGGTTTGTGAAATATAGCACTACAACCATAAAGATTTCTGAAGCCAGGCAGGAAGGACCTGGGAGAGCTAAATAGTTGTGTCAGCTATGTTGTTATTCACTGCTCATGAATATGGTAGGAATTCCTGTCTGAATTTCATTCATTCCACATTTTCAAGCAAAATGCACTTTCTGGACTAATTCATCTGAAGGCAGTTACCCTTGAGAATGGAAAATTCTCCTGATTTTGCAGCACAGTTCTCAGTTTTAAAACATGCATATATTTTAAGGGGAGATGTGTATACTAATTGTGTTTTAGAGAGTTAATGTATGAAATTTAAATGTAAGTTTTCATGCATTTTTAAAAGTTTGCAAAAAACAAAAACCCTGAATTGAAAAGGCTTTTGTGAACACATATTTTAACATGTGTAAAACTGACATCAACCAGAAATAGATCGATCCATTCTTCCCTACACTACACTGCCCTATTTGTGTTTCTGTACGTCAGATACAAAAGCCAACTTACATATGCTTTCTGCTAGCAAAGGGTTATGGTAAGAGAGCAGATGTTTGTTAAATGAAACTGAAAGGTTTGTGCTCAGTTAATAATCCTCTGGCACTTTCTAGAAAGATCTGAGATAATGCTGGCAGTGCATTTGCTAACATTTTCTCCCTTTCAAGAAAGGAGGGATTGATGGTTGATATAAAAGACTACACTGACGTGAGCTATCATAGACTACATTACAATTCTCGCGTGTTTCTACATTGACAAGATTGCCAGTATATAGATCATTACAATTCATCTGTAAAACATCTCAGGCAATACAAAAATCAAATCTTAATTTATTCAGTCTTTTCCATTTTAAACATTCAGAGAGTACTTTGATCACAAGATGAGAATGAGTGAGGATAGGAATTACATACTACGAAAAGTTATGTATAGTCAGACAATTTTGGTTTTGTACTGAGTGATTCTTGTATGCCATCTGGCTATGTGAATATTGAGGGTTTGATACAAAAGTAAGGAGAATAGATTCATTCCTATATCACTCAGTTTCTTTTCAACTGCTAATGTACAGAGGGATTTCATTGCATACATTGATCCAACTTTGCATATGGCTTGTAGCACACAAAAGAAAATACTTTCCAGCTGTTGAATTTTCATGTATCGTAATGCTTTGTTCAACTGATTTGAATATGGTGCTCACAAACCCATTCATATGGATTAAAATCTTCAATGTCTGCAGGAAAGTTGATTTTTTAAGGCAGATACATTTTTTATTTTGCTTATCCAATATACAAGGAGTCTAAAAGGTATCAAAGGCCTTTAACTTTCATCTTAAATTGAAGAATATATTCTGCAAAGATGATACCAGTAGACATATTTCAATTGTACTAGCTTATAGGGGAAGTATAAACACATTGATATAGTGTGATGCATTTTGATCCGAGTAGTAGTGTTTGGGAAGAGAATTGATGACTTTATGAATTCTATTTCCTAAAGACTGCTAATCCAACAAAAGTACTTACAGCTTCATTTTAGCTTTATGCACTGGAATGTGTGAGTAGCTCCTTTCCAGTCCACAGCTGATGTTCTTGTATTTGTGTGATGCTTGTATGTGTCACTAGGTGCCACTATAGCATGCCAGCTCAAAAGTAAAAGCTGTACCCATCATGGATGAAAGAGTTGCTTTGTGGCTCTTCTTTCATTCACTGGCTATAACAAAGCAGGCCAAACTATTCCGCCAGCACTGTGAAATAACAGACATTTTACACAAACAGCTAAGAAGACAGAGAAAATCAACAATATGGAAAGACTTTGAGAAAACATGGAGGATTTTAAGTTGCAGTAATGCAATGCATTTATTGACTTTTATTCCCTATATTTATAGGACATTTCCGTACAAGTGTTCTAGGCATAAAACAACTATAGACTGAATTATAAGCAGAGATCTAGAAGACAACAATACAAAACCAACACAATAAATATACAGTACAATAAAATGAGCAGCTAAACCTCGCCAGGAAATAAAATATCAGTTAAAACCAGAAACACATAATAGGGTTAACATAGCAAAGATTTAAAAGGCCTGGAAGAACAAAACTGTCTTTTCCTAGTGACAGAAAGCAAACATTGTTGGAGCCAGATGGCAGAGGGGCCACCATCAAAAAGGCCCTTCAGATCAAGGACTCATGAGGAATACATAATACATGGAAAACTAACCTATGTGGGCCTTTGAGTATATAAATGCTTCCTTAGAGGATGATTTCAGCACAGTAGGGTAGGCCGTGTGGAGCCGCCAGGCAACAGCATCTCTGAGATGCCTTTCTTACAGGTTTCTGCTGGTGCTGAAAACTGTGGGTTCAAAGTAAATCTTTAGCATGTTGTGTCTCAAACCCCATTTCAGTCTCCTGGGCAGGTTGCCTGTTCTTTGCCACACCTCCCATAGCAGCCATTTTGTGGTGGTACCCAGGCCAGTTTCTCAAACTGTCAATGTGTCAATCATCCATAAAGGTTGTTTACTCCTAAAAAGGTAAAGTTTTCCTCTTGACATTAAAGTCCAGTCATGTCTGACTCTAGAGGGCAGTGCTCATCTCCATTTCCTAGCCAAGGGAGCCAATGTTTGTGCACAGACAGTCTCCGTGGTCATGTGGCCAGCATGACTAAACACCGAAGTGCATGGAACACTGTTACCTTCCCACCAAAGTGGTACCTATTTATCTACTTGCATTTGCATGCTTTTGAACTGCAAGGTTGGCAGGAGCTAGGATGGAGCAACGGGAACTCATCCTGTTGTGCAGATTCGAACTGGCGACCTTTAGATCAACCAGTACAGCAGTTTAAACCACCGTGCCACCTGCTACACAACAGCTAAACACAGATGCAAAATGGCCAGTTGAGTATGCAAAGATCAAGCCAACCTGCATATGGAGCATACTGTGAAACAATAGCATTCTTTCCTAATAAGGGGATGCTATTTAGGCTGAAGATGATAGAAAAGATTTGCACAGCGCTATGATTTTTGTAGCTGTTCCCACCCACCCTCAACAACCACGCATTTCCTTCAGGAATACTCTGTGGTACTTGGATCCAGCCACCTGTAAGCAGAATAATTTAAAAGCAAACCAATATGAGGCCAGACCAATATGAGATGTAAATACTTGGGAAAGCCTTCTTCATTCCACCTTGGTAGGTGCTTGTGGCATGGGAGAACTCACCATTAGTATCTGCCCATGGACTCTCCTTTTAAAAGGGCTTTTTTGAATACTCCAGTCAGTCTGACTAGAGCTAGTCACAGACTCAGCCTAATTTGCTTCACACGTTGTTGCAAGGATAAAATGGAAAGGAGAAGGATTATGTAAGCTGTCTCAGGTTTTAAGCAGGAAAAAAGGCAGGATATAAATATAATACATAAAAATGTGACTTTTATCAAGGAACTCATGGTACATTGTGGAAAAATTTGCTAGACTAATGAATTATTCCTTCACTGCTTTTCAAAGTGCTTGGTTTTAAAAGTGCTTTATCAGCTCACATAATTGACTAATGTTTGAAATTTATTACAAAAATTCAGTAAAAATGAATTTACCATAAATCAGTAAGTCTGACTTCATGGATGTGTTAGGTAATTAGCCAAACCACAGACACAGTTTAACACTTTTGCTGGGTTGTCCTTGTGTCCTGAAGAGAAAGATGGAACTGTGAATGTGTTTGCACATACAACACACTAGTATTTTATTGAATGAAACTGTTTGCTGGGGTACCCAACCTCGCCCAATCTCCACAGGAAGTACAACACAACTTTGGAATCTGGCTACAGCATCACAGCAATTGTTCCTGACAAAACAGCATTAAAAAGAGCCCTGCTGGATCTGACCAAGGGCTGTACTCTGCCAACACAGTGGCCAACCAGCTGCCTGTGGAAAGCTCACAGACAGACAGGAGTGCAAGAGCACTTGTGTTCCACAAGTTACCTCTGTTATCTGAGACAGTATATAGTCATCATGACTAATAGTCCTTGATAGCTCTATCTGTCATAGCATTGTCCCATTGTCTTTCCCGAGTCTTCTATCATAGGTCATGGCATTACGCTTATGCACCGTGCTGACTTACTTATTTGCTGGATCAAACTGTCAGTCACCTGTATTGAAAGGCCCCATTAAGAAATTGCCTGGTGGTTTTGACATTACAGTGAACTGGGACAACCCAGAGAGTAATTTTCCTTGGAACAATGGGTTTTTCTGAAACTCCTGTTTGTGCATGGTTTGAGTGAATAAGAGCGCTGCAGCAGAGCAAGCAATTACTTTTGACACTCCATGGCGTGAATAACACACCCATTGGAATATGTATTTAGTCACTTTCTGGAAACATGCCCAGCACATGACCACCCCCCAGAAATCTTCTGTTCGTGCTGAATGTTTAGTGAAATAATATGTTTTACTGTTTGAAACAGATTTGTAGAGGTGCACAAGGCAAGATGTTAAAGTATTCCAGCCGAAACATGATGAAAAATATTAAAAGATCCTCAGTAACCATAGTGAAAGCCAAAATTGGTCATTGTTTTCAGAAGAGCTCAGCATTCATTATGGAGGAGGGAGCCCCTAGGAATATATAAAGAGTCCCTAGATTTGGTTTGATAGAATAATTCTATTAATCTTGACAGTTGCCTTAGGAATCTGCTTTGACAACCATTCATAACGACTTCTGACCTTTAAAGTAACCTCTTGATAATTTTTCTGTATGAGAAATAACAACACCCACCAGATGTCTTCAAAATCAATAGTTATTTATTAAAATTTACTGAAATGCACAGCAACCTTGTAACTGGTACAGTAATATAGGTCCAGAATTATCCTGGCCTTTATGGAGATTTGCACGCCAACTGCTCCTGGAGACTTCTGCATTCCTTTCTCACCTTCTCACATGACCCTCTCACTGAGGTCTTCTAGGCTTGCCTCTTAAAGAGGAAGTAGATTGAGAAGATGGCAGTGATAAGCATATCTGAGTCCTACCTCACAATGCCTTTTCTAAGTGAGGCTTGGGTAGAGGCAACAAGGAGGAAGGCCCTCAAATTATGGAATGGTCTCTTCATCAAGGCCAACTTGGCACCAACTTTATTATCTTTTGGCGGCCAGGTTAAGACCACCCTCTTTGCCAACTAAGGGCCAGCTACTGGCATCAAGAGCCTTAAGCTAAAATATTCTGGTAAGTTTGGATATTTTGGGCCGTCCCTTTTGCTTTCACCCCTCTTTGCCTTTTGTGACAGGGATTCAGCCACTGAAACCTTCCCCAAATGTGGCCCTCAGACTAAAATAACTTCACTTTTGTATAAAATTATTGCCTATATTTTACTCTCTTCATATTCTTCCACAGAGTGTGTTTCAAAGTAATAAATAACTGAATGGGGTTTTGGTTTCATACTTCCCTAGGAATGACTGAACATAATCTTAGGTGTTACTTTGTACCAATGTAATTGTATGGCCCCTAGAGAACATCTAATAGAGCATACCAATTCCCAGATTCAAGGTTGGAAAACAGTTCCTGTCTTGGAATGGCTTCTCCCCTCTGCAGCGAGCTTGTAGATATGCTCCATTTTGAGGGTTAGGAGGGGTATTCCAGAGGATGGAATGGGGAAGATATGGCCCTGCCAAGATATGGTGGATCCTGGTGGTACCTCAGCCTCTTTCTCTTACCTGCCAAAATGCCACAGTTAGATGGCTGAAATTGGCCCCCTAGTGGAATTGCAGGGCAATCTTCACCTCTGCACTTCTACCCTGCACAGGATGCTTGCAGTCCTCCAGGTCTGGAGGCTTATGAACAACCTTCAGACACCAATCCTTCCAGTCTCGATGCACATAACACTCCAAATCTGGGGGAGGTGTCTATGCATCAAATATATAAAGTGAAGCATGGTGGAGACACTTTTGGTCATCTAGATTTAGCACTGGGGAAGGAAGGAGGCTAGGGTGCCAATAAAAATAAGCATCAGTTGATGGTCCCAGCTTCCTCCTCTCTTCTTCACCTTTCAGGGGGGCAACAAGAGGGCTTCTTTCCATGCTAGCTTCTGCAGGAGTGAGGCAGAAGTGTGGACATCAGCTGCAGAATCACAGGTTTTTGAAGATGGGGCCCTGAACAATCTTATAGCTCCCTGGACAATATTGGGAGATCATAGGATTGAGCCCTAAATTGCTAAAATCTGTACTTTGAGAATATAGATTTTGGTTGAGGTTGAGTAAAACAGATAAATTCTGACATACAACATTTACAAGCTAATTAATCTCATATTTGTATGATGTTTGTCCCTCCAGGTAAATATTTAATGATGTGTTTTGCTGTGAAGTGGCTGTCGTTTATGGTGATTTGCTACAGATGAGCAGAACAGTGCAACTCTTCATCTTGATTTTCCTCCTTTGGAGGCTGTGTGACATGCTGTTTTCTCAGTAATGCATTTTAATGGGCTAATGCCACAGAAGAATTTAAGGACATACTTCTATACAATGCTAATGCGTGATAATGTTCAACCATAAATTCTACATGCACACAGACAATGAGGCATCTTTGTTGACACTTTCCAGTCCTTAAACTTAAGAGAAGCATCAGATTGTTCTCCTATTCCACTACAGGTTAGATCCCTAAAGTGTTGCTGTCAAAGAGAAGTACAGCAATAAACAAACTAACAAATTAAAAAAACCCTATTGTAAGTGGCAAAGGCAAATTATAGTAAGAAGACAGTCCACACTGACAACACCAAGGATATTAAGAACAAATATTAAATTCCACATCACATCTTTAATCAAAGTTGCTGTCTTGTCATCTTAGCATTGGCAACCTTCATGAGGCGAATTGGATGTTGATACATTATTCATGACATGAGAATTGAGACTCCTCCAATCCAAGCAGAGCTGGTGTCAAGGGTGGGTGTGATCGGGTACTAGCCAAGGGCCACCATTCCAGCAGGGACTCATTGGCAAGTCTTCTGGACTCGCTCCTCCTCTATTGCCTTGCTCTACTGCTTCTACAGCCTGTATGCAGGTGGTGGCAGGCCACTGGGGATGTTTTGTGCAAGGGCGCTCCAAAACCTGGAGCAGATGCTGGTCCAAGGGCCAAATCCCATTTTGTGAACTTGGGGGCCAGATTCAAGTGATATGCAGGACCAGTGGCGATGCTTATACCCAGCCTTTGCCTATTACCCTCAGCTGTAGATGATGGCATATTTTTTAACCCATTGTTTTCTGCCCTTTCAATTCATGCCCTAACAACAAAATTTTCCTTGGTAGTAAAATTCATGTAAGTAATGGATGCTTTGAGATTAGTTTTGGTAAGTTATGCTCTTCTAATGTAGCTTGATAAATCAAAGGAATATTGATTACAAATGATGGATGATGTCTTAAATTTCACCCAGTTATTTTGTTCTTTTTGGCCATGATATTCACATTCCATTTTATAAGGAACTGTATCATTTATGTGGAGTAGTGGCTTGATTTCATCAAGTGTTTCATATACATGTTTGAGAAAGTTTTAGAAAAATGTTTATTTTAAACATTTGTGTGTCATTGATTACTTATCAATGTTTACAAGATGAGTATGTCTTACATAATGTGCTGGCTGAACAGAGATCTTCAGAACATATTGAGACATTATATACAATTTGGATAATATTTTGTTTTTATTGTATATTTGGCCTTCCTCCTTGGCAGGAAATCAAAGAAATATTGCCATTTGATGAATAACTCTTGATTGGATTCTGAACAATTGAAGCAAAAATTGTTTTCTGAGCTGCCTCATAGCATGTCAGATTAATAGCCCATCTAGACTAGCAAATACTTACTTATGCTAATTCACCAGCAACTCAGACAGAGACAGCCAGAGCATTAACTCTCCTTGGAACCTTTTCTCTGCAAAAAAAGAAGGCTTTCCAGCAATTAAAGCTTGTTTGTTCTTCGTGGCTTCCAATTGGTTAGATCCAGTTGGCTTCAACTGTGGGTTCAACTATCAGTAGCAGTAGTGGATCAGAAGAAAAAGAAAGGCAAGAGACCTCGCTGGGCTCACTGCCAACTCAGACCAGCTGGGCAGCAGAAAGACTCTTGCTTAGAGCCACCCCAATAGTGATGACCCTGAAGGGGACATGCAAAAGGAGGCTATTGCTTTGGAGTAGTTGCTTTAGGGTAAACTGCAAGGACAAGGACAAGGACAACCCCCTCACAGATTCTATCTATCTATCTATCTATCTATCTATCTATCTATCTATCTATTATCATCATTATCTATCTATCTATCTATCTATCTATCTATCTATCTATCTATCTATCTAAACATTTATATGCTGTCCTTTTCCACAGCCTCAGGACGGCTTACAAAAATATCAACATAAATAACAATAAAATAATACAAATCTCAATAAAAACAATAAACAATACATAATACAATAAATAGTCAATAAAATAAATCAAATCAAATAAATCAAAAGTGACTGTTAAAAACCATTAAAATACTTATTTTTAAATACCATTTGAATAAAAAGGTTTTAACCTGGTGCCAAAAAGAATATAAACTTGGCACCAGGCAAACCTCTCTGGGGAGCTCATTCCATAATCTGGGAGCCACCGCAGAGGAGGCCGTACTCTGAGTAGATGTCCTTTTTACCTCCGTCAGGGAGGGTTCCCAGAGCAGGGCCTCTCCCACAAATCTTAAGGGGCGTGAGGGCCTATAAGGAAGGAGATATTCCTTCAGGTATCTTTAGGCTGCTCAGAGCTCTTGTTGGGAAGGGATTATTTCTTTCCTTTCAGGGGCCTGAATATTTGCCTTGAAGGGAAGGCATGGGACCAAGTGACTCCACTAATCTATTCTCTGGTCATTTGTAAACTAGTTAATTGCAATGCACTCCATGTGGGGCTGCCCTTGAAGACTGTGCAGAAGCGGCAGCTGGTGCAAAATGCAGTAGCACCAATTCTGCCCCGCTTGCATGGGCTGCCTATATGCTTCTGAGCCCAATTCATGGTACTGGTTATAACCTATAAAGCCCTATATGGCTTAGGACCTATGCTATGCTCAACATCTGAGGCCTTCCTTTGAATGCCACCTCAGGGGAGGCTGGGGTGGTAGCAACAAGGAAGAGGGCCTTCTCTATGGTAGCCCCCAAATTATGGAATGGTATTATTGAGCACTGCCAACTTTACTAACTTTTTAGTGTCAGGTTAAGACTGTCCTCTTTGCCAAGGCATTTACCAACTGCAAAGAGCACATGGGGATGGAGGGGTGGGGTGGGGTGGGGGCATTGCTAGCTATTTTCTAGCAGATTCAGCACTATGCACTGGGTTTGGTTGTCAAAATGTGGTTTTACATTTTAGTGGAATTTTGATGTCTTTAATGTTTATTCTTATATTGTGTTTTATTGTATTTTTAAATTGTTGTTCACCACCTAGAAAACATTGGCTATTAGGCTGTACAAAAATAGAATCATCATCGTCATCATCCTAAGGAGAAGAATGGATCTGGCTATGCCCTTCTGCTTATGTAAAGTGTCCTTATGCTCATGGAATTACACTGGAGAGTAGCAGGGAACTCTTGGATTCACCCCACTCTTTTGGATCCAACAATATATGTTTAGGCAAGATCCTAGGTCATAATTATATATTGTTTCATCTAAATATTTGAACGAAGATGAGCAAGAGTTATTGCAGGCAGTGTTATATGTATGCTAACCTTTCCTAACCCGGTGACTTCCAAATGTTTTGCATTACAATTCTTATCAGCCCCAGTCAGCATGATCAGTGTTCAGACATGATGATAAGAATTGCAGTCCAAAACAACTGGAGGGCACCTGGCTGAGGAAAACACTTATTTCTTTTCTCTCTTTATCAGCTCTAGACAAAACAGGATTGTGTCTGTGTGCACTTTCTTTTGCTTCAACATTGTGATTAGTGCTTTAAGCTCTGCTATTAGCCCAGATTCTCTGCTTCTTGGCCATTTTCTCCAGCTGCATCTGCAGAAGTGAACTTCAGTGGACCCGTTTTATTCTAGATGCCAAACCATATGGATGTGTGTCATAGTTTTGGTTGCATAGGAGGGGTATCATGAATAAGTGAGTTAGATAATTTGCACTGCAGCCCAGTATGATTGCTGGCAAAGGCAGCCTGAGACTGATGAGTTTTCAACCCCCACCCCCACCCCCCCACCATATGCTGTTGGGAGCACATGATGTCTGGACTCAGTTTCTGAGGTACAAACTGTCTCTCAGTCATTCTTTCAGCCTCCTGTCTTCCTATTATCTCAGAACTGGCAGCTCCTGAGGGTAGAAAGACAGCCTCAAGAAAGCACACAGCAAGTAAAATTTGACATGGGCCCCGAGTTTCCTCATTTCTGCAAGCTGCTCAACAGAGGTTCCTCCATCCTCTGAATAGCACCATTGCTTCTAAAAAGTCACTGCATGAGTGCCAGGGACCATCACAGCAATCCAGTAAGGGTGATTCCCATTTGGAAACCTCTGCCACACATGCAGCCAACAGCAAACCTCCGTGCCTGTATGACAAAATGCATCTGAGTTCAGCGGAAGTGGCCAGATGCAGCCTTTGATGCAGATGGAGATGCGCATAATCAGACTATTGCGCTGTTGTGTTTGAACAGGCTCTTGACGTATTTGGAACAAAGTATTTGGATCAGAATGGATCAAAAATTCCCCAGATCAGACCAGTAGAATGAATGAAGTATGTATGTATGTATGTATGTATATGGGGGAGTAAACCCTATTGAAGTAAATAGGTAGACATGCACAGTGGTACTCAGCTCACGAATGGCCAAATTGGGTCAGGAACAGAAATTTCAGAAAAAAATTGCCTTAGGTCGCAAACTCCACATTGGGCTATGATCGCAATCGCTCCTGTTTTCCCTGCAAGAGAGGGACCATGATTGCGCCCGTCTTCCCTGCACGGGTGCGATCGTGGTCATGCTGGAGGGGGAGATGCCCGCGATCATGCTCGGGGGGGGGGGGGGTTAGGGTTAGTCCTTCATTCTGTTTGCATGGTGGCCAACTACAATTAGGACCAGTGCGCAGCAACATTCTCCTGCTAATGTTTCCTAGCAACTGGTCTTCAGACACATACTGAATCCATAAGCACTAGTAGCCTGCTTGCCCATGAATTTGTCTAATCCCCTTTTAAAACTGTCCGAAATGGTGCCTGTCATTCAACTTGTAGTAATGAAGTACACAGTTTAATGGTGTGCCATGTGAAGAATTTTGCCTATGTGGATGTATCCACCATAACAACAGAATGGATGTGCAGGCAATGAATGCAAATATTAATGCAAAAATGAGTGATGGCCCTCCATGGGATGAAGCAAGGCAGGATAAATTCACATCAGGAGGATGAACCAACTGAGAGAGGGGTGAATTTAGAAAAAGCCCCTTCCAGGTCTTACACGCAATTGCATGCACACACACACACACACACACACACACAAACCAAACGCACTTTGATGGCAACTGATATGACTAAAATGTAGTCATAAAAATGCGAGTTGAAGACATTAAAATCCATGTTTATGAGACTGTTGGCAAGCGATAATTTATTAGACAGATCCATTGGTCAAATATGCCTGATAATGCTTTGTTTATACCATGCAGCATTCCCTCGCTTACCGCAGTGAAAGATCTCTCTTCCCTCCCATCTCCACCTCCTCTGAGCTGTTTCTACTTGAGCAAACGAGAAGGCCATATTAAGCACTTGTGGGATCTTGGGCCCACAAAACACTGGGAATACTTGAGATGCTTTCTCTTTAAATCTATAAAATAAATCATGGGCTAATCAGATGCTTTGTCCAAATTCAATACATGTTGTGGAATTCATCTGTTCAGAGTATATTCCTTATTAGACCATCTTTCCTCAATTCTTTACAGCAGACTCCTATAAATGTAGGAGCACTGCAGTAGATTAATCATGACAATTATTTCCAAAATGAAGGAATAAGTATCACTAGCCTATTATAACAATAAACATACATCTCTGCACACATATTTTACTTCTTGCTGAAATCTCCAGTGGGCATAAGTATTTAAATTTTACACACACGCACACACACATAGAGAAAGCTATTGGTTGCACATCTGGAAAATGGATTATTCTCTGGCTAGTGATCTCATCTTTCTAGTACACAATATCTAAGGGCCAAAGAGTAAAATCATGATTAATTGGGGAGTCTTCTCAGCAAGGCTCATAACTGCTTTTTGCTTTTGTTTTTTTCTGGAGAAAGTGAGAAGTCCTATTTTCAGAAGGAAAAACAATGGAATCCTTCAAACAATGAAGTCCCACAATTCTGAGGTTGAATGACACATTCCAAACACTCCTTTTCTTTCTTTCCTCACTGAGACCACAGCAGTGATCGGGACTGGTCCTACCAGAAGGTAGAGTGAGGACGCTGTCTCAGGCAGCTGGTTTTGGGTGAAGAGCCAACCGATTTATTCCTGTTCATTATATTATTACTCCCAAGGAGAGAGGCTTATGGGATTTCTTCTTCAAGTGCCAAAACCAGATAGCTTCCAACGTTCCTATGAGCACTGAGTACCAGGCCTCCATACAGGTAGCTGCAGATCTCCAGGTTTTCAGGCAAGATTCTTTCCTAACCTGACCTGAAGATGCCGTGGATTAATCTTGGGTCTTTGGCACATAAAGCATTTGTGCTCCTGCTCAGCTATGGTTCCTGCACAGTCATAACTTTGGAATGTCACATTGTGTGTGGCAGTGTGTAGCTTGTCCTTCTGTGGAAAGGCAAGGAAAAACGGGGTATGGAAAAGATGGAACCTCAGTTGCTTTAAACCAGTGTTTTTCAACCTTTGCACAGCTGGGGACTGGCAAAAACAGGAAAACCACTTTGGGGCCTGCTGAGGCAGAAACAAACAAACAAAAACACACCATACACATAATGTAGTATTCTGTGTATTAGTTTCCAAACACAATGCCAAAAAGAAAGAAAGAAAGAAAGAAAATTCTGACACCAACCCATGGAACAGTGTTTGAAAACCACTGCTTTAAACAACTGGGCACAATTTGATTGCTTTCAGCTTGTAACTGAATTTCAGCAGGAGCACAGGGTTACTCAAGCAGCCTACCTACCATTTGGTTTCTCCACCCTGCTGGAGGCATCCATGGGGAGTCAGCAGTCAGGTGCCCACATCACAGAAACAAGCCCCTTCTCCACTATACTGGAGCATGGCACGCTGTCACCCTCTGCTGGCTCCCTCCTGATGCCCACGGGGACACCCTCATGGGGGTACAGGGAGCCTGGTCCTCCTTACTGCCTGATGTAGCCTCCTGTCTTCCATGTGCTGAGAGGGTGAAGGAAAGGTCAGCTTCCCCACAGTGAAGCTGCAACCAGTGGGGAACCTGCCCTTGTGTCCACTAGACAAATGTTTCTTTCTTTGGAGAGGTGCACCCTGTTTGGTTTGGACAGTTCTTATTGGTCCACCGTGATGCCTGGGTAACCATAGCTTCTTCCACCTTCAGCCTTCACGAATTACCACATGGCCTTATTCATCTTCCTGCTGGCTGCCCACCACATCACGCACCTTCAAGAAGTTCAACCATATTATTACCACACTTCTGAACTCTTGCAACATTGCCTGTATGTCTGCCTTAGGTGCCTGGATTGAGCCAAGGCCCCTCTGTGCCCCAGATCATTCTTCCCTAGTTGAATAATGAATGTGTGGTAACCCCCCTTATAATCAAACATGCAGCCAGGGCATGCCTCGTCACGGGTAAAAGAAAGCATGATCAGGGTGTCCTGTTCGCGTGAACAAGAACAGGAACCCGCAACGAATGTACACGCTACGCAAGGATGAGAACAAAGCAGACCACGCTCAAGCATAACCGCCAGCGTCACGCCCTTGTAACCTCGCTTGCTTGCCTTAGCATGGGAAAGGTGCAAAATGTGCAAATGTAACTCAGTGGGGTTCCCCATTGTTCGCTGTCATTCATGCACCTGCATAGCTGTAAAAGAGTATAAAAATCCTGCCTTCGATCTGCTCAGTACCACACTCTCACGAGTGCATGGTCCCTGCCGGCAGGTAAATAAATCTCTCGGTAATTCCAACCAGTCTCTGGTCTCGTCTGTAAAATCACTCCACAACAGAATGTCCCCATCAGACTGTGGGTGGCAGCATGTCTTCTCATGAGCAGTATCAGATCTCCATCACGTGCTGCCTTTGCACATCCAGGTGACCTGCATTCTCTGATGGAATTGGAGCTGGAGACCCAGGCTGATGCTTAAGCCTGCTGTTTTGCTCAATGCATGGCTATGCCAACAACACATCAATTTAATAGTGTAAATACGATCTGGAGATGGATGAGCTCCATTGGCCTAATGCTCAAATCTGGGGTTTAGGCAGCTTCAACCTATCATTTGATGTAGCTTCCCTAATCCTAAAAGAGTGTGAAACGAGATCATATGGAGGAAAAGGAAAAAGGTGGGTGCATGCCTGGAGCACACTCCCAAACTGATCTCTGGTGAGTCCCAGTGTGTGAGGATTGACCCTGAGCTTGTGTGGTCCCTTAAGGACATGGACCCTGTAACGAAGAAGCTTTTGGGTAAACCCTGTTGTCCTTCCTTCTTTGGTTCATTTTTCATCTGAGGTTGAGGTACAAGCCCTTTTGTACTATTGTCACTTCCTGAACCTCTGGAGCCCCCTCAAGGAGTTGTTTTTGACTGACGGTACAGGCTTACTTTAAAGTACCAAAACCAGATAGAAAGTTGCTCTGAGTAATATGGCTCTCTACTCTTATCAGCATATATTTATGGTGCAGTGGCAGAGTTTTGCCAGCAGATAAAGTATTATTGGCCTTCTTTGATCACACCTAGGGGTTGAGCCCTCAGACACTCATCTAATGTTCTTCTGACCTCAAAGGTTAGGTCTGCTATGACTGTCAAATTAACATATGTGGCTTTGGGAGCTTAGCCTTGACTCTATAAATATGGAAGCATCAACACTTTCAGTGATACCCAGGCACCTAAACCTCCCCTTCCATCAAGCTGATGAAGAAAGCCATCAGAAACTGTCCAACAAGCATGTCATTGTGAAACTCCTGATTACCAGCATGGCTCTGGGAGGAAAGAGGTGCCAGCTATCTCCCAATACCTGGCACTGGCCCTCTTATTTCTTAAGGGTTGCAGTTTAAGGTGGTTAGATGGTTGGAGGTTGTCAGACACTTTCCCCTTTTCTGTGTAAACTGGTCCTTAGAGCATTGAAATTAGAAAGAGGTTTCCTCCTCCTCAGGAGGGGTTCTTTTCTGGTAATTATCCCCTCACTCATGATGACCAAGCAAACTCAGAATGTATGTGCATGTAGTTGGTCAACACATTTGCTGATGTTACAGATTCATCTCAGCTCCAGCTTTTCAGGGCCCTTGGGCAGGACTGTCTCCATGCCCTCTTCCTCAGTGAGTCCACTTTCTCACCCTCATGCTCACCAGCTGTTATTGCTCCACAACCTCTTTCTCATCATTACTATTGCTTGCTCGATGGGTAGGCAAGTCAGCAGGGACATCTGGTATTGTTCCTTCTTACTACTGCCATTGTCTGGGCCAGAGTGAGCAGCAACAGGTGAACAAGCAAGTTATAGTACCTCCTGCCCTGGGCCCTGGTGGGATTGTAGGCTCTTGGCAGCAACCCAACCATGCCTACCTCAGTACAGGCCTTGAGGAGCACTTCTTATCTGTGAATGTATAGAGCACTCCTTAAAATGATGGGATCTGAAAGTGCTCAGGTTTTGTGTTTGTGGTAAGTCTCAGGTTGGCATGAAAGATTGAAGTCGTCTGAAACAATTTGCCACCTGGAAACAATCTGCACAGAATCCAGCCATAGTTCACAGCTTTTGTGTCCTGCTGATTCCAAGAGGAGATATTTAAACATGTGCTTACTTCTTCTATTAAATCAAGGGGACTAAGAAATACTTAGCTTGGACTGCTGGGCTGCTTCCAGTTAGAGGGTCCCTAGTACAACATATCAGAAGGGTTTGTGCTGTAACTCCACCTTTTTTCCTTAATGGATTTTCCACAGTAAGACAAAAGTTAGGATACATTGTAGGAAAACATGGGACAAGAGAGGTTTTACAAATGGAAGATGTCTGAGTTCCCCCTTAAAAATCTAATGAATGAGTCAGGGTAAAGGCACCATAAAAACCTAATCTAGAAGCACCCCTGGGAACTTATAATGAGTTGTGGAGTAGCAGAAAAGAGGCCAAAATGCTTTTCTGACTCATTACCTAGTTTTGTCAATGAGGAAATCTATTTACTGTATATTTAGGTAGCTCTGGATCATTATATTAAGGTTTAGTACTCCTAGAGCTTGTTTTGTTATTTTTGATGTGTTGTTGTTGTTGTTATTATACCTCTTGTAAGAAACCCAAAGAGGTTTTCATTTTATTTGGTCCTCTCTATTTTATTCTCACAACAAACCTGTGAGGAAGGTTAGACTAAGAGTCCATGAGAAATCTAAAGTCCATCAAGTGAGCTTTATGGCCAAATGGGCGCTAGAATTCAGATTTGCTGACTCCCAGACCAATGCCTTAATCACTATGCCACACTTGATGATATAGTTTGGCTAGTGTACCTTAGAATATAAATGTTTTGTCTGCAAAGCCCTGAGGAGAATTTCTCAAGCTATACAATCTTGCATAATTGGGTTGAGGCCTTGAAATTTGTATATTTATTCACCCACCTCAGCCTCTGAAGAATTGTGTCTTGGACAGAACCAGAGGCATAATGCTAAAGAAATTATCCATTTTGGCAAGTTGTATTCATGGCTGAAGGGAAGATAAAAAATTAAAGCTTCCATTACTCTCTGTTTATCCTTCTCCTTCTTCTTGGTAACAGAAATGGCCATTTTGTTTCACAAAATAACCTGCTCCCCCTGCCAAAAAAACTCTGTAAATGAAAGCATTGGCCAATGTCACAATGACTGTATCTGTCATGAACTGAATGGAGGAAACTTAACAACAGTGCTGCTAAAATTATGAATTCCTAACCTCATATTTAAATAGGAATTGCTTAAAAAATAAAGCACTGAACAGGTAACATTTACCACTCTAATCTAATTGAAAGTGGAAAAATAATGACCATTTGTAAAATGGCTCCTAATTATAATACAACATAAAACCATGTAAAATAATCCTGCAAACCAAACTGTATCCAAATTAATGCATGGAAGAGCCAACCTAAGATGACAGGCACAGATCAAAACATTTTTTCTTCAGATAAACATCCTGCCATGAGGTCTAATCACCATCTCATAGCAGAAATACTATATTCCCTCAGAAGGGATTTTGAGGCAGACATCAGCCGAAAAGATGTGATGTTGAAAGCCAACAATAAGAAAACAATTAGAAACAGACATCTCCTCCTTTTCAAGAACTCCACCAAGATTGGGAGGGTGTTTTATTAGTATAGAGATCCAAGAATAACACAAAAAGGGGTGTGTGTTTGTGAGTGCGCGCACGCATAGCGCTAGGAAAATGTGCCAGGGTTCTTCTCATGTAAATAGTTTAATGGAGATAACAATGTCACTCTGAAAGCTGCTTCTTTTGGGAGTCGTAGGTTAGATTGAGGCTGAAGATAAAGGAAGAAATACAGTAATCATGCCCTGCACTTTGCTTAATGTGTTTCAGAGAGACCCCAATAAGAGGAGGGACTTCCAAGTCAGAAGTCATTCCCTGCTTAATAACATGGTGACACATGCCTGTTTTTCAACCCTTAGGGTGGCCACTTAAGCAGCACCCCAGCTTGTCAACAATACAACACCTTTCCATAATTTATTATCAGAGGATAAATGGATTTCTGTGATCTATACAGACCTATGTACACTCGATGAGCTTTTATTAAGTGGGACTCCATGCATTTTGCCATATGAGACAGTTGATGGTGCACAGAACTCCCTCCATTGTATTGAATGGAGAATGCCTATGCAGGGTCAGCACTGGTGCCTGCTATGCTTGGGCACCAGCCAGAGCCCTGGAAGGACCCACTGCCAAGGCCTGGCCTGACCACCTCATTTAAAAATGTTCTGGCCTGGCACTCCACAGAATTCCAGGTGGTTAAATTAAGGCAGTTTTTAAATCTCTATAATTCTTAGGGACATTCAAAGAGTCACTTAGATCAAGGCCTACTAATACAGGAGCTATGCCTCCAGAAAATGCCTTAGGACCACTGGAATCTGTATAAAACAGAGTCAGACTGTGGGGTCATCTAACCTAGTTTGGCTGACACAGGCTGGCAGCAGCTCTCCAAGATTTCAGGCAGGATTCTTTCAAAGGACTACCTGGAGATGCCAGGATTTGTGCCTGGACTTTCTGCATGCTTGGGATGTCACTAGCAGGCCCCTGCCTAATGCCACCCAGCTAGGTATGTCCTACACCCATTTTAAAAAGGCAAAATGTTTCTCCCAAGACATACTTATTGGTGGCAAGGGCTTTAGGCTAAAATAGGCAAGCATTTTAGGGCCTGTACCTTTTAGCCCTCTGCCCTGCTGAGCACTGGGATGTGGCCCCTGAGTGGTTGTCCAAAATGGAATTTGGCCTTTGGGCTGAGAGGGGTTTGATCACCCTACAGATTGTGGATGAGCAGCAAGTAACTGTTAAGAGCTGCAAAGGAGATGTGGCTGTTTGAATATCTCTTTTGCTGGTTTTCACACCATTGGCTTGAACTTTGTTAATTCAAGATCTGTTCATAGCACCCACTTAAATAATACCACCTGTGCTCCATAGTCCTGCAGTGCGAGAGCACAGAGAAATACTTGTAGTCAGTAGCTTGCTGCAATATTCTCAGTGCTGCTGATGAGAATTTCTGGATGCAAGTGTCCGTCCTGTGGATAGGACAAACACTTAGCCATCACCAAAATAAGAGGAAACCTGTCACTTAAAAAGGGGACAGAAGAGAACACCTGTACACATTGTATTTGCATATCTGTGCCTGGATATCCAGACAAACACACACACTCTCTCTCTCTCTCTCTCCTAGAAATACTTTCTACAATTTAAATGGAACTATCTCACCAAAGTGGGGAAAGCTGAGAAGGTGGTGCATAGTTTGCTGGCTAGGTCCTAGCTTCTGAAGGGGAACTTGAAAGCCCTTGTTCTCCTTTCTTGGGGTTCTTTATTTTTCAATCAAACTTAGTTTCAAATAGAGGAGTCAGTCCTTCAAAGAGAGGCCACCTTTGAATAGAAGACTGTCCTCTGCTAGGACTTCGAATAGAAGAGTGAGTGCCCTCTGTAAAGGAGGATACATGGCCACTCTGTGACTGTGGAGTGACCTTAGCTTATGAAATAATTATGGAATCAAACACCTTTGCATGAACTCAGCTTTTCCTGCTTTGTTTACGCCAATCTCTGGCAACTCATAAGAACAAAAACCATTGTTGTGACTATGCTTTATTTAAAAAAACAAGTCTGTTACTAAAAACATATTCTGAATGGTGATGATTTCCAGGCTTGTGAGTGGTTGACAAAGACTTTTCTAGGAATTATGTATGGTAAAATAACCCCAGTGATTATCTGTCGATTTAGGGCTGTTAGCATTAATTTCATCTAGCTAGTCTCTCTGGGGGCTGCAAGATGAATTGGCTCTTGAATAATGGAGTGGGAGATTGTATTTAATGATGGCAGTGTTTGTGTGGACTTTACATGGTGTCAAGAGGGCCATGAGATGAACAACAAATTGAACATGACCTGGAGAACATCACACACATTACACATTAGAAGGAGAAGTAAAATCAATTGGATGTAATGAACAGACCAGACAGTCTTAAGGGTTTTGTGATGCTGTTGAAGCTTACAGAAGTGTTGCCTATATCATTGAAATCATGACAGTAGCACTTCTGAGACTTCCCTGAGTACTCGCTTTTCTTTCCTCTCCCCCAGAAAAGGCAGAAAAAAGAAAGAAGCCAATGTTTAAGTTGGAGAGGTTGCAGATTTGCAGGCACAGGACTGGCACAACTTGGGACTTTTTCTCACTGAAGATGTCTCACCCAACTGGAACCAGCACTGTCTCGCTCAACGTCTTCTGCTCTGACTTGCAGTGACTTTCCAAATCTCAGCCTACTGTCTTTGCACCGTTCAAGTCCTTGGCTGTTTGGAAGATTGTGGTGCAAATATACAAATAACACCCTATTTTATCTCGCCTCCCATTTGCTCCTTATTTCATATTTATCTCTATAAAATTTTCCAACCTGCTCTTCCATTGGCTAATCATGACTTTCAACACATAAAAATAACTTGTAATGCAATGGGTCTCACTGCTGAGAAGATATCTGGAAGTGTGCCATATTTGGCAGCCTGTAGTTCATTTTTGATGATGGGGCATCACTTATGCACTATTAATAACAGATAATAAGGCATTTATGCTTTTTCTATATGAAGCTCAGTTAGGGAAAGTGGGGAAGGGCATGTTATTTATTTTTAAATCAATGATGGACAGGATTTTGCAAAGTAAATGCACCAGTTTGCATGATACAGCTGGCTCACCACTGGTTATTTAACACACAGTGAACTGTTTCATGGGCTTTGTGCCATTCTAAATACTTAGCCCTGAGCAGGGTTGTTAATCCTGCAAATCCCCCCAAATGGTCATTTGAAGATTAAAGAAACCTAGGATCAAGTAAGGGTTGTTTAACCTTCCAATAATTCTCAGTGGTCAGGGTTGTGTATCCTACCAACACCAAAGAATGGTAGTTTCATATCCAAAATATCACCCCTCACACATGAGTGGGACCTGCCACTCATGTGGCTTAAAAACCCATGATGTGCTTCTTGTGTCATGCAAAACAGATCAAGAATGGGTAATGGTGGTTGGAGGATTTCTTGGGCAAAGATTCTTGGTTTGAGAGTAGATAATTCTGGTACCAGGTTTGTGAAGGTCTGTAGTCAAGGTGTTCTTCCTAGGTCAAAAAAGTGCCATAAAAGGGGAAATAAAAAAGAGCTTAAAGTAGATACCAGCTTGTATGAAAACTGCATATGCAAAAAATAAGGCTAGATTGTTGGAGTGATGGAAATTGGCATCTAACACATCTGGAAAATACCAGCAAATCCTCAGTCTGTATGACTACAAGAAGAGCTATGCCAGTTCAGACTAAAGGCCCATTTAGTTCAATGTGTTCTTAATGGTCTTCTTTCAGAAGAATCTTTGTTTCCACCTGCAGTTTTCTATCATTTAGCTGTCTGTTCCAAACAATTTCCTTTTCACCAGCACCCCAAAATATCACCTTGCAGTCCAGGCGATAACAGCTAGTTAGTGTGAACCTAAGAACGTAAAAAGGGCCCTGTTGGATCAGACCAAGGGTCCCTTTAGTCCTGCTTTCTGTTCACACAGTGGCCAAGCAGCTGTCCCTCAAGCAGGACATCCATGCAGAAGCATCTTCCTGCCCATGTTCCCCAGTGACTTGTGTACATAAGCATGCTGCCCCTGATACAGGAGGCAGAGCAAGTATATCAGTTGCCAGGGAAGGTGGGCAGGAGAGTGTTTAGAAAGAGTTTCTAGAGCAGCTGGTTTTAAAAGGACTATTCTGGGGGAGGAATATACTCTTGTTCAAGCTGTGAAAATACCAAATATGCCTGCCAATCACTGACTCTGTAGGCAATGCAAAAAAAGCCACGATGTTTGCCTGGTAAAGCAAATCCATTCACTGATCTAACTAGCTCACCTTAACCCTAAAAGAAAATTTATCAGTCCTGTGTTTTTGAAAAGCAATTCAAAATGCAGAGATATTTTTGAAATGAAAAAAGAGGATCATTAGTTAATTCATCTCCAGCTATTTATTTCAGAGAAGATGCCAGTAACAAGGCTTGGCAGTTTCATCTCAGAGAACAAAAATGAAATAAGCAACCATAATTATAACTAATTTCCCTTCTCTTTCTCTCTCTAAGAATGAGTGACTGGAGGGATAATTAAACCTTATGTTGAATAAGAAGTGCCTGATGGGTGAATAAAGAAGGATGTTTACATTAAAGGTGGTATGTGAAATAAAAATGGAAAAGAGAAGAAATCTTTTGCTGCAGACCTTAATTAAAATATAAAGTTTGATTTTAAAATGCAAAGCCCCGCAGCTGCCAATCACTTGATTGCAAGAGGTTTTGCAGAATGAAGGATCTGCATATTTAGGATTTGTTGTGTTCCCAACAGGTTAAGAAATATTGGCAGGGAAATGGGCAATATAAGGTTTCTTGTAATGCTGTTCATTGTTGTAGTTAAAGTATTGGACACTTTCTAGCATGATGCCAATAGCACTTTCCCCAGAAAATTGGTGCATATCAAGAGGAACCTCTGAGTGGTTTATGGAAACAGATCACCATACCAAAAAATATCAGTAAGCAGAGCAATCTTAAGGCCCCCTGACAGCATGTAGAAGGCTGTAAGATTTTTGAGGTTCCTAGATCTGACACCAGAAAAGAGCTTCAGCTTCAGTGCTGGGGTCTGTTCCCACTTGCCACCACAGCCAGTGCAGAAAGAACCATGCAGCTGCTTCTCCGTGCTGCGTGTGAGGGTGACCTCAGAGAAGGGGCTTGGTGTGGGGAGAGGGGCAGGGAGGAGAGGAGACTGGTGCTGCCAGGACAGGCTGCATCCCCAGCCCTCTTTCCTTGCAGTACACGGCACTGGACAGTTGAAATCAGCCATCAGCTGATTCGTGCAGCAGGAGGAGAGGAATGCAGAGGTGCCCTTTGCCTCTGAGCAACTTCCACTCTGCTAGGATGCCCACAATCCTCCAACTTCAGAGGCCTACAGATATCCCCATTGCACCCTACGATGTTTAACTTATTCCAACCAAAGCTAAGCATGACTCATAACAGATCCAATAAGCAGAAAAATGCAGTTGAACAATCATTCAAGATAGGGTAAAGAAACTTCAAGGACTTGGGTTTTCAGTGGACACCTAAAACATGGCACAAAGCATTCCTAATGGGTTGGATCTAAATGAGGTTTGTTTCTGCTGTCCTGATGCTGAACGCATTCACTTGGGGATTATTTGGTTGCAGGGAAAAATAATTTATAATTTCAAAATCAAAATGATAAATAAGGAGCTGTAGGCATGTACATGGCCAGCCTATTTTCCCCAGTAAACACTATGAAACAGTTTAAAAATAAGGAGCGAGAAAGGATGCCATGGCAAAAGGCACCAGCCCTAGTGGGCCTCAGCTTGGCCACCTGCTGGCAGTGGCCCTGCTTGCTGTGGCCTCCAGCACCTGTTGGGGGTCATTTAGGAGAACCCTGAGCTGCAGATCAATGGCTCTGCACTGCCGTTGCTCCAGCTGCTGTCACAGCCCATTTCCTCAGGAAGTTCTGGGATATCTGGCTGGCTGCATGGAGACAATTCTACATTCTACATTCTGAGATGGATGGGAAATTTTGCCTAATCCAGGAGCAAATTTTAGCTATCATAGCAGTTGCTTTTAAATAATCCCTTGCTGGTCCAGAAACTGATTAAAGAGTTTTAGGCTACAATCCTTTACACATTTATCTGGGAGTAAATCTCACTGAACTCAGTTGGATTTATTTCCAAATAAGCATGTATAGGATTGCATGCTCAGGGAAACTCAGTGGAAGTTGACATTCCCTTTGCGAACTGAAGGCTGCATGTGTCCTGATGCTGAAGTGTAAAGCTGTGGAATTCTTGTCAGTATGGTGATTATACCCTCTTTTCAAGGAAATGCTGCAGATCATGGTTCTGTGTGGTGCCTTTTATCAGGTATCCATTTTTAGGAAATGAATGTATTGCATTTACTCTAACTACTTTCAGCATAAACTGCTGCTTCTGTACAAAATATATTTTTATAGCTAACTGAAGATACTGCCCTTGCTTGCAGATAGTTATACTTATTCTACAGTCATTTACCCGCTTATTTCTAGGCATCTCTCAGTGTGTCCCTAAGTAAAGACATGGTTGGAATTTTCTAGGAGCCTGCTGTTTCCACTTTACCTGCTTCCATTACGCATGTTGGGAGGAATCTGCTGAAGTAGGAGTTGGGCTTTGTCTTTTCTAGGCTTCGCTGGCAAAAAGCAGACATGAAGACCCTGTATAGCAAAACAAGAAAGGGAGGGGGAAAGGCTCGAAAGCAGAAACAGACCAAATGAACAAGCTTGTGTAAAAACCACATCTTGCACATTTTGAAGCATAACCCTACTTTAGACATAAATTGCAGGCCTTTGAAAAAATTAAAAAGCTGAAATGTGGATTGCATAGGATTTTTTCTTGTTTTATTTCTACAGAGCTGAAAACAAGGGTGTAATCCTGTCATGCTTATTTGTAAATAAGGCTCTGGGGCTATCCTTAAGGCGGCTCCAGAAGCTGGGGCTAATGTGGAATCTGAATCTGCTCCATTCTGGCATGCATCTCCCTTGCAGAGGATGGTGCTGTGGCTTCCCATCTGTGACCAGGTCAAGCTAAGGTTCTAGTAGTAAGTACAAAATCCCAACCAACATGTATCATGTACAAGTACAAAATTCCAACATGGCATACTTGGCAGAATGCCTTCTCTCTTATCCACCTGCCCAGTCACTGAATTCATCAGGGGACATTCTCCCAGGGGTTCCATATAGACCCATGGGCTGCTCAGAGTTCACCAAGAAAAGACTCTTCACTGTGGGTGGCCCCATTTTTATGGAATTGCCTGTGCTGTTTCTAGCATCTGCTGAAGATGCTTTGTTGCAGGAAGGTTTTCTTATGGACCAACCATGGTTTTAATGTTATTTTGTTACTCTTATGCTTTTATCTTTTTCTGGTTGCCTCTTTGGAATCTGCCTGGATATGGAGAAGTATACAAATATTGTAAAAAAAAAAAATCAGTACGATAGATAAATGGTATGATGCAAGCTGTAAGATAACTCAGACTATTAGAGAATTCAAGCTAAGAGAAAAAAGGAAGCCAGCACAAGGCTCCAGGTGGGTGGGGGAGAGAGATCAAATACGTAAGGGACCATTCCCACTTGGGATTCATGGTGTCTTCAGATAAATGACACCCTGAACCAGTCAAGCACCAGATAGACTAGAACTTAGTTACCATGGATAACTGATACCATTTGACAGCACAGCTACAAAAACAGCATAACCTTCCAGTGTGTTTTCCTTCAAAAGAGCGCCAAACTTGATAGAGCTGCTGTTGGAATTTCTTGCCCTGGAAGGAAGTTAAGAACATACTGTACAGATGGTAGATTATTATTGTTTAATTTCTATACTGCCCCATAGCCAATGATCACACAAGGGCTAACAAAAGACAATTTCAGAGCTGTTTCACTCACATCAAAACAGGTTGTTTCAATCCATCAAGTTTTTGGCAGAATGGCAAAATAAATAGCAATGCTTTATTCAAAAGCAGATCCAAAGGTTCAAAAAGTTTCCCTTCTGGTTTTGGAGGAGCAAATCATAAATTAGCAGTGCAATCCTTTTCCTTTGCATATTTGATCAGAAGTATGAACAAATAAGTAAGAATATGCCTCTTGAATTTAGATGTACTTACTCCCATGTAAATATGCCACAGAATCCATGACATGAATCAGTACAATGACATGGGTGTTCAGAGCAATTTCATGAAAGGCATAATCATATGCATGTTTAGACAGAAAAAAATCCCTCCACCTCCCAGCAGTCCTCAGCTACCTAGGCTTTCTAACATGGATTCAGGGATTCAGTATGGCTGCCCTCTGCCCTCCAAACTTGGAAAGAATGCAGGGATCCAGTTCATGGTAGGAGGAGGGCTCTTTTCACCCTCCACGCTATATAGATGGCATTTTTGGCTCTCTAAATGTTTCTCTCCTCCTCATGTGTAGGTGAGGCTAAGGAACAAGGATTCTTTGGAGGATGGTGCTGCCTTGCTCCCCCTCCGCACCCCAGGAATGCTCTCCTACTCTACAGTGACTCTACAGACAGTCTTCCATCTTTGGAATCCAGGTGGTATGGAAAGAAATGGGCCAGGTGCGAGGGCAGGGAGGGCTCTCCTGGGCTGGAATCTCAGCTCTGCTCTTTTTCCAAGGTCAGAGGTGGTTTTCCGACCTATCCTATGATACCCATACAATTGCACTCCAAATCACTGCCTCTTACCAGCTCTGGCACAGACCCTTATGGATAAGGATGCTGTCTTTCTCTCACTCTTCCTGTCACACCAGTACTCAAGAATCTCTGCAGAATCTCCAACTTGCATTCATGGAGAAAAGAGGCAGGCAGAGTCTCATGTTTAATCGTATACTCTAAATGAACACCCTCAGCTCCTGACATGGCAGGATTTTCACAGATTTCATAAGGAGCCAAGGAAATCCTAATTAAAGACAACAAAGTCTCTAGCAGGAATGCCCAGTCCTTTCCAGCCATCTTCCCTAAGCCCAGGCAGCGGAAAGTGTCCGCCCTTCAGGATTTGAGTGCAACAGTCCACAGTGTTTTCATTATTGCTCCATATCTGTCTCATTATGGAAGGATTTGGAAATGTTCGGGAATGGCTTTCTGCTGAGCGCAAAACAAAACAGAGCATTTCATCTCATTTTTCTGCCTTTAAAAAAAATCCTGCATATCTTCTCTCTGCAATGAGTTCATTTTCCCCATTGTCCATACAACGCGTGGCAGAGTAATGCTGCGGTGAGCCTTGTCTGAGCTCATTTCCTTTTCTACCTTCAACAACCTAAGCAAACATCTGATGAACTCATAGCAAAATTAAAGTGAGAAGGGGATACCCGAGGTTAAGAAAAATGCTAGGGAATGTGAAGTGAAATGGAAGAGTCTTTCAGCACTAAATCGTATCATGAACGATGAGGCATCCAGCAATGTCAGATGGTTTCAACAGCAGCTGCCAATCTGTGGGCCCTTTCCAAAGTCTTGCTGTGATCTAGTTTGGACTCAACCAACCTCAGATTTATATGCACATGAGAAATGGAATTCTACCTGTTGTTCTAAATGGCCTTATTCCAGAAAGATCCTTGTTTCCATGCCCAATATCTCTATTGTTTAGCTGCCTTTCCCAAATAAGCAAATCACCAGCACTCCAAGATATTACCTTGAAGCTTAGTTGAGAACAGCTGTGAGAGACTCCAGAAAATGGTCAGCGAGCACCTAATATAAGGAGAGTCATCCTGGATCATGCCAAGGGTCCATCTAATCCAGCTTGCTGTTCATACAGTGGCAAACCAGCTTCCCAAACAAGCACGCAAGCGGAGCACAAATGTAACAACACACTCCCACCCAGCAGCTAGTGTACATGTACCTGCTGTCTCTCATGCTGCTGAAGCAAGAATGTTAGAGCATGTAAGAGCAAGAGAGAAGCATAATATATTAAGGATGCATCCCTATGCATATTCAGACAAATGCATATTCAGACAAATGCATAGAAATAAGTACTACAGCTGCGACTTCTGTTTGAATGATGCACTATCTAGTCCAAGTCTAGCTTAAAGTCAAAGACCTGTCCAGGGCCTTAAGATTGCCTATCAAGCATTACCATCTGGACAGCAGATTGAACAGAAAGGCATGGAGGTCACCTGGTCATTCTTCTCCACTCTGCTGAGATTATTATTATATTATAGTTATTTATATTCTGCCGCATCCCAATACTGTGACTCAAAGTGGCTTACAACATTACAACATTAAAAGCCAGTGTGATGTAGTGGTTAAGAGTGTGTGACTGAGATTCAGGTGATCTGGGATCTAGTCTCCACTCCGCCATGGAGTGACTTTGGGTGACCTGGGTGACTTTGGGTCAGACTCTTAGTCCAAGCAGTTAACAGGGTTATCATGAGGATAAGATAGAGAGAAGGAGTAAGAGATTTATGTAAGCCACTTGGGTGCTTTGGAAGGAAGAAAGGTGAGTTATAAATATAATAAACAAACAAACAAACAAATAGCTAATGCAATTAAAATGTATAAGATTTGTACATTTGTATTGTACTGTACATTTGTATTATATATGTGTACTGTTTTTATTTAAATTACACATATTGTTTCCAAATTTGTATTTATTCATGTGTTTATATTTAATTGTTTATTTCATTTCTATACCACCCAAGAGCTAGAGCTGTCTGGGTAGTTTACAATGATTAATCAAAAACAGAGCAATAAAAATGATAAAATGCCATAAAATCTTATCAAGTGTAGAAAGCATTTTAAGCCAGAAAAATTAAGCACAGCTAACAACTGAGAGTGAAGAATAGCTCTGTAAAAACACACCTGGGGATGTTGTGCAAATTGGTGTATTCTTTTTTGGTGATGCAGCTCTTCTTTATGGCAATGTTTAACTGGTCACCCTGGTAAAGTGACTCACCTAAAAGCTGACTCAATGATGTGAGGTGATAGGAATCTATTGTGCTGCATGACCTGTGATAGCACATTTATACATTCAACTATCCACTTGATTCTGGGGTTATGCCTCTGTGACCCAATCTATAAAAGGACAGCAGAAGATTTTGGGATATGTGGTGCCAAAATGACCTGCTGGATTGCTGTGCTTGTGCTATAATTGTTTTTGAGTATTCCTGAATTTCATTTTTTAAAAGATCTCTATATTGTTTTAACATTTATTCATGCTTCCGAATCAAATATAATTCAATTACATTGCATTTCCCTCTGCTTTGATTAAAAAATAACTTTGTTTTGGTGGACTGACATTCCATCCAGCCCAATTTTCTGTGCCCATTTATGTTTGGACTTTATGCTCCAAACCAATTTCAGCCCCACTGAACATGGTGTGAGCAAGCACCACTGGACTTAACGGTACTTACTTCTGACTAGACCTATTTGGATTCTGGTGTTCATATTTGTGGCCACAAGGGGCAGTTCACTCCATGGCATCCATTCTTGGCCTGTTGCAGTGTTTGAACTTTTCTGCAGAAGAATGTAGTTTTCTACCGTATCTACTTTTGCTTTCTGCAGCCTTGAATTCTGAGAATTGTATGCAAAGCATTTCTTTTCTTGCTTTTCCTTTGCATAACCTCTAGGTGGTGCTTTGGTATAGTAGTCAGCACAAATGCACAAGAGGGAATCACACTTTCTTTCACTTTCAAAAGGAAATACCACATTTTTTCTGTCCAACTCAAATTTGAAAAAGACTGAGACTTGAAAAGGTGGGCATGAATGAAACAGAAAGAATAACCAAGTGTAAAGAACTGTCACTGCAAACTTAGGTCAAGATCATCCACACTACTGTATTCCCAATCGTTATGTATGAACGTGAAAGCTGGTCAGCAAAGAAAGCTGACAAGAAGAAAATCAATGTGTTCAAAACATGGATCTGAAGGAGAGTTTAGTGAATACCCCAGCCTGAAAGAAAGATGAACAAGTGAGTCCTAGGCCAAATCAAGCCAAAACTTTCCCTAGAAGCAAAAATGACAAAACTGAGGCTGTCCTATATTGAACACATCATGAGAAAGCAAGACTCACTGGAGGAGACAATCATGCTAGAACAAGTCAAAGGCAGAAGAAAAAAATGCATGAACAAATATGAGATGGCTTGACTTTATAAAAGAAGCCACAGCCTTGAGCTTGCAACAGCTGAGCAGGGCTATCATGGATAGGACATTCTGGAGAGCTTTCATTCATAGGTTACCATAAGTCAGAGATGACTTGAAGATACATAACAACGTAAGTGTGCATGGCCCCATTCCAGACCATAACCACTGTACCTTGCCATTTACCTGCTTCCACTTAAGACTGAGTGTTTTTCCCCTTGTTTTAGCCCCTGGATGGTGGAATGGTAAGAAAGGTTTAAGCCCTGCACACTCATCTGCAGTGACCTTGGTTCAGACTGGGGACCCATGTGCATACACTCAAATAGGAAAAAAGCGGATGAGTTACATGCTATGCATTTAATGTAGCGGATAGTTTACCCATGTGTGTGGATAGGATTGTGGGTAGGAAGGACTTGCTTCTGAGTAAAGATGTGCAGAACTGGGTTGCAAATTATTCAAAAACTGCTATTATACTTCTTTTCAGTTCAGTTATATTTTGGCCCAGTTCATTGTGTGAAAAAACCCCTCTTTAAACAAGCTGTTCATTGATTTAATTGGACTCCTTTGGGTTCTTTTTGTGTATAAGAGGAAACAACTGTTCCCTATTTATGTCTTCCCAGTATCCCATAATTTTATACCTTTCAGTCATATCCTGTCCCAAGCATAATTTTTAATCTATTTCTCTATTAAGCCTTTTCTAACAGTTTAATGTGTAGCTTTTGGGATTTCACTCAATGGCCATTTCTGTAACATGCTGAAAGAACCCATCTTTAGCTTTCATTTGCTCCATGCCCCGAGTCTCATAAGCCACAGTGTAATGCAGACTGACTCATAAAGAAATCTGCAAACAATGTGGAGTTGTCTCCCTACAGGTTACACAAAGGGGACTGCGTACTTGCAGGGCTTAAAAGCCTTTAAGAAAAGAATCTTCTCCCCCACCCCACCACCACCCCCAAAGGACCCTGTTGGCCAGCTATGCACTTTACATTTCTTTTGCCCCACCAGCCTGAATATTTATGAGGTGGCATAGGATTTGATGGTGTCTGGTTGCATGTGTAATGCTGATGTCATCTGTTTTAAATTTAAAATGCCAGTTCTGTTTTGTAGTGCATAATAATTTGTTTCTTCTGCAGACTATAAAAAATTACACTGAACGTTCTACAAGAAAATGGTGGTGATGTGGAGAGCTTGCGTGTGTGTGGAGGGAGGGAGGGAGAAAGAGAGGAAGAGGGAGAGAAGGGGAAACAATCACCAAGTAAACTATTACTGAAAACCCACAACTTCTCACAGTGGCTGCACTTGGATGTGATACTCAGCTAAAGTTTTGTTTTCATGAATGAACCTTGAGCTCTTCAGCATCTCACTCCCTTCTCCTGCAGTGTGGCTGTAAGGAGATCAAAAGTTTCCATTTGAAGTAACCACAGTTTGTTGTGATGTTTGGATCTAAACAAACTGTGGTTAATCTTAATGATGATTTATTAAAACAAGGCAGAATCATACCATGTTTTTTGAAGTTGGCTTGTTTCAATAAACTATAATGAAGATTAACTGCACTTAAGTATTTGTGCATGACATACACCTGTAGTTAATTGAAAGTATAAATGGAAGCTTCAGATCTGTTCCTAAAGGCTGCTCTGAGAAGAGAGTGAATGGGCATTATGAGCCTATGACTCCTACGGGTCACCCTAGAATTAGGATGTGATACATTCAGCCTGAAAATCTAATGAAGCCCTTAGAGTTTCCACATCTGGCCAGTGAAACCTCTTTGGGTTCTTATACCCCCTGGAAAATCCCCACTGTCATCTCTGATGTACGACTGGAGATTCCAGTGGGAAGGCTGATGGTGGGGAACTTGCCTTACCTCAGTCTTCCATTCCAACTCTACCCTACCTCACTGGCTCAGTAGCTTCGAATGGCACACACCAAGTGTGTGAAGCCAGATCTCTCAGCATGGAGAAAGGCAGACGGGGTATGATGTCATCAGAGGGCATGACCAGCGGTGGTGGACACATGCACCAACATCATCCATCCAGTGGAGGTACTGGAGGTTCAACTAAGCCACCTAAAAAGTACTCTGCAGCTGTACATTAAACGATGGCTTCTAAATCAGGCAAGTAGCTTCTCTGATCATTTTAACCAATCTAGAATTTGGATCTTGTTAAGCAAAGCATATGCATTATTTCAAAAATGGATAGTCACAACTTTTAAAGGCTTGTGCAATAATTAAAAGTCTATCATGCACTTATTGTACCTACAACCTCCTTACATCTGCATTCAGCAATATCTTAAATATCCTGTCTTTCATGAAGGCCTGGACCTGAATAGCCTCCAACATTTCTGATTGAAAATAGATACATTAGTTTTACATTGCACAAGAAAACAGTTCATCAGCATATCAAAACTGTGAGTAACCAATGTGAGTGATCCACTGGGTATAGTGGGAGACTCACAGCATAAAGGAATTTTGGAAATAATCACATCCAAATAGTTCAGTCTCCTAGGAAACACAATTTTAAATGTTGGATGAAACAAATATACATATATTTTGGGGTGTACCACATATTTGAAATGTGTATGCACTAAATAATTGGAAAGGATAAAGCTGGAAGAACAATTACAATCATGCTTAAAATGAGTATATATTTGTTTACTGTAAATAGATTTACAAAGCAATTCCATGGCTCCAAGACAACATCTAGGTGACCATACAATGGGTTGGATTCCCATCTGTGAGGTTGGAACATCACTCCATGCTTAGAGCTGGAGATCTGCACCCGGCTCCCTCTCTCCCCACTTGGCAGCTGGTGCAAAAAGAATCGCATCACCTGCTTTTCTGAGCTTACAAACAGACTTTGGAAAAAGGATTTAGCGAATGTTCTGTACTTTACTTGAGTGACTGCCTGTACTTTACCTTTGTAAAGGAAGTCACTGGGTCACCCTAACTTGGATCTTTTCTGTGGTAGTTTGCATACAAACTTCTGAAGGGATGTCTAAAGGGGCTTCTAAAGTGTTCCCTAAGTAGAAAAAACAATCAACTACTTCATCATGTAAGAAATGTAGGTGCATAAAACAAATTGTGATATCACTTGAAAGTCAGTTCTGAAGTCAATTTGAGCTAGGGAGATGACATGATACATTTTCATTGCCACTTAGGCAGGTGGAAGATCTTGAGATGTTTCCGCTCCCAGAAGTCCCTGCCAGCATTGCAAATTGAGGTCCTAAATATAAGGAGTTGTATAGAATGCTGCATACCAGGACAACTTCTGGGGTAAGCAAGGTTGAGCTTTAAGAAAAAGCAGTAAAGTAGGAGCCCAGCGGTAATTTTATGCAGTTGAAGACGGAATGATTTTTGTTTGTGACTATTCAGTTACCTGTTTTCACTGTCCTTTCTCATCAAAGGATTTGTTTTTGTAATGTTTCTCAGACCTGTAAAGCCTATTTGACCAGCAATCGTAGTTGGACAAAAGAAGGTGAACATGCCAATTTCTACTGGAGCCCTTTAGAGTTCCTTCAGAACTAGACTCATCATGCTGCAATGGATTGTAATTGTAATTATTGAATATTTGTGAAGCAGTTCCTTGACTATTCATAAAACATAAGCTTCGCTTACATAAGCAATGAACATCTCTTGATCCACTCTAATGAGGCTTGGCATTAAAAAATCTTGATTTGGTGCATCTAAAATGCACTTTGGAAAAAAATTACAGTGAAGCTGTTCACATGACAGAACCCTCCCTCCATAGGTTGTTTAAACTATTATTATTAACCATGAGAGCCAGTGTGGTGTAGTGGTTAAGAGCGTGGGAGTGGGACTCAGACGATCTGGGTTCTAGTCCCCGCTCGGCCATGGAACCAACTGGGTGACTCTGGGCCAGTCACAGACTCTCAGCCCAATCTACCTCACAGGGTTGTTGTTGTGGGGATGAGATGAGAGGAGGAGAGATGATGTAAGCTGCCTTGAGCCCTTTGTAGGAAAAAGGCAGGATATAAATCAATCAATCTTTATTTGTTAGCTTTAGATCCATTTTTTCTTTACAATGAACTCAAAGTGGCTTACATCGTTGTCCTCCTGCTCCCAATCTTATTCCACAACATCAGCTCTATGAAGCAGGTTGGGCTGAGAGGGACTACAAGCAGGGACTACACATTGGTCCCGAGTGGTACCTCAGCTCATTAGGGGTTAAGTTACCCATGATGACATGTGGTGGTTGTCTGCACCCAGTCACTGGCTCTTGCTCAAAACCCAACTCTGCAGACTATTCTGCAGCTTGTCTTCTTGATCGTACCCATTTTAGCCCTGTCGACAAGTAACACCACAAACAGCTGCTAATGGTTTGCCCATTGAGAATTCATCAGCACTTTGCCCTGTTAGCATATCATAAAATCCAAGTTAAAAGGAACGTAATCTCTCCTGCCCTCAAAGAAAATAAATTAGTTATGTGGAGGGAGGGGGAAAGTTATCCATCAAACATTCGCTTGCATGCAAAGGTACAGAAACACTCCGTACATTTATGGATCAGTTCTTGCATGCAATAAATATAGCTATTATATAACCTTTCCCCCAACTAATCACTTCTGAACTTTGAAGCCCTTCTCCACAAATTTTAATTAATGAACACATACAAGCCATCTTCCCAAGAACTCCAGAAAGTATCACTTGCTCATATTCATTGCACAAGTTACTGTGATTAACAACATACACTTGCCAAAGTATTTCACTCACACTGGCTGGTTTCACATGGCACGGCAAACAACCCTTTGCTTGTTCCATGCTGCACAGATTTTTGTCTGCCTTACAGGTCAGGCACTCACATGGTTACCTGGACAGTGTGGCTTCCATGCTCACTGCTCCATCCTGCTGGCCTTGCCACTCATCTCAGCTGCCCCCACAAGTGAAATTCCTGTCCTTCCCCCATCGACCACCGCAGCCTCCTCCTGATTGGTCTGCTGCAGTCACGAGGCAGGTCCCTGCCCTTCCTCCTCCCAAATGTATCTGCAGGTCTGTAACGCCTTCTAGCTGCTTCAGCCCTGCAGAGATTTTTATGAAATGAAAGCAAACAGTTTTGCCACCATTTGTCTTCTCCTCCCACGTGTTTTCATGCTGCCTCCCTGTTCCCAAAAGTAAACAGGGAGACAGAGACATCTCTCAGTCAGTGGAAGGCAAGCAAGTAATGATGCTTCTGCTACTAAGGATAGTTGAGATTGGAAGCTCGATTGAAAGCAGCTGCTTTCTCAGCTGCTCTTTCCATGGGAGCCTATTGTGTTTCCATACCAACAATGGTGGCATGGCAATCTCTGGTCTGGGCAACCATAGAAGCTGTGGTGAAGCATGGAGACTTTAAAACAGATCATTGGTTCTCTGTGTGGTTCAGAAAAATGGAAGTCCTACCATGCAGGAACTCTGGAACTAGGCCTGGATGACACAACAGACCTGCTATGGTAAGAGTTCATCGTAGCTTCTCATGTCATGTAAACCCACCCAGTATATCAGGAAATGCTTAGAGCTGCTAGGTTGCTGGTGTCACAGATGGGGCAGGGCAAAGACAGTGGTTTGGCTAGTATCACGTGGTCAGTTCAACACTCAGATACACCCAAACTGGGTAATTCCCACGGTATGACTGAGAGATATTCTGGGGTGGGCATGTATCCTATGTTAAAGATGACAGTCCTCTACCTGAAGGGCTGCCAGAGGACAGTCTTCTGTCTAGTTCAAGTCTAGTTCAAAGATAACAAATTATAAACAAAAAAGCAGCGTCCTTGATGTTGTTGCTGTGGTCACAGACTTTCTCATGATGGGGAGTTATAATGTTTTTCTATAACTACATTCAAATTAGTTTGTGCAATTTTTATGCAATTCTGTGTCCTAGTGTGTTGTCTTTTGGGTGATGTGCCAGAGTCATATTACATGCTGCACAATGAGTTGGATTCAATCTTGGTCATGGTTAGAGCAGACCCATTAAAGCAGGGGTCCTCAAACTTTTTCAATAGGGGGGCAGTTAAAGGCAGTGGGACCCGGCGTGGGCCACTGAGGAGGGGGGGCCTGGCCGTGCGAGCTGGTGAGGCATCATTGGGCGCACACGAGGCAGCTTTGGGCACGCGAGGTGGCGTCGTGTGCACGCCGCAGTGGCTCACTCACTCAAAGATCTCCAAGCGAGCAAGCCACCACCTCCCCACCCATGCTGCGAGGCAGCAGGGAGCGCGTGCATAAGGGGGAAGTGGGTGGCAGCTTGCTCACTTCGAGGTCTCCCAACGAGTCCAAAACCATCTCTGAGTGAACTAGCCACCACCTCCTGCCCACGCAGCAAGGCAGCGGTGTGGCTGCGCACAGGTGGTGGGCGGTGGTATGGGCCAGATAAATCGGCATGGTGGGCCGGATCCGTCCCGCGGGCCGTAGTTTGAGGACCCATGCATTAAAGTCATTGACACAATTTAATTCCCACTAATTTTAATGGATTCACTGTAAGTATGGCTAAATCTGAATCCAACCAGTTATGTGAAACAAAGATGGGCAATGGAGTGAGAACTGTGGAGCATTTTTGCCTCCCCTGCCTGCCCCCCTCCCACCCCAGCATCACCCACAGGCTACACAGTTTGCAGGATGCCCTTCCCCAAAATTAATAACAAATAAATGACATCCATAACACTGTGAAGCACCAAATCGTAGTTACCATTCCAATATTTAGACTCATTCACTTGTCGGTTTCTTTGTCCAGATACTTTTCTTCAATCTTTCATCAACACACTTGAATAGAAGGGAGTAAGCCACTTACAGCAAAGAAGAATTCAGAGGAGAACTGATTGAACTCTTTGAATGCATGATCCCGTACTATATGTAAGCTATACCTTGTTATTTCTGGCACCACTTGCAGAAATTCAGCTGTGTGTGAAGTTCAGGCATAAAAACACACCGATCAAAACTCTGTCCACACTACATGAAAGCAAAACACATGCAAAAGCAAGAGCAAAATGGGCCCCCGCAAAATATCTCCTTGATAGGAAGGACGTAAACGACACTCAAAGCATATGCAGAACCTGCGACAGACTGTGCATACACAACGAGGTATTGGACTTGCTTAGAATGGAAATGTCAAGAGATCAAAAAGGTTGGTGTGTCTAATTTTATCATTATCCCTTCTTGTAAGCTCAGAGGTCTTTTCTGCACAGCAATTTTTGGCACCTTAAGAAAGGCATAGTTCTCCAGTTATAACACACAGGCCAGATTTCCTTTGTTCCTGGTAGTGACTATCAAGCACAGACCTTCAGACTCCCTGTAGCTGTTCAGGTTGTCTAATCCTTCTGGCTTAGACAGTCACCAGCATCCAGGATGCAGCGTTGGATAGGAAAGAAGGTGAACACGCGGATTTGTTTCAAAGAGCTGAGCTGCATAATCAGAAAAACCGTGCAATACAGCTCTTGAGGGACTTTGCCACTTCTGACTGCAGGTGGGGAGAAAATGTTTGAATAATTCGCTCATGCAAAAAGTTTCCTGCACATAAGAAGGTGAAATGATAGGAAAAGGAGGCCTTGCCTAGCCTACCCACCTCTCTGTGTGCAAGGCATTTTATGTACAGAGGATCATTTAATCATATGATCCTACACATCAGTTTGATGTGCTACAATTCTGTTGTTTATGCCCATGGGGCTGGTAATTATACTTTTCTGTAGACAGCTTCTGAGAGGTTCACAGAGCTGACCATCTGCTTGACAGCATGCTTTGGTTAGTGAATGCTTAGGTTTAAGGGCAAGCACGTTGCTTCCAATCCAGAGTTCTGTAAAGCAGCCTATTTATATTGGTTTCTATAGGCTTTAGCCATTCTATAGGCTTTCTCACCATTGTTTGGCCAGGGTGGCTCTGTCTGCTTTCCCCTCACCACTTTCTGTCTCTGCAAATTGGATGTTTCTCGACTTCTCCAGGTGGTTGAGGAGGCTGAACTTTGGGCAGTTTTGGATTCTGTTTTGCAGTATCCTGGGCAAGGTAACTTAGCCAACATGTTGAAGAAAGCAAGTATATCTCAAACATCTCCAACTGTCAATTCCTTGTTTTCAAATAATCCTGACATACTATGGTACCTCAGACTGAATTAATGTTGGAAAGAGTTTGCTTCCACTTTTCTCAGAAAAATGTCTCATAATTTGTCTCATAAAAATGTATGTGTATGGCGAATATTCAGAGGGGAATTCATACAGCTTGGGTGGAATTGGAAAGCAGGCTGAAAAAATGCTAAGGCTCAGCACTAGAATGAATGGGTGCATGACGAACAGATTCTCTTTCCTTGGGTAACTTTTAGTAGTGGTGTGGACAGCCAGAGGAAAGGTGGACTCTTTAGGAAGTGCATCATCCAGAGGAAGAGGCCAGTACAGCTCTTCAGACAGGTGTCCAGGCCCAAAGATCTGGCTTGGAGGGAGACGTCCTCTGAGCCAGGCATTGTGGGGGGTGGGCATCCTAGGAGACTGCCTGTACCATGGTCCTCCTTCCCTGTATTGCTTCCACTGTACAATGCTGGTCTGCAGAGACCCGCCCACCCTCAGGCAATTGAGGGGGGGGGGCAGTGACAGGACAGTGGGGGAAGTGGACATGGGGCAGAGGAGACAGCCGGACTGCTTGCACCAGCACTGAGCAGTGTGGCTTCCCAGCTCTGGGCAATGAATGATCCTTGTTACTTAGCTCTTTTTCATGCAGAGAGGAAACCAGGTGGGGTAAGATGAAGGAAGGGGGCCAGGCCTTGGGGTGGGTCCTGGCCTTGGGGTGGGTCCAGGCCCCCTTCCCATCATCAGGCTCACTGGTGTATATGATGGGGTGGAAATGATGAAATACCCTTCCTAGGTAGACCCATCAGATTGCCTCTAGGCCTGAAAATTTATCTGTTTAATCAGGTGTTTAACATTTAATGGGTTGCTGCTTCCTGGAGTGTAATGCAATAGCTACATTAATACTGCTGTTATTAGTGTCTGTTGTGGGAGGTTCCCCCTCCCCTGTTTCTATTTGTTTAATTCTTGTTAGTTGTTCTTTCTAATTTTTAAAAATGCATTTGTAAGCCATGTTGAAATACTAATGTGTCAGAAAAGCAGGGCAGGAATTGGAAGGAAGGAAGGAAGGAAGGAAGGAAGGAAGGAAGGAAGGAAGGAAGGAAGGGTATATGCTGGTATGAACCAGAATACGCTTGTGACAGCCACCGAAAGCACTGGGTAGCCATACCAATCCACTGCGCAGGGAGATCCTTATTAGTTATCATTCCTGTCCTAGGACATGCTGGGATGCATTATCTTCCTAACATGCCTGTTTGAAGCATTCTGGTTATAGAGCTTTACTCTGAATTGCTTTAGACCACCTCCAGAGATGGGTCTCCTGTAAAATATTTTACATGACTTCATAAAGTGCTTTTTAAAGAAAAAGGAAATTAGAACATTTAATGTCATGTCATGGAGTTTAATTGTACCAGTGTGTGAATTCGTTTCATTGCCTTTATTCTAAGCATACGATACCTCTGCAATTCAATTCTCCAGGGGAGAAAAAAAATCTTCTGAGTTATCCCACTAAGCTCTCTTAAAGAGATTCCAGCAAGAGAACCCTGCAAAGTTCATGTGCCAGCACTTCTTTTCCGAGCACCCACTTCGTTCACAGCTTCTTGCCCTGCCTGTATTCCCTGAAACTTCGTGCCTTCAGCCCTTGGAAACAAAGCTTTGCTCAACATTCTGCTCAACAGTCTACACCTTAGAGGGCCAGAGTGAAAGTCTGATGTAAACCAAAAGGCATTTTTTTAGAGATGGCTAAATGAAACACATTCTTAAGATATAGGTCATTTTCCAACTGTATTTTTTTTAAACAGTAGGTTTTAATCGTACCCACATGACAAAAGTGTTACAAAACCAGAACGACTGAGTGCCTGATACAGAATATGGCAAAATACAAACAGAAAAAAGCCAAAACAAACAAACAGAAAGAATCAGAATTAGAATATGACCAATGTTGCTAAAAATCCATTTACAGGAAGTAGTGTTCACTGTTTTTAAAAAAAAAATCTTGGAGCTTGCACGATTTATCAGTCTGTTAAGTTTCTTTAATGTATTGGCACACTGCAGATAAACATTCTTCAGCAATGGTTTGAACGCAAACTGCTTTATTCTTCCAAAGTGTGTATAGTGTGACCCCAAGCCAGTGTGGCGAGTAAAGTGTTGGACGTGAGCCAGGATGGACTTGGTCCACTTCTCTGATCAGCTGTGAAACATGATGGGTGCCTTGGGCCGGCCGTCATCTCCTAACTTAACCTGCTACACGAGGTTGCTATGAGGATAAAATAGGGCGGGTGAGGCTATGTATACTACCACAAATTCCTTGGAGAGAGGGTGGGATAAAATGCAATAAATCATACAAATTTACTGCATTGTTTTAGCAGTTTTCTGAGTCCTGGTCGATTCCAGTGATGTCTGCTGTTGGCTGCCCAATTTGCCTTGCTTAATATCAAAGATGTAGCTTTGTGGCCAATTGCAGATAATTTAAGGCATCTCCACCCTTTTTAAATGGAGCGTTGCACACAGCAGAAAAAAATGCATTTATAAGCCATAGTTCATGATGACTGCAACAGTTGGTTTTCTGGCTTGACATTGCTGGAAACAAGAAAAGACCTGCATAATTATTTATGTATTATTTCTTAAGATTGGAATGTTGTTTACTTTTGTTAGACCACTTTTTAGTTGTGGTTGCGCTACTGGTTTAGAATGGTCCTGCGGTAGATTACTGAAATGCTTTAAATGAATGTTTAAAGACTCTTCATTATCATAGTCATGGTAGCTGGTTAGGATCCAAGGGGCTAGGGATATATTTACTTATGAGTATTTATATCTGGGGTTTTTTTCCCCACAAGGGACCCAAGGCATACTCCTCTTCCTCCTTCTCCTCTTCCTCCCTCCTTTTCTCTATTGTTATCCTCACAACAACTATGCACACGAGATGGTAAAGTCAGCTGAGAAACTTTATTTATGATTTCCCTCTCCCTTCTCTTCTCTTCTTTCCAGATGTCTGTGTTTTTTAACCAGAGCATCAGCTTCTTTGAATAAATTATAGAAAAGTGAGATCTCAGTCTCTCTATGTCCTCCATTCTTCCATATCACTGGAACCCAGTCATGTTGAAATCTACATTGTGAGGTCTGAATCATCCCAAGCTCAAGCATAGAGCTTGTGGCAAAAAGACAAAAATTTCCCCTCTCTCTTTTCCCTCTGAACCCCCAGTACCTTCAGGCCTTTAAAATGCAGCCTCAAGGTTGCTAACATTTTCCCTCTCCATAATAGTGCTGGCAATCAAATGGCACCACCTGCATGTGTGAACATTGCTAAATAAATGTACAATACGAGTCATGGGTGCCTGCACAAAATCACCAGAAGTTAGTAATTCATTAACTATGCATATAAACACTATTATAATATACAAGAATTCTATTAATCTCTTTCCCTCACACACACAACAAAAATTTCATTGCAGTGCGTGAACAGCCTGCATTTAACTTGACCAGTAAAGCATAGTTTTTAAACAAAATGCTGAAAGAACGTTTTCAGGGACTTTTCGTACACACAGGCTTAAAATGGGCACAGTTCCTCCACTTTGGTACAGTTGAACTGGTGACTCTGCTTAGCTTGTTGCACACAGAAATGTGGACTTGAACATACATAAATCTGAGCCAAAGGTAGCAAATCCATATGGCAATTCCGAAGGATTCCTGATTCGAGGAACAATCCTGTGGCCTTTAACAGTCTCTTGACAGCTATATCTTGTTTGGATTTCCAGCTCCGAGGTCAGAAAGGAGCTCTGCCTTGGAGCTGGGCTACACAGTTGGATGCCCCTTCTGCCTCGCTTGCACCTGCAGCAGAAAGAACTGCAATGGCTGCTCCTGGAAGGCCACGAAAGTGAGCATGGAGAGGGGGTTTAGTGGGCATTTCAGAGGGTGGAAGAGGCTGGCACCATCAAGATAAGATGTATCCTGCTGATACTGCAGCCTCCTTCCTTCTTCCTCTGAAGCACCCACAGCTAGTCAGCTAAAATTGGCCATCTAGTTGTTTTGTGGAGAGCAGGGGTAACACTGGCCTCTCTCTGTGCTTCTTTCATTGTGACTTTTCGAACTTATGGCAACCCTGTGAATGGATGCCTTCCAGAATGTCCTATTCTTAGCAGGCCTTCTCAGCTCTTGTGAACTCAGGGCTGTGGTTTCCTTTATGGAATTGATCCATCACCTATTCTTCTTCTGCCTTTGAATTTTCCCAGCATGATCTCCTCCAGCAAGTCTTGCCTTCTTATGACAGTTTTGTCATATTTGCTTCCAGGGAGAGTTTTGGCCCGATTTGATCTAGGCTCCACATGTCCTTCTGTCAATATGGGGTATTCACAAAGCTCTCCTTCAACATTGTTTTTTTGAATGCATCAGTTTTCCTCCTGCCAGCTTTTTTCACTGTCCAGCTTTTTCACCCATACATAGTGATTGGGGATAGAATACTGTGGATAATCTTAGCTTTGGTCTCCAGTGGCACTTCATTACACTTGATGATCTTTTCTAGTTCCTTCATTGTTGCCCTTCCAAGTTTCAGTCTTCTTCTAAATCTTGGCCGTATGCAAAATATTTCATAATTTCAGTTTCTTCATTGTTGACTTAAAATCATGGAATTCTGCTGTAGTCATGATTTTTGTTTTCTTAATGTTTATCTACAGTCCTTTTTTGAGTACTTTTTTTCATTCAATTGCATCATTGCTGCTTTCTGCCAGTAATGTGGCTTCATCTGTATATCTGAAATTATTGATGTATCTTCCACCAATGTTCATTCCTTCTTCTTCTGATCCTAATCTAGGTTTCCTTATGAAATGTTCTGTGTACAGACGGGGATAAAATGCTTCCTTTTCTGACATCTTCGTCTATAGGAAGCCATTCTTTTTCTCCATGTTCTGAACCAACAATAGCTGCTTCTCCACGATACAGGTTGTACATCAGAACAATCTAGTGCTGAAGCACACCCATTTCTTTCAGAACCATGCAGAGCTTCTCATGGTCCACACAGTTAAAGGCTTTGCTGTAGTCTATGAAGCACAGACTGACCTTCTTCTGGAATTGTTTGGTGTACTCCAGTATATTTGCAATATGATTCCTAGTGCCTCTCCCTTTTAGGAATTCAGCTTGAAAGTCAGGAATGTCTTGCTCCATATAGGTTAAAATTCTTGTTTCAGCACTTTGAGCATCAAGATGCTTGCATGGAGAATTAGTGAATGGTCCTATGGTTGCTGCCTTCTTTAGCATCTCCTTTCTTGGAATTGGAATGTATATTGAATTTTCCATTCTGTTGGCCATTTCTTTGTTTTTCATACTTGTCAGCATATTCTTGTTAGGATTTGGATTGATTCATTGTCTGCCATTTGGATGGTGTAACTTGGCATCTTGCAACAACAGGGAGTTGGACCCAATGGCCTTCTTGGCCTCTTTCAACTCTACTATTCTGCAATTCTGTGATTTTCTAGGAGCTTTCAGAGCAGCTTTCACTTCACTTTGTAATATTGCGGACTCATCCTCCTATGCTTGCTCTTCAAAGAATTTTGTCATCTTTTTATCTCTTCTGTGGAGTTCCTCCATATATTGTTTCCACCTTTATTTTACCCTGGTCAGATAGTATGTCTCCCAGCCTTCCTAATCTAGGTTTGAATTTCCCTTTGATTTCTTGGACCTTTTGGAAAAAGTCCCTTGTTTTTTCCTTTTTGTTGTTTCCTTCTATTACTTTGCACTGGTTGATATAATAGTTCTTTTTGCCTCTAGGTCATAATGGCTGAAAAGGTGCATTTAGGATCTGACCCTGTTTCTGTCTTCTTTTGCTTCTTGCCTGTTCTTAGCAATGGTGAGTGTTTCTTCTGTCACCAATATTTTTTCTTTCTTTTTGCTACAGGAATTATCTTTTGGGATTTTTCCTAATTCTGTCTCTGTTTTCAGTCAACTGAGTTTAGCAATGCAAATATATTCTTTATGTGGACTTAACTCATTTAAATAACTCAAGAACGGTATTTAAATTACATTTTGACACTATGCTTCTATTACTGATCTTTTTTAGCTTTACTCTGATATTTTATATTCATGGTCACTACCACAATTTACTCCTGGTCCCACTTTGGCAATGAGAATACAGCTTCTCTATTTTTCACTTCTAATTATGTAGACTATTTAATGTGTATATTGGCTATCTGGTCATGTCCATGTGTATTACATATTTGTAATAAAGAGGTGGTTTGCTTCAGAAAATTCTATGAGTTATTCCCTTGCTTCATTTCTGAGTCACTTGTGGGTCAAATTCTCCCACAAAATTGGGTTTTGCTTTGTTTCTTACTTTTGCATTCTAGTCAACTATGATTATGGGATAACTTGTTTTGATGAGTTATCAAAAAGTTTTTGATTTCTTCTTCAGCATCTGTTGTTGGAGGGTAGATTTGAATTATGATTATGCTGATTGGTTTTCCAAGAATTCTGATTGATGTGATTCAGTCAGACATTGCATTAGAGCTCCTTACTGCCTACGTTACATCTTGTCTCGATATTACAGCCACTCTGTTTCTTCAGAGTAAAACAGTTTGTCTGACTGAAAATGTTCTGTTCCAGCCCACTTTAGTTTGCTTACATCAAGTACTATGAAGTTTAACTAGTCCATTTCTTGCTTTATGGTTTCCAGTTAGCCTCGATTCATACTTCTCATATTACATATTCAGTTGTATGTGTTGTGTTGCATTGGACTTCTTGCTTCTTTGCATGTCAGCCACCAGACTTCTTTCCGGCTTTGATCTAGTTGCATCATTAGTGAGTACTGGTCGTACTTGCTCTTTGCTCTTCCATGGTAGTTGGTTGAATGCCTTCTGCCTTGGGAGTCTTGTCTTCTGGCACTGTCTCATGTTCCAGTCTGGATTTTTTCATCATTGAGTTTTCCAACTAAGAATATTCAGAAGTGGTTTGCCATTGCTTTTTTCTTTACAGTACAAACCAGAGTTAGCTTGATAGTGTCACCGCAGTTGTCTGTGAAAGATCCTTCATCAGTGTCACCTTCAACTACTCTTGATGTCTAGTAGTTGCCCTTCAGGAGTATTTTCATCCCCAATTCCATTAGAAATATCCATTTTCTTCTGTTGCTGTGCTATTACTCCTTAAAAGGGTGGATGCCTCTTAGTCTGGTGTCTCAGCTTTGACCATTCTGCCTTGGGTTACCCTGCTAGAAGTCCAACCTAGTAAGAGAGTCTGGTTTCCTGGCAGCATTGTTTTTGGCTTCACGTTCTTGGACATTCTCAAATTCCCTCACCATGTTAAGATGTGCATGCAGGAGAAGATCCCTTCTGCATAGGATGCCTGTAATCCTCCAAGTTTGGAGTGCTACACGCATCCATATAGGATCACATGTTTAATTAATTAATTTAATACTTGTGAATGTTTTTGATGGAAATTGCCTTTGCTTGTTACAGCAAAGCCTGCAAGCCAACTTATGCAGTTGTCATAGTTGGATGGTTTCAATCTGCACAGAACAAAGCCATGCCTGTTAGCACCCTAAGCTACGGACCCTGGCAGTTGCATTCCTGTAGCCCTAAACAGAGGGCTTATCCATATTGTTCCACTGAGGGAATGCTGGTCCACTACAGCAGGGATGGAACACTTCTATAATTCTGTACTTTGGCCTGCTAATTTCCCCTAGTTTCTAACTGTATGGACAGCAAATCTACATGCAAGTTAGGAAAGTCTGCCTCTAGTAGCTAGAAATGTACTACCGGCAACCACATGGACATATTTAACTTAATTACTGTGTTCCAAAAACAAAATAATGCTGAAGTACATACCTCTAGGGATTGTCCAGGTATGCCAGGTTTCAGTTGTCTAGGTTCCTTGGTCTTGGTGCTATGGCAGTGACAGATGGGTGGACAAATTGTCTTTAATTATTATAGGTATTTGTATTTCAGCTGTCTTAGAATAAATGAATTATGGCCCCAGACATTATGAGTGTGGTGTAACTTTCCATCTGCCTATGAGCATCCTTCTTTGCACTTTCCAAGCAAAGGCTGACAAGGTGAGGTTGTCAGTGTGGACCAGTGTGCCTAGTGTAGGTTCTTCACAAAACAGGGCTGATGAATGGTTCGGCACTGGAGGTGACATATAGCCAGTGGGACTAGTAGCCATTGGGGCACTGGTGTGCATTCTTGCACCAATGAGCAGGAATTCTGTTTAAAATGAGGACTTTGAAACCACATAGCCTAAAAGACCACAATAGATTCTTGGAGGGACACACCTCTGCCATATTCTGGAATTTCTGAAAGAATCTGGGCAGGTGGAGAGGACCGTGAAGGAATGATGGCACTTCACAAGCAGTGTGAAGGCTGTGATTCCAACACACGTTCAGAATTAATAGTGCTCAGCCATTTGCCATCAGCTTTTTCTGAAATCTGGCCAGACTGCACTCCTCCCCAACTAGATTGTCCATGCCAAATTTCACAGTGTTCAGACAAATCATTTTTATTTTATAATGAACAGAATGTTCAGAGTGTATAATGACAGAATGCTGGAGAAAGCACTTGCAACTTTATAATAAAGATGTTACCATAGATATAGATGTTATCACTGGATGTTCCCTACTTTGCTTTTTATTTAAAGATAATTTTACATATACTTCATGGCAAATAACAGGGATTTGTTACTGACATCTACCCTCAGCAGGCAGCTTTAGTCAGTCCTGCATGCTGAAACAACGTAGTATTTGCAAACACATCTGCTGCATTCACACCTGAGAGTTTTAAGTTTACGCTTGAAACAACTTAGGTGTACACCTGAAAACTGTATGGATGTGAGATAGCTCAGCTTGACTGATCCTGATTGATAGGTGGAAGTTTTTGTACAATGGGAGTCAATCCAATTGAACTGAGTATTCACAGTATTGCATTGTATTTGTACCTTTACTCCATCTTGCAAGGAACCCAAAGTTCCTTACAAAGATCTCCTCCTCTCCCCACAACAAAACAACCCTGTGAGGTAGGTTAGGGTGGGAGTCAGCGACTGTCCCAAAGGAACCCAGTGAACTTTCATGACCGAATGAGGACTAGAACCTGGATCTCCCAGGTCCCGTTCCAAAGCTGTAACAACGCCCCCACACTGGCTCTCTGAGAAACCTGGCTTCTGAATAAACACATTCAGCATTATGCAGTACACAGAATGTAATCCTGAACATGTTTTTCCATCCACCAATTTTCTGTACCCCAAGTTATTTCCTCATCTATTATTATTTCTTGAACCTCCCCTCATTCCCAGTCAAGGTGCAGAGTGGGACTCAAAGCCAATCAAACTGTTTCAGTCCTGAGGCAGAAAATCTTATAAGCAGCAATTTCCCCTTTCCCAGTTCTGAAAATACAACAACAGTTAATTAAATGAACAATACTTTGCTAAAGTATATGCATCTGTATCTTTAAAGGACCACATCTAAGGACATCCCCATCTATGAAAAGGGAAGACAGAGGAAAAGAGGGTATTTGATTTCAGGAAAAAAAGATTTGGGCAGAAGAATTAAGAGGAGGTCTCAGGAAGGGAAGCACATGCTGGCAAGAAGACGGTTAATCCAGGGACATCTGATGCCCCAGAGATCACCCGGGCCTCTGTACCTTCACTTCCGCAAGTGTCATTTTTCTCTAGTTACATGAAAAGCAACATCTTTCAAAATAACTTTCTTTAAAATAGGCTCCTGTCCAATGACAGCATATTATGCCGCAGTAAAATTGTGGGCTTTTAAGATGCCACAAGATATTGTGGCTTTTGAACACAAAAAAGCCTTCTCCTTGCACATCTATTTATTTTTTCTAGCCTAGTGCAAACTCCAAAGGAATAGGCACCCACCAGAACTGGTCTGCATTGATCATGCAAAAAGCAGGTGCACTCCAGAAAGAAGCTTGCAGAGCCAAGAAGCTGCAGACACAGGCTAGCAAGCCAGGGCAAGCTGTGAGCTCATGCATTAATTTGCCCCAGTTTCAGACACTGCTGCTCATTCAGTTACTTTTTGCAAGCAAACCCTCTTCTATTTCCTTCCAAGGCAAGGAGTCTGGGCTGGTTTGGATGAAGCAAAAGATGCGGAAGGCCTCTGGCTCTCCGTTTGATATGGGAGTCTCCAATGCACCTGCTTTTCATCTTGTCATGGCCTGACTGCCTACAATGGCCCAGGGCAGGAGTACCTTTGCCCAGTGTCAATCAGCTGGTCAGGTCTCTGCCGAGTTAGGCACAACTTGAGAAATCGGCATGACAATGGTGCTATTAGGCAATTTTGGACTCTGGACTTAATGAAAATAAATAGTCATCTCACCTCTAGTTTAAAAGTCTATGTTATGTTCCTTTTAGTTTGCTAAGGGTCTCCTAGCAACTGCATAGCTACTGAAGAAGCAGACATTGTTAGTATCTTAAATCATGTGGTAACTGGCATCCTCTAGTAATTTACACATAAGTAATGCTACCAATTTGTTCTTCAAGGAAAGTGTCACAAAGCACATATCTATAATGTCTCCAAATTTCATCCTTTCATTTTTTCTACAATCCAAAACATCCCTGGGGTACAAAAGTACCCCAGAATCTCTATAGGAACAATTGTATGCAGTACTTTTATACCCCCAAAAGAGTCTCCAGATAAGGAACAAATGAGGGTTCAGAAAAGATAATCATGGTCTCTTTTTAAAGCTAAGTTTCTTAGCTAAAACCTTCTGCAAACAGAATCAAAATCCATTTAGGGAGATTGTTGCTATGATTTTATACAAGTTCATATGCCAAATTATTGTTAGGCAGGAAAATGGTCAATAGGCCAAGTACTGTTATATAGATCTCCTTTTTTCATAGCCTAACATAGGAAGAATTAAACTTTACATTGACTGTACCTACTGATAGCAGAGGTGCTTTTTTCTGGGATCAAAACCAACCCCAAGCAAAACCCACATGCTCCAACTGCTTTTTTCTTTAACACTTACAGGACTGATATCAAAACTGCTGGGGTAATATATGTGAGCTGCTTGCAATATCATAAAGCACAGTACATCACAGTACATGATTATAGATCAGTAATGAAATTACAGTCTGGTCTACCCCCCCCCCCCCACACACACTTATTCACACAATTCAACAAATTTTCTTTTCAAAATACAAGGAAACTCTAGAATCAAAAATGCTTTGGTTTGAGATGAATGTTGGGTTCTCGATGTCACCCATCAAAAAGCATGTGAATTTTTCCTGAAGTGGGTATATTTATCATGGCCCTGTGTGTGTGTGTGTGTGTGTGTGTGTGTGTGTACCTGTATCTGTGTATTTTAATGGTTTTATATTTTCTATTCAAGTGCGTTTGATTCCATTTAATACTAAGCAGGGAGCTAGACAGTAGGATGGCCGAATAAACATGTAAGAAAGAAGTTCCGTTGTTATGCCATAAAGGCAGCTTGCTTCTCCATATGCATGGTGCTCAGAAGGAAAAAAAAAACTTCTGAGGGAGGCTAGAGTTTGAAGGAGAAACAGGAAGTGAAGAGGAGGAGGCAGAGAGAAAGTAATTTTAGAAACTGGAAGATTAGAACTGTCCAGTAACTACTGTGTAAGAAAGTCATTTAATCAAATACACTGTTTATATTACTTTGGGAGATGTTCCTTTGATAACCGAACACTATTGCACAAAACATCACGGGCAAGAATGGCAGCGAAGTCTTGGAGCATTTAGTTTTTCCTCTTTGCAATTCTGCCAGGTGCTCAGCAATTCTCTGCTCTTGTGTAACCCGACTACTCCACATCTCTAAATCTTCCTACACCCAAGTTATTCATCAGTTTCCAGAATAGGGGTGAGATGATGCCAGCTGGCAATAAAAAGGAATGTAAGCCACAATTGATGAAACAAGTGCATACTACAGTCAGAAGAACGTCTGACCATGACAGAAGTGAAGCCACGCAGTCAATTCTGCTTACCTTTGAACAAAGCAGGGCAAGTCCATGCTGTCAAGTGATATGCTTTATTACTCTTTGGCAGCAAATTGCACCAACAGTGTATCATCCTTTGAAATTGTGAATTCCACCAATTATGTCGTTATAAGACCCTTCTTTGCTGAATCAAGGCAGACAATATAAAGCATGTCTTTTCACAATACAATATTAGCTTATGGAGTTTGCTGCTACAAGCCAGTTTCGGCTCCAGGTTTTTGAAGTCCCCTGGGCAAGACACCCTCAATGGGCCCTCTCCCTCCATGAGTCCCCCTTCGCATCACCATTGCCTCCAGAAGCAACTACGCTTGTTCATGACCTTGTCATGGCTGCCACTTGCTTGCTTGAGGAGCAGACATAACAATAGCCAGTGGCATCTACTGTTCCTCCTTTTTACTGTCTCTGAGCCATTTTGGAGGGCATTCATTCATAGGGTCTCCATAACCCTCAGAAGTGACTTGGTGGCACTTCACTGCACTTGTCTTAGCCAGTGTGAGAGGCAGGTGAGCAAGCAGGTCACAATGGTGAAGAGGAGGAGCATGTCCAGGGCAGTCTTACAGTGGGCCCTTTTTGGCAGATGCCCAGCTTTGGCCACATTTGATGTTGCATCTTCCACAAGCTGTGGCACCGGCCTCTGGATTTAAAAGACAGGTTGAATAGGAAATGTGATTTTTGGATGGTAGATCTGAATGGCCATTAGCCATATTAACTAGATGGAATTCCTGGACAGCTGAACTGCATTTAGTGGCATTTTGTCTCTGAATATGCTGTATGAAAGAAACGGATTCATTGGGCAGGTGCAGCTGAAGTGTTTGGAGTTTTTATGACCTTATGTGTAGGATTTTAATGATTTTACATTTGCATTTTTAATATTAAGTGGGAAAGAAATGGAGTGCCATCATGATGCCATGAAGGGGAACTTAGTTCTCTGTATGTGCCATCAAAGCGTTAAACCAGTCAGGTGGCTAGGATTTTCATAATGTATCAGATGTTTAGGTCATTTTGACAGTAAGTATTTGAGTGTATGCACAGTGTCATTGAAGCCATTATTTTAATTTTTCCAAAAGTATTGCTTCAGACTCTCAACATCTTAGTTGTTTAGGAAACATAACATTGAGGTTGCTCGGGTAACCAGAATCTGACCACCTACAGGCAACTATCAATGAGATGCAAACTGTAGGACATGGAGAGGAGTCTGGGATAGCACTGCCATGGATTCACTGCTGCAGAATCTACCACCTACCCAATATAAATGACAAGGAATATTAAAGAACACAAGAAAAGCCATGTTGGATCAAACCAAGGGTCTCTCTGCACCTCTTTTACGTTTCCCCTTACTTGCCTTTTTTCTAAGCTGAACATCCTCAGTTTTTGCATCCTCTCCTCACAGGGGAGATGCTCCAGCCCTTGATCTTTTTCATTGCCCTTTTCTGTATTTTTTGCAATTAAATAATAAACTTATTCAGGTGAGGCAACCAGAATTGAACACAACACTCTAAGTGTGGTTGCAGCAAGGATTGTACAAGGGGAATAAGATTTTGGCAGTTCTATTTTCTGTTCCTCACTGTGCCTAGCATGGAGTTTTTCTTTTTCACAGAGGCTGTGTACTTCACCAAATTTTTCAGCGGGTTGGCAACTACTTCACCAAGGACACTTTCTTTCTTTGTCACTGCTAGTTCCAATCACATCACATAATTGGGAGTGTTTACCACAACATGCATTACTTTACACTTGCTTATATTGAACTGCATTAGACATTGCGATGCCTATTCCTCCTGCTTGGTGAGATCCCTTTGAAGTTAGAAAGATGAACATTCTAAATAGTTTGGTATCATCAGCAAAGTTTCCTCTCTCACTATTTACTCCTAATTCCAAATAATTTATGAATAGGTTGAAAAGAATTGGTCCTAATACAGACCCCTTTGGGAGTCCACTGGTGACATCTCTCCACTGGGAGAAATTGCCATTTATACCCACCCTCCTTCTTCTGTTCTTTAACCAGTTAGTGATCCATAAGAAGAATTCCCCTTTTATTCCATGACTGCTTAGTTTGCTCAGGAGAGACTTTGGGGAGGGACTTGTCAAAAGCCTTTTGGAAGTCCAAGTAAACAATGTCTGCTGGATCGCCCTTGTCTACAAGCTTGTTGACACTCTCCAAAAACTTTAATAAGTTTGTGACACAAGACTTCCCTATGTGCAAGCCATGTTGATTTTCTCTCATCTGGAATTGTCTTTCTATATATTTACGGATCCTATCTTTAATGAGGCTTTCAAGCAGGTTTACCAAGAACTGATGCTAAGCTAACTGGCCCATAATTTCCCAGATCCCCTGAGATGCATTTTAAAATATTGGCATTACCTTGGCCATTTTCCAATCTTTAGGTACAAGGGCTGTTTTTAGGGAAATGTTAAATCTTTTGGTAAGAAGGTTAGCAATATCACATTTTAGTTCTTTCAGGACTCTAGGATGGATACGATCTGGACTAGGTGATTTGCTGACATTCAGATTATCAAAAAGGTTGAGAACTTCTTTTTAGATCACTACTACCTGTCTTAATTCCCCCAGCTCCTCAGAGATAGGCATATGCTCTCCAGTCTGCAATCTCGTCACCCCCCTTTAGTGCACCTTTAATTCCATTATTGTCCAATGGTCCAACTGCTTCTCTACCTGCTTTCCTACTTTGGATATATATAAAGAATTCTTTACCATTGGCTTTCTTTTCTTCTATGATTGTGTGCTTAGATCTCCCTTGTGCAATCTTGTGGTCCTTTCTATTATTTTCATATGGACTAGACTTCCATCTCTCAAAGTAACTTTTTGTCTCCCTAATAACTTCCTTGACTGTACTCGTTAGCCACTCTGGTGATCTCCTGAACTGTGTGCTCCATTTCCTCACTTATGGTAAATATATTTTCTGGGCTTCTATTATAGTATTTTGAGTAGTCCCCAAGGGCTATGCAGTGAATTTAACTTTCTCAGCTTCTGCTTAACCAGCTTCCTTAATCTCAGGAAATTTCCTCCTTTGAAGTCAAGCACAAACGTTTTTGATCTCTTTGGCAGTCTTCCACCTAACTATATGTCAATCTGATACCAGTGTGGCCACCTAATGGCTTGGCAACATTTACATTCTGTACTATGTCTTCGGCAACTCCACCTAGGACTAAATCGAGGATTATGTCCTCTTTGGTTAGTTCCATCACTAACTGTTCCAGTCATGTAGGACACTGAGAAATTTAATCTCTCTGCCAGGACTGGAACATATACTTATCCTGTCAATGTGTGGGTACTTGAAGTTCCCCATTATTACAGTACTGCCCTTGTTGGAGGCCTCCCTGATTTCATGTCCCATCTCAAGGTTACCTTAAGCATCCTGCTCTGGGGGATGAGAACATATTCCCATGATTACATTAGTTCTGGAGCCAGGAATTTTCACCCGCAGTAGTTTCACCCTTTAGATTTTGGAGCCTGCTGGACTCAATGCCCGCTTTAACATAGGGGCAACATCTCCTCTGTTTCCCTCTCCCTTGTCTTTTATATGCAGTTTATATCCAGGGATGCTCCATTTAAAGATGGCCTAAGGAGGGGTTACATGGAGGGATTGTGTTTAAACAGGAGACCATCATGGAGATGGAGTGAAGAGGCAACCGTAATGACTATACAATTCAAAAGGATGGGGAATAGAAAAGAACATGCCTGCTTCTTCCAATGGTCATGTGCCACACAGCTTGATTATGGTTAAGTCTGGGGTCTTAGATGTTGCACCAATTGGTGCCACGGTGCTCATGAAGACCACTCTTGGTGGACGCCTGTCGTGGCACCCACCAGACTCACACTCCCTCCTGACTTTAATTTTATTTCCTGAGATGTTTTTCTCTGAATACCAGCTCACATGCCACAAACTGAAGTGCTATAATCTACTGTCATCTTTGGGATCAAAAGTGTGGTTTTGTGTTTTATAGCTTGGTTCCCTTCTGCCTTGCAGGTCCCTGGGTAACTTGCTTCTCTGTTAGCCTTGACACTTGTCCTTTTAGGAAATAAATGTTTTGTGGGCAGCCGTGCCCATCAAGGCAGCCCTTTTATGAACTGGCAAGCCCTCTCATTCCAACTGTTTCGTGCAGCCTTTTTGGGTTGCTGGACAGTTACATTTCCAAATGTGTCCTGCATCCCTAAAAGACTGGGAACTATTGTGCTAAAGAGTCATTTGACTCTTGTGCTAAAGAGTCATTTGACCATATATGTTATCTTCATATTAAATTTTAACTGCAGATTGCTTTTGATCTAAGAGTTTCATTTCTTTTGCTTTCTTTTCTGTACAAGGAAGAGAAGTGGGACTGACAAGATAAATTGGATACAAATACCAGTTGGTGACATTTCCTGTTCATTTAAATTGTGAATATGTGGTGAGATTATACGTTTATTTAGCATCAACTGTGTTAGAAGCAGGACAGTGCCTCTCCGAGGATTTACAATTTTGCTTATATCATTATGCCTGGGCATTTTGTGTAGTAAGCAAGAAGAATGCATGCTTGCCCAAAGGTTATTCTGTTAAACTTCAGGGCTAAATGGACATGAACATGGTAGGCATGTCATGAGCCAGCTGGAGCCAGGGGTCAGACTAGATGTCCTGGGGGGTCCCTTCTGAACTCACTCTGTTTCTATGTTTCTAAATCCCAATTCACTATGGATATTTGAATTTGCTTTATTCTGACTGAGCTCAGACAACATGATTACTCATGCTTAAAAGATGAGTGTGAGTTGTTGTTGAGCTGTGAGTTAGTGCATTAACTTAATCCTGCTTGACGAATAACCCATGGCTTGTTAACCACAAGCAATCTATAGAGAGAATCCATGGCTTTGAACTATGGGTTTTTTTACCATGGTTTGATATTTTGGCTAGGTTCAGACAACATCATAATTGATGTTTCAACAAAATGCATACTTCCATAATAATCCGCACACAGTCCATATATTGCCCTTGAATGTGGGCTATCATCTTGTCTGAATCCCATCTCTGAAACAGATTGAAAACTGAATGGTAGTAGCTGTCAGTGTCTGAGATCTTAGGCAGAGGTTTTTTTCCAGTGTTACTTCCTGAGATCCTTTTAAGTATTGGTGCTAGGAATGGGCCCTGATAGCCACTGCATATATCATATACTCAGTTCCTGAGATACTTAGTTTTATTGGCTGGTACAGCTTCATCATTGACTTATTATTATTGCTAAAAGTGGTGCTGATTCATGTCAGTTAATACTACCTTGTGTTAATTTTTCTTTATGAGCAATGGCAAATCTGGGGATGAAGTACAGGAGTCCTCCCACTGAAATTCAAACAAAACAACATGCATTTAAGCAGAAATAATGTTTTAAAAATGCTTCTTACATGGCTAGTCATCTTGGATTGTTAGACCAGGTGCTTGTCCAGTTCAGCAGGTGGACTTAAAATGAATTTCAGAGGAGGGCTCACAGAACGTCTTTTGACAAGTAAGTCCTAGGGTCTGTGGGAACCATTCTAAGGCACAAGCCCATGGGAACCGCCTTGTTGTTTTCAAAGATAGTGTTAAAATTCAAGCTTTAGACATCACAGATGTTGAGCAGAGAAAATACTATGCACTTTGCTGCAGTATCAACACATCATACATCAAAGATACTGGCCTTACTGTTGGACAGAGTGTAGCATCTGATTTTGGATGTTGCAAAAGGGCAGCTGCAAATTTTGCTATTGTAGTTTTATAGCCAGGGATGGGAAGAGGTGTTCTGGGGGCTTTTGGTCTGAGATGGCTAACTAACTTGGCTGGTCTTAGCTAATATGAGCCTTGATTTACTAAAGGGATGCAGGCTGCCCTTTGCTGCTCTACCTTAGACAGCAAAATGTTTTGGACCCTGAAAAGTGAGCTTGTCTAAGAGGCCCTGCACCTTGTTTTGCCATTTCACTCAGACTTGTACAGAAAAAAATTCCCAGTGAATTGTTACCACGGCTATCCATGGATGCAGAAACAAAAGATGGATAGGATTTATGCAACATAGCTACATTGCGGTACCTTTGCTGTACTTACTGCATACCCTGGAAAATAATTTGTCTGCGGTTTGATGGATTAAAAATCATAGCAAAAACAAGTCCAGAGGAAAACACTCCAGAAACTCAGAAGGGGCGCCAAAGAATGAGAGTGTGCTCAATGACTGTGTGGCTGGCAATCTGGCAAAAGAATTGGGACTCCAGCTGTGTTTGGGTCACGATGAAGGGCGGCTGTCACATTTTGGTACATCATGCTCTAGAAATGTTCAGCAACTGACTGTAGAACAGATTTCACAAGAGCAGAAGCTAAGAAAATATGTAATGTTTCCCCTGTATGATTACATATTAATCTTTGTTTTCTTTTTTACAAATCAATGAAGCATTCTGAGTATACATTTATACCATAAACTAGTTGGAGTCAATTTGAATATTTATCCTACAGCTTTTGCAAGGTTCAAAACATTATAAAAATGTTGACCTGCTTGACTTTTGCTGTTGTTATGAGCTATAAAGTCATCTCTGAATTCTGATAACTCTATGAATGAGTGCCCTTGAAAATGGCCAGTTCTTGACAGCCCTGCTCAGCTCCAGGAAACTCACTATGGCTTCCTTTATGGACTGAGTCCATCACATGCTTGGTCCTCCTCTTCTACCTTTGATTTCATCCAGCGTTATTGTCTTCTCCAGTGAGTCTTTTCTTCTCACAGTATGCCTGAAATGGAACAGTTCCATCACATTTGCGTCCTGAGAGAGTACAGTACTGTGGACAATCTTGGCTTTGGTCTCCAGTGAAATGTCATTATACTTGATGATATTTTTTTATAGTTCCTTCATTGTTGTCCTTCCAAGTTTCAGCATTCTTCTAAATCTTGGCAGCATGCAAAATATTTCATAATTCTTATTTCTTCATCACTGACATAAAGTTGTGGAATTCTTCTGAAGTCATGATTTTTGCTTTCTTAATATTCACCTTGAATTCAGTCTTGCTTTTGCATTTTCTTCTTTCACTCTCATCAGGAGTTCTTTAGGTTCATTACTGCTTTCTGCCAGTAATATGGCTTCATCTGCATACCTTAAATTATTAATGTATCTTCCATCGGGTCTTGAAGGTGGCCAGAAGTGTATTTGCACAGTTAAAACTAGTGCACCAGCTGCGGCCATTCCTTGAGCTGTCTGATTTGGTCATAGCGACGCATGCCTTAGTTACATCCCATTTGGATTACCGTTAAGAGTTCTAAGTGGGGTTGTCTCTAAAAAGTGTTTGGAAACTTCATCTGGATCTGAGAGCAGCTGCCAGACTGCTGACTGGGGTTGGCTACAGGGAGCAGACAACTTCTCTGTTGGAACAGCTTCACTGTCTGTTTCTGGGCACATTCAAGGTGCTGGTGATGACTTATAAAATTATAAGTAACCTATAACGGCTTGGGTCCAGTATATTTGAAAGTCTGTATTTTCCCATATGAGCCTGCATGGGCTCCAAGGTCTTCTGGGATGGACCTCTTCTTGGTCCCACCACCCTCACCGGCATGACTGGTAGGAAAGCAGGAAAAGGCCTTTTTGATGGCTGGCCTAAGGCTCTGGTGAGACTAGGTTGCCGCCTTCTCTTTTATGGCTGGGTAAGCAGGCTAAAACTTTTTTATTCCAGAAGGAATGGCCTGTTAATTTGTGTGGGGTTAATCTCATTATTTTTGTGCTGTTTTTAGCTATGTAGTAATCTAATTTTACTATGTGAAATTTAATGTATTTAATTTAATTTAGTTTAATTGTATTTTAAGTTTTGTATATTATTGAATGTTTTAATTGTGTGAATTTTAATGTTGTGAGCCTCCAGAGCCCCAATCACTAGGAACAGGTAAGATATAAATAAATATGACAATATCACCATCATCCCTTACCATGGGATGGGAACTGAAGTCCAGCAACATTTGGAGAGTCATGTGTTCTGTACTATGCCAGATAGAGTGGGATTACCTGCACTTAAGGAAGAAGATAAGTTTAAAAATGGGTTGAGGAATAGGCCCTGAAATAGCAACAGGTAGGAGAGACAAAGGTAGCAAACAGGACTGGGGAGAACTGTCTGTTGGTGTAAAGATTTTTCAGGAAATGTGTCTGCCTTCACCCAGCACTACCTTCAGTCTGGAAAGCAAAATGGAAAAAAAATTGGAGCAACCCTCACATTTCGATCGTGTTGGGAATGAGAGGGCAGCTGGGCAGTTGTTCTTGGCATGGATTCTCAGGTCACACCAGTCTAGACTCATCAGAGGAGAGAGGACACCTCGGTAATTGGGCTCCAGACATTGGGATGGGAGAAATGGAGCTGCTTATCTCAAGGTCACTCTCCCCAGGTGGACTCTGAGAACAGCCAGGATTTACAGCTGTCAGAAGGGCACATGGGACAGCAGCCCCAAGAGCCAAACGAGGCTGCTATGACTCCTCCCATGATACAGCATTGGGAGAGAAGGGCTAGCCCACCTCCAAGGAACCCTGCCCAGAGAGATGGGGCCCAGACTTACTTAAAATGAGGGTTCTGGCTGATGTCTAGATTATTTTGTTGACACAAATATTACTATGCAGAGAAGGAGCAGTGAATCTGAACAAGAATTATCATCCCCAAGGGTTGAACAAAGGATAAGATGGCTAGTTTGCAGAAAGGGAATTTTGCTGCACTGGCTTCTCCTTCCTGATTGTTATCATCTCTCTAAACTCATTTTATGAAGTTAAAGAAATGGAACAATTAATGGAATTTTTCTTTTTGCATATGGTATAACAGGTTGCAAGCTTTGGGTCCTTGCAAAATTTAGATAAACCTTTCAGAAAGAACCAGGGACAGATGCTTCTTATATAACAGTATATCTAGGAAATGGGGGAGATTTTGCCTCATACAAACAAAACAACTTCATGCTTGAAGCTAAAGGATAATTATGTGACAGATTTCTGTAATATGATTAAGAAGTAAACAGAAATCTACCAGGCAAATATGCAAATCATTTGCAGGGCTTCATTTCATTTTACATGTTCACATGTTTTAAAATGGAAATATGTCCCGCTGATTCATTGACCATATGCTTATCTGCAATCCTTACTGTGGTGTGATATGATTGTTTAAAAAGGAATACATTTGGATAAATTATAATTAATGCAATAATATAATTAGTGTTTGGCAATGCCTTAGATCAGGAGTCCTCAAACTTTTTGAATAGGGGGCCAGTTGAAATGCTGCAGTGACCGTTGCGGGCTGGTGAGGTGGGGGTGCCTGGGGGTGTCAGGCGCACGTGAGGCAGCATCAGACCTGTGCAGCGGTGGCGCGCTTGCTCAGAGATCTCCCAGTGAATCCAAAAACATCTCCAAGCAAGCGAGCCACCAACTCCCCGGCAAGCGCTCGCATATGGGAGGCAGGCAGCAGCGGCTTGCTCACTTGGAGACCTTCTCCGAGCAAGCAAGCAAGCAAGCCACCACCTCCCCACCTGCACAGCAAACGTGTGCGCAGGCAGGGAATGGTGGCGTGGGCCGGATGGAAGGCCATGGCAGGCCGGATCCGTCCCGCGGGCCGTAGTGTGAGGACCCATGTCCTAGATCTTTAGAATGGACACAGTTTAATTGCAAGTGGATTGTGATTGCACAAGTGTCATGCTACACGCAGGGTAGACTTCTGGCTGTGAATGTCATTAGAACACATTTGGTGGGAAGGGAAGGCATTTTATATCCATTCTGTGTCTCCCAGCATGTTGACTTTCTAACATTATGTTTGAAGAGGCAGTGGTTGTGCTACAGTCCATAACCACGTACCTTATCAAGGTTAGCCTTTGGTGCCTGGGACAAGTGGCAACCCAAGGTTTTTCCCAGCACTATATTTCTGTTGGAGCAGGAAAATGAAACGCTCTCCTATGCACTATTCAGAGTGAAATGTAATGGACCAGAAGACATGAAAGGTCAAATCAATCGATAGAGTGCTCTGTAGATCTAGGGAGGGTGATCTGTCGGCATGACCCACATTGATTGTTTCCCATTTAAAATGGAAACATTGCAAAATGCATACGCCATGCATCCATTTGTGCAGATGGTTTTAAAATGTCACAAACTGAACCCAGCTCCAGTTTCTGTATTCCTTCTGCTGCTCTGACCTTTTCTTCTTCCTAGGCCTCTGGGCAGTGGCGAGTGCTCCATGGGAAGTATGTCAGGAAATAAATAAATAAAATGGTTGAAATGTTCCATATCTTATTTGAACTAAAAGAGAAGAAAGAAGGTGAAGTTGCTACCGACAACAGCCTGAACTTGTGGGCTAATTTAGGATTGAGTCCTTGGCACATGGAGATCAATGCAAAGCTTTCTTTTCGTGTGTGGGAGGAAGTTTGGGTCTCCCAGATGGATTGAACCTGATGAACAGCAACTCCATCTTTAGAAAGTATGTGAGAACACAGTAAGCAAGTCTGTCTCGCTCTGGGTGTTAAACAAAGTTAATCAATGACAGCAGTGATGATTAGATGCAAATAGGGGTATGTTTCAAAGCAAATTCTACATGCTGAAGCAAATTGCTGGAGGCTCAGCTTTGTCACTGGTGTAAAAATAGGAAAATTCATGCACTGCAAAATTTTGGCCCAATATAACTACACTGAAAACCCGCAGACAAGGCATTGCCTGCCTATCCTGCCATTGCCCATTTCTCTTCACTGCCCTTTCGAGCAAGTCTTCCCTGCTTGTCCCTCAGGTCCCTCAGGGCCTTCCTTCCTTTAACCACTTTTGATTCGAACTCTTCACAGGCATCTTCCCAGTCCTCAGCCTACCCCACAAAGCTGTTCTGATCCTTCAGGCCTGTGTGAACTTTTAATTTCAAACCAACACCTTCTTCTTTCCTCACAGAAATTGGACTGCAATCATTCTAACCCTTCTGCTACTCTAGCACTTGGAATGTTTATCACAATCTCAGGAAGCTCTTCCAACCCATTCAACCCCATTTTCCCAAGTTTCCTGAGTCTTACAGTTTCCAGGCATCCTGGAACCTAAGATGATGCCATGGAAAAATCCTCAGACATAACAGGGATGCCTGCACTTGTGTCCTCATGATATGTATTCCTTCCCAGGCTGCAGCTGTCACTGCCAGCTATGTTTTGGAAAAAGGGTAAGAAAATGGGATGTTCAATGCTGAAGTGGGAACTGTGGAGCTCTGAAGAAGGAAGGAACCTGAGGCCTATGTGCTTCAGGACTTGAACTTTGGGATGGACTGGTAAAGAATACAGTTTACTTTCTTTTTTTGCATGGGGGAGATATTTTGTTATAACTGTGCGCATTCTAAATTGAGTTGAGGTGGGCATTCTGGCCTTCATTAATTCCCTTATATCTACTAGAGCATCTCTCCAGGAAGAAAACACACTCTTTAGTGAGTGTCCTGGGAACTAGGGTACCACGTGTCTTTCTTTATAGAGGACAGTTGTCTCTTTGAGACCGTTCTCCACTGAATGGCTGTCTAGTCCAAATCTGATTTAATGGCAAAAAACTGTAGGAAGAACAGGGGCCTTGAAGTTGTCCATCAACAGCACCAAGACATCAGGACCAAATCCCTTCCCAGCATGACAGTATGCATTGTATTTCTAACCATTATAGTAATTATTTTCATTGTTTATCTGTATGTGCTCATTAGCTTATGGACATTTTTAGTATTACATTTCCTCTTTTTTGGCAATGCCTAAGTGGTTGATTTAGTGAGAATTAGTGAGTGGCAACATACAAATGTCCTTGATTTGGTTTGAATGCCATCTGCACTGGTATATGTCTACTGGCATTTTTGTGCCGTTTCCGAGCTTCTGAAAGCAATTGTGAAATCTAATGAGCTATCCCCTGACTAAGGTTGTCCCTCAAAGCTCTCTTGTCTGCCACCTGAAATGAGGTGGGTAAAGGGAAAGTGCCAGAGAAAAGGGTGAGATAAGAAATAAAGGCAATCAGCATCAGTGGTACAGCTAGGTAAGTTCAGACCCTAGACTAACAGTCTTCCCTTTTATATGCGAATATGTGTTACTCAACTGGTAATGCTGAACACACATTTCTCTTCTCTTTTCAAATGGCCATTCTATGGGTTAAAATGCTCCTACATCCTTGAGCTGCTAGAACAGCAATAGAACTGTTTGCCAACACTGACTTTTAAAAAAGCATCATATGCCAAAGATGTGTAGTTTTGCATTTTTGATTCACTGAAATCATAGCACCTTTATTATTATTCTGTATTACATTGCAGAAGATTGTCTTCTGCCAGTGCTCCAAAACAGAGGACAGCCCTCTCTAAGGCAGGATACCTGAGCCCTATAACTGACATGCAGAAACAAAGCATGTGACAAGCTTTCCCATTCTTCAGCTCCATGTGTCAGGCTGCTGTGAAATCAGAGGAGGAATGAGGAGAAATTGTGGCACCGTTTAGTTCACCACCAACACGGCGGGGCTGGGGGAGCTTGCCATGGACGAAATTAAGACTTACCTATGTGGCATTTTAAGGGAGCTTAAGTTTGCACAATTAATATCTTTTTGAACTGGTTCCCCGACACACACAGCTTCCAATTTCTTATAATGATATGTGAGATACATATATAAATTGGTGCAGAGTGATTCAAAGGCAAAATAACACACTGTTTTCTTCTTGTATAAGTACCAGCATGGGTTTCTGCAGTTAAGCACAGCAGGGAGGAACGGCCTGCACAGATACAAAGAACGGCTCATGCTGGCAACCATATCACAGACATTTCTGAAAGCCCTGGGAGAATCAGAGTGTCTCATTCATCCGAGCATACAAATCAAGAGCGAAGAGCAGAAAATGTCAAAGATGAAAAACAAGTGTTTGTGTGCTGGGCTGCTGGATCGTGTGCAGAGAGACAGAGGGAGGCATGGCAGTGTTAAATGTCAGACTGAAATCTCGTGCAGGCTTATTTAAAAGCAAGCCCTATGGAATCTAGGAGGATGTACTCCCAAGGATGCATTGCATAGCACTGGGCTAATACAGCGTGGCACACAGTCGGCCCAGCTGAGGAAGACAATATTGTGATGAGAAAGCCAGGTGAGTTTCATGGGACAAATGGCAGTCGTGGATTTTCTGTATGTAGTTGACTTTACAGTACAGAACCCACCCCCTGCCTTCTTCCCCATCACATGAAACCCACCCGTAAGGCTGTGCATCCCACCCCATTGGCCACCACTCAGTGGAAGCTGCTGAGAACTATGATCTGACCTATGTCGCAAAAATATTTGTGGGAGTTGTTGCTTTTAAAGCTCTAGGGGTTGTATACCATGTTGGTTACCAGCTTAATGCTCATTCTATTCAGTGGGTTTACTCTAAACTGGGCTAATATTGGATAGGAATTTACAATGTGAGCATCAACACACAGAAATCGACCTTGAAGACTAATGTATAGCCTAATGCTATGCGTTTAGAGTGAAACTTACTCCAAAGTAGTGAGTCATTGGTTTGAGTGTTGGGCTGAGAGAGCCAGGTTCAAACTCCCACTTGGGCATGAAGTTCACTGGACCAGTCACTGACTCTCAGCTTAACCTGTTGTGGTGAGGCTAAAATGGAATGGAAGGAGAGGCATGTACACCACCTTGGGTTCCTTGGAGGAAAAAGTGGGATATATATGTGACAAACAAGCAAACAAACCCGTTTAGAATTGCAGGCTTCATGTGCATTATGCACATCAGTCCACAGCAAGGGTGTGTGCTTAAGTGTCTTCTCATTTGCAATACAATACACAGAAGCTCTGTAATAGCAATGAAAACAAAGTGACCAATGAACTTTCAAGAGGAAAAAGAAAAATACAGAGGCAGCAGCAGATCAGAGAGACAATGGCAAAGAACAGACACAAGAAACATGGCTGCCCTGTGGCAGGTGGACTGTGAACCTTTTCACTCTGCTTGAAACGAAAGCCACAGTTGCATTGCAAGACCAATATGAACACTGAGTAGATTACTACCAGAGCAAACAGAAACAGGGCACTGAAATGGATCCAATGACATGGCCTGGATTGGAATCCCTGTTCAGGCATGAAGCAAGCTGGGTATTTCAGATCTTTGGCAAGAGTGATCTCTCCCTTCTCCAGAGAGCCCATTCAGTGGGGAGGAAAAGGAAGATGCTGAAACTGTTCTTCTTCACCACCTCCTTCCAAGCAGATGAGGACAAAGTCTTCCTAAATGTGATGGTAAAGGTGACCATCTTTGTAATACAAGAGAAGAGAAGAGAATTGCAGGAGTTAATAGCAAAAGAAACAAGGAAAATCAGAGTATTAGCAAATGTGGTTTAAGGATAAGAAAGTTGATTTGAAATTCAAAAGCTCAAGACACCTCCAAGGTGCATCCTGCTTGAGGGGCCATTACTTGGAGTATAGAATGCTTCTCAGCTGGTCTGCCTTCTTACCCTGGTGTTGAATCCTCAGATTAATAATGTCAGATCTGCCCCCTTCTGTATCAGTTTACTCACTAAACTTTCGTACAGAATTTGAAACTGATTCTCAGTGGCCACTGGGTCCACTGGTCTTGGCATTTCAGCTGCAGATTCTAGTCCCTTCTCTTTAGCTGAGCCAAAGAGTGAGTTTGCATGATATTACAGGCCATGGTGATTGTTTACCCTTGTGTCTGCTGTGTCATCAGGCTGCCATCATGGTATTTCAGTGTGGTACCCACAGTCTTTAAAAACTACAGGCAGAAACAATAGCCTTGGTGTGGTTTCTTCACATCTTGGTGGCTTGTTGTGTCCTCTGAACTTGAAAACAGCAGCAACTTCATCATCATCATCAACAAAAACAGCAACAGCAACAACACACTCTGCCATGGAAGCCAGAACATGGAGCTGCTTGGCCTGTCCCCTAGGCAAGGCAGGAGTAAAAAGAGGAGGGGGCAGGGAAAGTAAGAGTGGCTTTGGTGCCAGGCAGAGCAGAAAAAGGAGGGTGGGGGTGAGGAACAAAAGCTGCTGCTTGGGTGAGGGTGCCAGGGAGTATGGGACATATTAATAGCCTTCACCTGTATGGTAGACCAGGTGGGGACCAAGATAGGGGCAGGGGGAGAAGGGACGGCATAAAAGGTGTGTGTGAGAGGGGGTCATGGTGGCTGGATTAGGGGAAATTCAAGCTGCCGTTCATACTAGAGGCACCGGGGATGGATATGTGGGGTGGATGGTGCAGCTGATGAAAGCAGGAAAAGTGGCAAGCAGAGAAACACAGAGCGACATACGCAGGAATCATTTTTCCCATCAGGAACAGACAATGAAAGGGATATTGATCAGGGTTTGTTGTTGTTGTTGTTTTTTGTTTTTGGGCAGGGAGGAGGTTAGAGGTTCCTGCAGGAGATGGGGAAGGGGAGCACTCAATGGACCAATCATGAGCAGACTTCCGAAGAGGGAGCGATGGCCCTGGAGATGCGTGCCTGGGGCAGACGTAGGCAGGGCAGAAACATAACAGCACTAACAACTGGAACCCATGCTAACGGTGATCATTGGCCAGAATCCTGCAGTAGCAAACCATCCATTATGGTAGCTATCCAGCATTGCTTGTTTGCTTCTCTGCAAACCTACTCAGAGAGAAAGAGAAGAAATCCCAATCATCTTTGGCTCTCATACTATCTAACCCGCAAATCTGATGCCCAACGGATTACCCCTGAGTGAATGCTGTCCTGGACAGAAAGAAAAAGTTGCCTGATACTATTTTAAGTGCCAAGGATTTTCACATTTACTGTTCTCATTCATTTGCTCCATTGCATAAAATCATAGGAAAGTACATTTAAGGCATTCTGGGAGTTGTAGGACTGTTTTCTGCCTAATTTCATAGGACTGTGCATTTAGAATATCAGCTTCATCTGGGGAACAGTACTCAGCCAAAGGTAGCACTCTATTCCACAAATAATAATCTATTTGCAATTTTGGGGGGTTGTTCACCCTTAGTTTCTCGGTAGTTACTGCTCGGGCAGTATTCCAGCTTGAAAGAATTATTTGGTTCATTTCTCCCATGCTGTGTTTGTCTCATTTTCAGTGGGAAGCCAAAGAACTCTTGGAACCAGGAAAAAAAATCCCTGAATTCTGTGCAGAAAAGGATCCTTGTTTTTGTAAGCTATGCTTGGCAAATAAATGGTGCCCCTCAGTTCCTCTTTTCTCTACATATTCAAGTGGAAATGTTTTAATTTGGCTGTAATGAAGCCCCCTGAAAGACTCAGGGTGCAATCCTGTGCATGTTTACACAGAAAATGTCCTAGAATTCACAACACCCCCCCAGCCAGCAGGTATGGTGTTCTAAGTCTAGTGTGTATTACTTCAGTTGTGAAGGAATAAAGAATCTTTCCCCTTCGATCTCCTTTCCAGTGTACAGTTGCTGTGAAACAGGAAAGCTCCATGTTGGGCATAATTACGAAAGGAACTGAAAATGAATACAATTGTCGAGAATGTATTCCCTTTATGCAAATCTATGGTGCAACCACACTCGGAATACTGCACCCACAAAGCACATTGTACACTTTGGGTCACCGAACTGGCTGGGGAATGTTGGGAATTGAAGGAATTCTTCTGTTTAAACATATATGAGATCATGCCCTTGAAAGATCAAGTGGATGGAACAACTCTTCTGTGAGGAACAGTTGGAACAGCTGAACTGGTTTAGCTTAGGAAAAAGTGTGCAAGGGAGACATGAGAAAGGTGTACCAAATTATGCATAGTGTGGGGAAAGTGGAAAGAGAGACACTTTTCCTCATCTCCCATAATACTAGAATTCAAGGTCATCCCACAAAGCTGGTTGATGGAGGTTTGAGACAGATAAAAGGAAATACCTCTTTGTGTGGTGCAAAGTCAGGTTGCAGAATTCACACCAATTCTGATGGCTTTCAAAGGGGATTGGTTAAAAGCATGGAGAAGAGGGCTCCCTGTGGCTAGTAGTCCTGATGGCTATACGCTACCTTCGGTATCATAGGCACCAGTTGCAGGGGATCATGGGCAGGAGGTGCTGTTGCACTCTTGCCCTCCATGTGGGTTTCTTAAGAGCAGCCAGTTGACTGCTGTGCGGACCAGATGCTTCACTAGAAGGAACTTGGCCTGACCCAGCAGCAATCTTCTTATGTTCTCTCTCACCTATTTCACCATTCCATGCTCCGAAGGGGGGATTGAAGCACCCTCAGTCCCCTTGGCAGCCATGGTTTGAAAACAGAAGGAAGAATACCCTGGGAATGTGCAGTTTTGCATTTTCAATTAACTTAAATCATACCACTACAGGAAAGGGTAGTTTGCTTCTATTTATAGTAAATGCATTTGCCTGGGATAAGCAATAAGCACCATTTTATCTCTCTCTCTCTCACACACACACACACACATGCGCACATGGGTTCCATAACCATGGGCATGCTGGACAAGCTGCCTCTGACTGCAAAGGACGCTGCAGTGACTGGCATCACCCCTAGGGGGCTCTGGCCAGAGGCATGGTAGATGGCCCCAATACGTTTTGATCAGCACAGACCACAGTTTCGTCCTCCCATCCCCAAATCCCCCGTTGTCTCTGAGGTTGCCTTCAATCCACACAACCGCAGGGTCTGGCAGAGGGATGACTTGTCTTGGCAACCCTACATGGGCTCCTGTAGTTTGGGGTGGCTTGGACTGGGGCAATTAAACCTCATGCAGTCCAGTGGAGATAAGTCCCATTAAGCCATTGTGCAAAGGGTTGGAGCCTTGTCTGCCTGGATCCCTCAAGCAGTCCATATATCACACGCTGTGATAATAGCTTTGAGAGAAGGAGACACACCAATGGTGGATGATATTATTTACTGAATTTATTTGAATTATGAGATCTACTGGTATGGCCCTGCCTGCATTTCAGCCTGCTCAGAAATGGGGAGAGGTTATATGGAAGCTGTACTTGGTAGATTTCAGTTGTGTTATAGATATGGCTTTGCTGGGAAGAGGGCATCCATAGTGGCCCAGCTTGTTCCAGCCCATTCTAAAAATAACTCCTGTTCATCACAAAAAGGAACAAGAATGCCTATGAAAAATGTAAGCCTCTGTTTGAAAGGCTGTTTATTAGAGAAAGTTTGGATTTTCTGTGCAGTCATTTTTTTTTGGTACGACTATGGCACAATATGTTACTGTGTTCCATTCCTTAATGGCTGGTATCCAGCTTCAAAACAGAGGTCAGTTTCATTACTTCGACTCATCCTCCCGTCCAGTAATAATGACTCAGTATCACAACACATCAAAAGCATCACAGAGGAAATTGTTTGCCACCCCCCCCACCCTGATTATTATGTTTATAATCAAGGGGATACAAGAGAAGCCTTTTTTTATTCAGCTGCATGAGAGAAAATTAAGGTGGGGGAACGGATATGCCTGATGCACCTGAGGGGCAACAGTGAAGCCTAAAAAACTTGCATAAGAGAAAAATCCTGTTCTACAGGACACCCTTGCATGGTAGCTGAAGGAGCAGCTGGGAAGGGTTGCCAGTATTTCCACTAGCCTCTGCAGCTGTGCTTCTGTCAGCCACGTTGATCTGAAAAGACTGGCGAGTGGCATTAACCCATGTGCTGTGAAAGCTTCAGTTGGCTTGCTGGCTTCAGTGATCTGGCTGCTGTTAAAGGCACAAGAGCAGGTCAAGTAGGGTGTTTTGTAGTCAGCTGACAACCTGAGAATCAGTTGTGCTCTAAAACACAGTGAGCATCACAGTCCATCACACAGAGACGGCTGTTTGGCCTGGAGTCTACCCTATTCCATTCTGAATGCACCAGTGCTATGACTTGAAGAGGATCCATATGTTTAGCTGAAACATGAATATATAATAAATACAGTCAAAATATTTTTATTACAATCTTAGCTGGTAAAAAGTCTTAGCTAGATGACCTTTCTAGCATTTCTCCTTATTTTTATATATCCTACCTATTTTCTTGCAAGGAAGCCAAGGTGGCTTACATAATCCCTTTCTCCACCTTATCCTCACAACAACCCTGTGAGGTAGGGAAGGCTGAGAGTCAGTGACTGTCCTGAGGCCACCCATGAGCTTCATGGCTCAGTGAGGACTAGAACTCTGCCCTGTAAGTCCCAGTTCAGCATTTTAACCATGACAACTACGCTGTCTCACCTACCATAGCACACTGCCCCTCATGCTGCACCGTCTCTTTGAAAAAGTCTATTTGAAAGCCCAGTGTCTTGGGAGCCTCTTTCCAGCTTTCTTTATCCCCCTCCCTTTTTACTTGCAAGAGTCACACAGTGGCAGGACGGTCATGTACGCACGTGACCATACAGTTTTGCTCACATGCGCCTGCATCGGCTGTCCCCCTTCCCCTTCTCTGGCTCTCCCTCACCGCCTGGAGGAGTGTTGCGGTTTTGGCCTTGTCTCTGGCACCTGACCCAGAATTTAGCAACACTGCACCCATTTCGCTCTGCAGTCCTGTACTGTGGGAGTTACAAGGCTGGCCAAAGAAAGCCTAGGAGCAGACGGCATATGCTGCCTTCTTCCACTCTTGCCGCAGAGTTTCCACCGTTGTCCTTTCCATCTTCTCACTTTTCATACAAAGCTTCCTTGCACGGGCTCACACTGCTGTCTATCCAGCCCAGTCCTGCATATCAAGCTTCTCCCACCTCCCTGATGTGTTGGACTACAATTCCATGCTGGTTGGGGCTGATGGGAGCTGAAGTCTGAACTGTCTTGAAGGTGCCAGGTCGGGGAAGACTGCTGCACACCAGTAGCAAACTCATACTTTGAGTGCTGATCTTTATGTGCACAAGAGGAAAGTATCAGCAGCCCTGGGGTGGGCCAGTATTTGCAGAGGTGTAAGATAAAATTCAGGGGAAGAAGCACTAAAGAATCACTCTGAACAGCCCAGTGAGGCCTGAGTATATCCGGTGGTTACAGCAGGGGTGGCAAACCCACCTGAAAGTTCCGCTGAAGAATGCTGAGTTGCACTGTGGGAATATAACAGAGAAAATGGCATGGGGTGGGAATGGAAAACTAGACTGGAAGGGGACTGTCTATACAACACTGAGTTGAGAAGTGTGGGAGCACCAACAGAGAAGGAAGCTGGTGGACAGTGGAGAGACCGGGTGGTGTAGTGGTTAGGGAGTTGGATCTGGGATCCAGGAAACCCAAGTTCTAATCTCCGCTTGTCCATGAAGTTCACTGGGTGACTTGGAGCCCACTGCTGACTTTCAGCCCAACCTACCTCATTGGCTTGTTGTGATGATGTGAATGGAGAGCAGGATGATGGTAGAAGCTACCTTGGACTCATTGCAAGAGGAATAATAATAACAAATAGATCCTAAACTTTAGTACTGTTTGGAACTAAGTTACAGTGAACCTGTTGGCTGAGGATGACATAGTTGATCTGTCTTTTGGATATGCTGTGTAAGCTCTCCAAGCTCTCCATTTGAACCAACACAAAGCTAAAGACTGAAATGTTAATCTCAGAGATACAAATGTAACATCTCTCAAACTATTAGGGGATGTTATCCAACTAAAATGGAAGGAGCTCTTTGTGTAACGTGCTTGGTAAGATAATCAATGATTTAGCTAAAGTTGAGTTTCTCTGCCTTGTTTGCATTATCTATTAATTGCCTTGCAAGAGTTGTATGCACTGTGCCATTTGATAGAGATGATATTCGACAGAGCTGATAATTTCTGAGCAAGGTAATCAAAGAATGTGGTTGCTAACTACTTAAAATATGATCCATAACTCTTGCTTGGTTAACCCTATTGAGCCGGAATTCAGTTTTGTTTGTTTTACCTGAACATTTCCTTCGTTTCAAGGTTAGATTATGAACTTGGCTGTGTGACTATACATAATTCATTGCATTTCAATTTGTTTAAAAATGTATTTATTATAGGCTCTAAAGATTGTTGCTTGAAATATTGAATTTTAAACAGCTCAAGATGACCCAGTGAAAGATATCACAAATCTCTCATGAGATTTAATTTACAGCCAATTCATTTCCTTGATGGTGCTCAATTTCTGCTCATGGCCCATAGCCCTTACATTTTTCAGACAGTTCAGAACAAGCTACCTGGGCATAGTAAATGTCTGTTGCATCAGACAATGATGTTGCATCTTATTTCCCACTGTAGCCAGCCAGATGTCTATGGGAAGCCTACAAATAGGACAGGAATGGTCCCCCAGCACCTGATATACACGTAAAGGCATTCTGCCACCAATATTGGAGGCAATACGCAGCCATCATGACTGATAGTCATCAGGAGCCTTATTCTCCATTAATTCCTCTTTCAGTTGGTGCCCATCATGAAAGGATTTTTTTAATTATTTTATTTATTTAAAACTTCTTAAAACTGTCCCTTACCGTAATCTCGGGATGGTTTAACAGCAAGACAAAGATAAAAATAAAATAAAACACAGCATCCTAATCAAATTCTTAACCAGCCAGCAATCAAACCCATATTAAAATGACAGTCAAACCTAAAAATATTGGGAAAATAAAAAGGTTTTAGCCTGGCGCCGTAAAGAATAAAGGCAAACCTCTCTTAGGAGCCTATTCCACAATCAGGGTGCCGCCACAGAGAAGGCCCTTCTCTGGGTAGTCACCCTCCTAATCAGCTTCAAGGAGAGCTCCCAGAGATGGGCCTCTGCCCCAGAACTTAAGGGGCAGGCAGGCACATACGGAAGGTGATGCTCCTTCAGGTAACCAGGTCCTAAGCCATTTAGGGCTTTATAGGTCATCACCAGCACCTTGAATTGGGCCTGGTCTTCAACTGGTAGCCAGTGTAGGTGGTAAAGGGCCAGCGTTATATGTTCATACCTGCCAGTCTCTTTTAAAAACCTGCCAGCTCTATTCTGGACCAGTTGAAGTATCCAGACCGTCTTCAAGGGCAGCCCCACGTAGAGTGCATTGCGGTAGTCCAGTCGGGAAGTTACCAGCGCATGAGTCACTGTGGCCACCGCCACCAACTCCTCAGCACACCATGCAAGTGGGCCCAAGCTGCCTGGCTCTGGTCTTGTGCCGCTTGACAAGACAAGCAGCATGGCCATCTTCCAGGCATTCCTGCTGATCGTAGATCCTTGTCAGAAGGTGCTGGAGCCGAGCCAGGCAGCTTGGGGCCACTTGCATGGCGTGCTGAGGGGGTGCTTGCAGCAGCATTCTCAGGGCTGCATATAAGGGCAGCAGCTCACACCCAGCCTGCTCTTCCTACTCGCTTAGCAGGAGGTATTGCTATTATTATTTATTATTATTTAAAGCTTTCATATACCGTCTCATTATTGATGTCTCGGGGCAGTTTACAGCAAACACAAATAAAATACGATAAAAAATGGTACAGCATCCAAAGATAAATATAAAAATCACAATTAAGACCAATTAACAATTAAAATAATGGGAGAATAAAAAGGTTTTCACCAGGTACCGAAAAGAAAAAAAGTGTTGGCACCAGGCGGATTTCTCTGGGGAGCATATTCCACAGTTGGAGTGCCACTGCAGAGCAGGCTCTCCTCTGGGTAGCCACCCTCTTAATCTCTTTCAAGGAAGGCTCCTGAAGAAGGACCTCTGCCTCAGATCTCAGGGGGCAGGAGGGCAGATTGGGAAGGGAAGAAGATGCTCCTTCAGGTATCCAGGACCCAAGCTTTTTAGGGCTTTATCGGTTATCACCAGCACCTTAAAAAGAGGTAGAAAAGAGCTCTGATCTCACTCTGGTGTCCAAACATAAAATGCAGTTGAAACCACTGCCCTAAATGATTGTACTTTAGAACAGTTGGTGACGGAGCTGCCCAGAGGCAACCCAGGATTTAATCCTAAATTGTGTCACCCAGAAACTAGCATGAGATGTAAAGGTTGTGGACAGGTTGATAAAAATATTATGTAAGTGTGTGACTGCCATGGAAAAGGCAAACTCCATGTTATGCATTATTAGAAAAGGAACTAAACATAAAACTGCTGTTTTCATACTGCCCTGATGGGTGTATAGTGCAGTTCTGATCACTACACCTAAAAAGGATATTCCAGAATTGGAAGAAGTGCCTAATGGGGCAATAAAGTGATCAAGAGGATGGAACTAGCCCCTATGAGGAAAGGCCGCAACATCTGGAATTGTTTAGCTTAGAAAAAATATCAGTGAGGATGGACATGATGGAGGTGTACAAAATTATATGTAGTGCGGAAAAAGTGGATAGGGAGACATTCTTCTCTCTGTGTCATAATATATGAACCTGGGGCATCCCAGGAAGCTGATTGCTGGGAGATTCAGGGCAGATACAAGGAAGGCCTTCTTAGCTATGGAATTCACTTCTACAAGTTGTAGTGACGTCCACCAATTTGGATGGCTTTAAAATGGGCTGCTGGTCTTGATGGCGACATTCTGTTTGCATTATCAGAAGCAGCATGCCTTGGTCTGATCCAGCATGTTCTTAATGTTCTTAACCACATTCCAGCACCGACCTTTGCTATACACCATGCATCGCTTTGCTTAACATTCTCTGGGTTCTGCGGTTTCATCTATTAACCTTTTGCAGCTCCAACAGTTCATGTTGTACAAATGTATCTGTATCAAAAAATCACTCTCTGTGTGTCAAAATCTACTGATTCATTCCAGTTTTGATTATGAAACAACAGCTCTTTAATTGTCTAGAGATTTCATTTCTCTGCATGGTGTGGGGGCAGGAAGAATATTTCATATATATCGGCAAAGGTGCATTTAGGGAATCAGGGAAGAGGGTAATTAGAAAGTAATGGGCTATGACCTACTGTTTTTTGGCAAGGTAAGCAGAATGAGGTTAATATGGTAGTTGGGATCACAAACAGGTAAAGAGGGGGTTTGCTCAAATGTCACTCTGATGTATTATAAATCTCCAACGCAGTCAGAAAGCTACTACCAACTACCCCTAAAGAGCTCTTTGGGTGTCTATTTCTAAGTACCTCTGTACCATGCTGAATCAGACCAAGGGTCCATTGAGTTCAGCATCATATTCACAGTGGCCCATGGAAAACTCACAGGCAGGTTGTGGGCCCATGTTCCCCAGAAACTACTTGCTCTTGCATTGCTCATGAGCTGCCTAGCCTCATAAAAAGTACATTTTTGATGGAAATTATATAGAGCACAACCTATGTACACGGAACTTTATTTGACCAAAATTGGTGATTTCCCCCATCCTTGCTGCAAAAACTGAGAAGTGGAGAAGAAAAGGTGTTTTTACTGAGATGCTTCTAGTTTGGAAATTTACTAATGGAGTGGACTTGTCAACAGTATGTTGAGCTTGCTTTTTCTTACTGAAATACGAGGTGTTGCAAAAAGAATTACAACTACAGTGCTCAGAGCAGAGCAGACCACGACATTTACTACTTGAGGCAAAAGTCAAGGTGGACACTCCACACACACCTTTCCATCTAAAGAAGCTGGCTGGACTGGCAAGGTAAATCTTCCTTTGACAGTATCGAGTGTCGAGTGGACAGTGTCCTTCACTACACCCAAGAGGCCACTTTAGCAGGTGCAGGGCAGGTCACCTGGAACATGGTGCTGCTGTCCTCAAGCCATAGGGTTGCTGTGTGCTCCACACCGCCTTGCATCTGGGATTACTGTCTCATTCTCTCCCCACCCCACAAAGCTTCTTTTTGCCCCAGAAAGGCAGTGGCCCTTGGTACCAATGACAGATTTCATGGCAGAGACAACTCCATCTCATGGACTAGGAGAAATCCTATTGCTGTCCTGTTTAAAGCCCTGCCTGATATATATCTCTATATCTCTATAAATCCCTCCCCAAGAAACCTGTAATGCTACCAGCATCTGTGTGGAACCTGAATTCCATCATCAAAGTACATCAAATGGTGTAGGCAGGCAAAGCTGTCCCCTTGTTTCTGATGTAGTTTCTCATCAATATCACCTGTACAGGTGTTGAATAACCAAAAGGATTGCTTAGGCATGGTAAGAGAAGCAACTAGATTCACTTTTCAAAAAAAAAAATGTGGATGAGGAAAGTATTGAGGTAAAAATTATGTCCAGCAGAGGTGGGTGGCTCTAATATTAGTGGGTAGCTCTGAATTTTTGTCTGGACTTTTAAAGATCTATGGATGCTGCTGAACCCTAACCTGCCTCTCAAACAGGTTCAGCACCATGGATAGCACTTTTCAAGTTCAGACTGGAGTATGGAGCATGGAGCAGATACACCACCACACTGATTTTGGAGGCACTGGCTGATCATGCCTAAATTAATATGTGAGTTAAGAGGCATTGATTGATCTATCTGGGCCACAGCCATCTCTTTCCACTTGGCTTCATTCCTGGGTTATACTGAGTCCCTGGGAGAGCCCAGCAAACAATATTGACCTTTATTGGCAATTGATGGGATTTTCTCCTTAAGATTTTTCATACTTGCTTCCAACACGACATGATTTGATTTTAATCTCTCTTGAGACATTATAAAATGTGTTCTGTGACTTTGTGTCTTCTCCAAATGTCATTCGGTCAATGGCTCATCCATTGCTTTGTAGTTTCATTAAGGGTTTCAAGCTGATTTAAACTGGTGCCAAGGTTATATGTTATGTTGAAGAATCCATGTCTTAGTAAAAATAAGGGCCGGATTCAGAATAAGTCATATTGAGAGACAACCCATTGATATTGATGGGACCAGATTCCAAGGGTTCTGCTCTAAGCATGAGTAAGGATGCCCCTGGACCAGGCTTCTACTGTGCAATAAGCCACAGTGACTATTTTGTTGGCCAAACAACCCACAGTGCATCTGACACATGATTAGGCTCACTGTAAGTTGCAGGCACCCTCCCTCCAACTCTTACTTCCTGGGGTACCCCAGGGGGCACTGTGGCAGACTGACATGCCTGACCTCCCTTCTCAGTTTTCTGCAACTTTTTTTTTCACTTCACCATTCACTTTTAGTTTTTGGTCTTTTTCTGGAACACAAATTATCCTTGCTTGACCCTGAAAAATAATACCAAATCAGGAAAAAAATGTATACAGTTATGGATATATTTGGAAGGGGAGAAAATGAAACACAATAAGTAATCCATTTTTCAAATACTCATTACTAAAATTTACAAGTACCTTCTTGTCCACTGTCATTTCTTTAATAGACAAGAGACAAATTATTTATAATGTTATGCTTTGGTTCCTGTTTACATACTTCAATAACAAAAATTAAGACCCCAGTTACATTTTACAAGCATCTGGGACTGAGTATAAAACGCACTTTGCAAGCAAAATGACTTGCAAAGCTAATAAATACTAGAGAGGCGATGCTTTTCACCAAGCATTTATAGAAAAATAAGTGAAAGGGACTGCACGTGAGACCACTTTAAAGGCAGCCTGGCCCACATGGAAGCCATACATTTTCCCATGGATGTGTGTGCTTTTTGCAGTCAACGTATGGCATAGATTCCATATAATTAGAGATGGTATAAAATAACGGCAAAGAATAACGAAAAAGCCCGGCATGAAATGTCAAAGGGCAACCCAATTCTAAGCAATAAATAGTGTGTGTTTATAAATAAAACATCTTGCCAGACAATCTTGATTGCATATTGTGACAGCGTTTTAATATTGCTGGACAAAGGGAATGCAGACAATGAAAGATTCCTGAGTTTAGTAAAACAATTGATGCAATCTCGCTCTCCAAATATTGATATTGGCACAGATACAGACAACATCACATGGACTGAATATTGCCAGAGTAACTCCAAACATAAGGTTAGAGCAAAGAGCATGTCATCCAACAAAGCCAGGATCTTGGGGAATGAGTGCCTTTTGAGCCATCCTACAGTTCCATCTTGAGCTCAACCTTCTTTGAAGAGTGCTGAAGAGTAACAGAATCTGGAGAAGAACAGCAAACATGGCAGAAGTTAGAAGACTGGACTGAAGAGGAAAAAAGTGGGAAATGAGACATACCAATAGATTTTTAAAAATATGAACAAACTATTCAGAGTTACAAAAGTGGGCCCACCCTTATTTTCCCTTTTTTGTTGGTAATGCTTTGATAAAAAAAGGTGGGTATCTTTGTGTTATCTAAGGAACCACATAACACTCCATATCTTCTCCAAGGCTTACAGCATAGAAAGATAAAGCAAATTGCCCAGTTGCCTGTGTGTGTAATCTGGGAGGGCAACCTTCATCTTCCATTGTTGTGAAGTCCTGTGACCACTGTTAGAAATACAGGGTGGGTGGCCTGACTGCTTAAACTGGAGATGCTGAACAACTTTCAGCTCAAGGGCCAAAATCAATTTAGGAGGAGTTCTTGGGGATCACATTCCAGTAGCAGAAGAAGCCAAAGGCAACAGATAGTGGGCCAGAACACAAAAATGCCAGCATATTTTAGCTCAAAGCTCTTACTGCCAGTAACAAAGCCTTAGAAGAAGCATAGCAATATTTTAGAATAGGAAAAAATGGCAAGAGCTGGAAAACCAGAAAACAATTAGAAGTCAGGGGAAAGGAAGGGACATGACTATCTGGGGAACCCTGGAGGCCTGCACTGGGACACAGGCAGGCTGGATTTGGTCCATGGATGAAAGTTCCCAGCCTAGGCAGTGTGTGGAACATCTTGTCTTCTGTTGCTGTATTGAGCAGGCTCATGGGTGGAAGCCAACTGGAAGGTGAATTGTAAGGAAGTATTAATTTGCTTCTTTGGCAGGCCTGGCCCTACCATTATGCAACATGAGCCTGCCACTTCAAGTGGCAATTGAGGAGGAAGCAGAAAAGAATTGTTAGGATGCAGAGGTATAGATACCGTGCACCCTAAGCTGCCTTGTCATCTTCAGGTGTCGTCCTCTATTATCAATGTAGTTGACATTGGTATGTGGAATTGGGTGACTGCTCATTTATCTTTCATCTCAGGCAGCAAAATGGCTTTGGTTGGCCTTCCTCCTCTGTCTGCTAATGACACTAATCCAGTAATAGAATTAACCCAATATAGTCAGGCTGTGAGCCATTTCTGATACAAAGTCAACTGAAAGAATGCATTTCAGCAGAATAAGAATTTTAAAGGCAAACAGACTGGGAGAAACCTGATTAGAGCTAATGTAGAGATGCCCCAAATCCTCAAATTTTCAACAAAAAGTTGCAAAACTTAAGAATTCCTGCACCTGATGGATAACTTGTAATGCAAAATAATTCCATTACAAGTTTTCTAATTCCCTTCTTAGTGTCTCAGAGCAATGAGGTGAGAAAAATTATGGTATCCTGCAAAAAGTACTATTGCAAATATGAAATTCATCACAGTGTCTAAAACAAACCACTTACTCTGAGAAATTGTGTTATTAGCAGTTCAGTGCTGAAACATTTAAGGGCCTGAAAGAACAGAGATGAAGTCATATTCTAAGGCACAAAAAATTCCAGTAAGATCTGACATACAAGTTCACGTGTTTAATTATCATTCATGGACAGTGATTTTTGCTTTTTGTTGCTCAAAATTAGCCCCTTAGGCATATAACTTGTCCAGGCTCCAAAACACATTCTTCTTCCTGTCAGGCCCCGAGAGATTGTCATTTCCCACTCATTCTTCTAGTCAGAAGGAAATCCTGCCTGAACAGAATGAAGTGATAAACCTAAAACAGCAGGCAGAACTAAGATGCTAGTCCTTTGGGTATTGGTTCAGGTAGCACATGTGGATAGAAGACTTTCATTTAACAGGTAAAGAACACTTTGTAGACATATCTGTTCTATAATCCTATAGTGCTTCTTTACTCCTTTATTTGGAATTGCTTCCTCCCAATGGGTTTGTGGAATTGTCATTTCAGGGAAGTTTGTTCCCTATCTTTTTACTGCAGGGATGAAGATGTGTGGCCATCCAGATATAGTAGTGTATGATTCCTCACCATTGGCTATACTGGCTAAGGCTGATGGGAGTTGTAGTCCAACAGCATCTGCAGGGCCATGTTTCCTCTCCCTGTCTTATGGAACATTTCTATACAAGGCATTTATCATAGGCTTATAATTCCCAACTCAAGGTTTTTTAGGTAATATTGTGAAACAGACGTTTTTGCTTCTATTTTTTGCATGGGGGTTTTAGAGGATAAAATGAGGTATTGTTTCTGAAAGGGAAAGAAAATGCAATCTCCAACTTGTGTTTTTTCATTGTCTTGCTTCACCACAATGCACCTAGAGGTAAAAGCAAAGCAGTGCCCTCAACTCCCAATCCCGCAAGCCTATCCAGAAGGATACCATGGTCGATGGTATTGAAAGCCGCTGAGAGGTCCAGGAGAACCAACAGGGACGCACTCCCCCTGTCTCTCTCCCTGCACAGGTCATCATACAGGGCAACCAAGGCAGATTCAGTACCGTACCTGGGTCTGAAGCCGGACTGAAATGGGTCCAGATAATCAGTTTCATCCAAGCATTCTTGGATGAAACTGATTATCTGGACCCATTTCAGTC